>NC_088983.1:31101692-31433049 GCF_963932015.1 Anas acuta
CAAATGCTAAGCCCACCAGCATCCCAGCTAATTGGGAGCGTAACAACCGAAAACCCAAAATGTGCAGAACTGCCACCAGTAATTACCCAAAGCTATCATTATTTGTGAGCTCCAGGTTTCCCTGGAGATTTTGGATAACCAAGGTCACATTGTCACGGCATTGGAGAGAGATGAGCATAACGCAACTTGGATCCAGGGGGTGATTGACAGAGCTGTAATTGTTTAGCCTGAAAAGGAGATAATGAAGAAGAGTCGTGAGTGAATGATTTGAACTAGCTGAAGTTATTCTAAAATATGAAGCCACTGAGCAGCCAGGGGATGGAGCTGAGACAAAATGTGGGGGAAGGATGGAACCAGACCGAAATCCACAGCAGAGCTGGTAAACAAGGGGAATGGGCTTGCGTGTGAAATATTAGCCTTGGGAACATTGATGTATGTGCAAAAAAACCTGGACGCAATCTGCAGCCCACCAGGAGGTTCTGTAGCTGAGGGGTTTCAGAGGAAGAATTTTTCTTTGCATGTTTCCTGCATTTCCCTGAGCATCTTCAAAGTGGTTTTTGTTTTTTTTTTTTTTGTGAAAGCCTTTCCCTTCTGTCCAGCATTACAGATGAGGCGGGCAGACGTGGTGGTGCAGTCATCAGACGAATTCAGTTATGCAAAGCCTCCGGTCCCTATGCAAATCCAGCAGTTTAAATGGAAAATATTTTTCTTTTTACTTTGAAATTATATATATATTTTGCTGGTGTGGGAATACAAAAAGTGCAAATCATTAGTGCGGCAGTCTCTGTGAATTAATTATGCATTTTAGGAAAACATTGCTTATTTAAAGTGCACCTAAATTAGGGAAAATGATAGGCTCAAGGTAGAGGGAAAGTAATAACTGGGAGACATCAAAAAGGGAGTGGGAGAAGGTCTAGACCTTGCCAAAGCTTAACACGACCACAATCCCAGCTTTCTGATGAAAATCCCCTGTCCCATCACTGCTAGTACAAAGCTACAAGGCAAAATCACCCTGCACTCCAGCCGCTGGAAATCTGGGAAGTGAATTAGTGTAGATAGGCAGTGACTAAATATGCCATTTTAGATGGGTGACCACAGACCGTAAGCTTTCCTTCATCTGCTTGTGTTGGACCTGATCTGCATCAGGGATGACTCTGAAGGGTCTGTAGCAAGCCCAGACGAGGCCTCAGATTACACCTCCTGAACTGCTGCCGTTTGATTTATACTCTCCTCTATTGCATTCACACACACCAGTGACAAATCTGCAGCCTTCTGTTGGAAAATGCCTCCACACAGAGCTGTAACCCAACTCAAGGGTCTCCGAAAGTCTGGGCAATCCTGCTGCTAATCCATCTGTGACAGGGCCGCAAGGATTCGTGCGATGGGATTTTGTATTCTGTCTTTTGACAAACTCTGCGGGTGGATGGGGTGTCACTGTCACAATCTGCTCAGGAGCTCATGCTCTGGCACACAGCACTCCCTCGCGCTGCAGCGAGCTGGCTGAAATCTCATCAGTCCTTTGTAGTTTGGAGTGGAGGCAGCCGAGTGCTGGCAGTGCCGGGAAGGACCCGTCGAGCTGATCTCAGCAAGGTGTGCACGCATCTGGCTGCGGGTTTCCTGGCACCTGCTTCAGGGCAAACTTTGACTCGTTTCCATTGATTTGTACATCTACTGTCATAAGAAATGGTGAGGGTCTCACGGACCCTGTCTGGCTGCTGCCGTTGGGTGTACATCATCTCCCAAGGATGCAGAGAAGCTCGCTCACAGCCGTGGGCATGTGCTGACTACTTTGATATCATTTTTTCATTTCTCCTCCCCTTTGTTGGCCAAAAAATATCCAGCAAATGAATTTCATGACCCCAAATCTGCATGTGAACATCAGTTCTTGCTTCCAAAGTTGCTGTCATTGCAATGAGCATCCTTGACCATGCCGTTCCCGTCTGCAGTTGTCTTCTGGCATAAAAACTGACCCTGGAGGGTGTCCAACCAGTCAGGGTCTCTTTGTTATTAGCCCCAGGACTGGGACTGAGTGCAAGTAATGCTGAGCACGATGCCTGCACCATGAGTCTCTGCACCAGCCCAGGAATAGCAGCTACTGCAAACATTACTCTGTTGTAATGATTTTAGTGAAATGAGCCCGTTTTGTATAATCATGAAATATAGTTTCTCGGTGTTGATAAGCTCAACTGATGCTGGAAAGTACATAGCATGCTTTGCCAAGGCCAGTATGTCCTCCCTTCTGGAAAAAAATACCAATTTTCAAGCAATACTGAGCTAACAGCAATCTCCAAATCCCTTTTGTCATTGATATTACTGTGCTAGTTAAATTTGGGTGCAGTTCCAGAGACCTGTAATTGCTAGAATTCTGTCTTTTTGTGGCTGTCTGAAAGGGAAATGAGATGAACTCTGCAAAGTTTCAGAAATACTCCTTTCTCAAACATATTTTGCCTTCACTTTTTTTTCCCCACATCCCATCAGGTGCCTCAGGCTAAAGTTCATCTCATTCTTGTCTCACTCCAGCACTCAAAATTCTGTGACGCCTTAAGACACTTTGTGATTCTAGCTGGCCCATATCATCCATCACACTTAATTCTCGATGCCAGACACAAGAGCAGGCACATAAGTCAGCTGTAGACACCACGGCACGTGCTCTGATCAAGCTCCAGAGACTACTGGTGTTTCCACATTGTGCTTGCTTTGAGCTCCAGACAGCACAGTGCTGCTCAAGCTCCCTGACACCCTGAGATGGCAATTTGAGAGGCATTTTGGGATCAGTGCGGCCTCATTCTGCTCTGTGTGAAGGGTTTTCTTGGTGTCACACAGAGTGACTGGTCCCTCAGGTCTCTCTAATTACTCTGTGCTCCCAGGATAGGACTGTGCCATTATCAGCAGCCAGTTTGTCTTGTCCCTTCCACGCTGAAATACCTTGGAGAAATAAGAGGGAACAACGAGGTCCATCCAAGTAAAATGCCGTAAGCAAAATTTAATTCTGCTTGCACATTGCAGCCATACTTGGCTTCTAAAACCACAGCCAGTAGAGGAGTTGAACACTGTTCAAGGAAGCATTACACGATTTTTCACAATTTTGGAGCAACATGCACAAAGAAGTGATGGCTTCACCATCAGCTGGAGTCCTTAAATGAGTCATGGATGTTCTTGTAAAAAGCATGGTCTGGCTCGGCCCTGGCTCCCGATACAGCAAAGAGAGGGGGAGGTTTTAAGTCTTGCATTAAGCGGGAGGCAAGATTCCCCTGTTTAGCTTTTCCGTCAATATGGTGCTGTGACAGAGAAGGGTTTCACCCTCCCTTTATTTCCTCTCGCAGAGAAAAACGCAATGCAGGACCTTGCCAGACCTGCCTCGCCATGCCAGAGATCGCCAACACCGAGCCCAGCTACAGCGGCACCTCTTGGGAGAGAATCTGCCCGGTCCATCACTGCCCCGTTCCTGCATCCCCCAGGCTGGGGGGCGATCACCTGCCCTCCTCCAGCCGCACGCTGGGGCCAGTGCCCACCCAGTCCAACGGGCAGGTACCGTCGAGCTCCCAGGACTCGCAGCAGCATCACCTGTATTACCCCTGCAACCAGCAGGAGCCCCGAGGCAGCTACGGGCTGCCCCAGCTCCCCGGGCATGGCGAGAGGTCCGTGCTGTGTTCCCACCTTTCCAGCGGCGACCCCACGCCAGCTCCCCACCGCCAGGTCTCAGAAACCCCCTGGAAACAGTGGTCCCCCGGGCAGCGACCCTCTCGGCCGGTGCAGCATCACGTTGTGACAGTCAGGTGAGAGGCTTTCATCACATCCTTCGTGGTGGGTGGCGGGAGGGGATGAGGTGGGTCTGAGTGGGGAACTTGTGAAACGTGGGTTTGCTCCCCAGTTTGAGGCAGCAGCTGCCCCCAAAAGCCGTGAGGGATGGAGTTTGCTCTCAATGCCTCTGTGGAGGGCGAACAGAGATGCTGTTCCTACAGGATTCGCTTCTCAAGGTGACTCGCTGGATAAAGCCAAGGTCACCCAGCTACTCGTAGATCATCCAGCTGTGATCACAGCCAATTCTGTGGTCCTCCTCTTTTCTCCTTTTGCATTGCAAGATACCCAGCTGGCTAGTCCTTTATCTTGGTGGAGTTTCTGAGTGATAAAAGCACAATTAATTTATTTTTCTGCTCCCACTGGAGCTGCTGCCAGTGCTGGAGGGGAGAGGCAGCAGAGGGCAATAAGCACTGGCTACCGCAGAGCGGTGAGAAATACAAAGCTGGGGAGCACGATTTGGTTTTCCAGGCTGGACAGCAACAAGGATATAAATTCTGTGCTGTCCCTGACAGAATCAGGTAAGATCCATTTGTGTGCAGAGCACAGAGATTCGAATTGCTTGCTTGGTGGATGTTGGCTGGCGGTGCTGTAACAACACATACAGCACAGGCGTCCTCAATAGCCTGAAGGACGTCCTCTGCCCCATCCAGCATCATCCTGCCTCACTGAATGTGCCTTTTGGAGCCCACTGTTGGCACAGACCACGATCCCTTGGCTACCACAGCAGCAGGCACCATGCAATGTCTGCTAGGGGATGGTGCAGCATTCCTTGCCTTCATACAGCCCTGTGGGGTTACGCACAAAAGCCCTTTATGGTCTCATTCTGTAACCATTAAGAGAGGCTTTAATTTGCTTGTGTTTGCATTTGCATCAACACTGCATCAACCAAACTGTCAGCTGCGTTCTCCGTAACAGGTTAGTTAAGCAGGAAATGCAGCTGGATTGCAAATCCCTGGCAGAATGTGCAGAGCTAGCGGACAGAAAAGTGATATTGTAATGATGGTAGAAAGGGGGTTTTAATCCGAGCAAATCTGCTCGAGAAGCTATTGTGAGAGAATTAGCACAGAATGGGCAGCGTGCTGCCAAAAGGAGACCTCTCTTTAATAATCTAGTGAGGATTTTTCTTTGCTGCCCTCTCTCTCAAACCTATGGAGAGCGATGAGGAAATCATGATGTGATTTATTACATGTGCCACAAGGAGTGACTCTTCCGTGGGGAGCTCTGCTTTGTCACTTTTTTGTTCTTTCCACTCGTGATGACATGCCAGGAGGGATGAGCTGCCGCAGGGGCACCAGCTGGCACCAGCCCCACATTAATAAATGTAACCTTGGTCCTCTGGAGAAGGCTTCTCTATTTTGTTCCTCAAAGCTCTACGAGAGGAATTACAAAAGCTCCCCTGTGAGGGAAACACTAGTAAAATGTTTTTTTTGCAGCTCAACTGGAAGTCTACTCCTCTAGATTGGACAAACGTCTTTGAAATGGCTCAGGAAACAAAAGGGATTTGCCTTTCTGGAAAATCCTTGCTGAGTTGAACAGAGAATAAAAACTGTAGGCATTGTTAGCCCAGCTCATGAAATTTTGTAAAGAGTTATGCTCTTGTCAAGAAGCAATTTAAAAATTCAGTAGGAAAGCATTTTAAACAGACAGATTTTCATGGATAGGTGTTACGGGGCAATTTCTATGGGATTACAGTGTATGTCCATTATATTCTATGGTGTTTTTTAGAGGAGCAAAAAAGAGCAGTTAATACCTGTCTTCCCATCACACTTAGTTAAAATGCCAGTGGGAGAGGAATAGGCTCTGCTATTCATTAGACTAATCCACGTTGTGCCAAGCAACTCTTGTAGCAGCAGCTCAGCTTGGTGCTTTGCAGTCCCTGAATGGGTTAACTTGCTCATTAGCAGCCCGGGACCACGCTTTGTAGGAAAATAATAAATTATCATGATGTCTTCTATTTTTTTCTTTTCCATCTGCAGACATGACAAAGCCTTCAGGATGCCAAAAAGGTATGTTTAATATCAAAAGCTTGCTGTCTTTCTGCCCTATTATCACTGCTCTCCTACCCTGCTGTTAGGAAATGCGGAGCATTATTGCTGGTGACGTCCCCGGCAGGCCCATCTTCAGAGGCAAGGTCAGCGCTCCCTGCCCCGCGCTTCCCATCCGCTTGGAAAAATCCCAATTTGCTCGCAAGATCAATTTAACCTGCGCTAATGAATAGCAATGCAGTCTTGATAGCCGTTCTCGGGGCAGGTGCCTGGCTCTGGTCCATACGACAGCTTTATATATATATATAGTCACATTTATTGGATTAATCCAGCTTGGCCTACCAGATGGTGAATCAGGAGGGCAGCAATAGCAGTAACAGTGGAGTTCTGCGTTTTCTCACAGCCTACAGTGGAAGAGACCTTTGTACCCAGACTATGTGCAACGATTCCTAGTTTTTCGTGTAGTTAGATACCAGAAAATGTGCAATTAAGTTAAGAGATGTAAAATATTCCAAGGAGGTTAGGTTTAGGAAGAGACAATACATGTGCAAAAGTACAGGATGCTCCCTGACAGTGAGAAGAAGTATGGCTAACCTAGCCATGCTTGGGAAAATAGCATTTTAATAGAAAAGCTAAGTACCACAATTCTTTTATCTCCAGTTTTCTGCTTTCAAGTTAAGTGAACATATAAAGAGATCCTATCAGCATGAAGATCACCTTTAATACAAAATAAATTACATAAACATTGCAAATTAGATTATTAAAGGATAAAGATCCCCTAATGTTCAGAATTAAAAGCAAAAGGAACGTTTTCCATTGTATTTGCTTTATAGCAGTTTTTATCTTTACTGAGTTTCTTTACAGTATTAGGAAATTCTCGTTTAGGGCATGAAAATAGGCAACAGAAATTCCTTCCTCGTAAAGAATGTGGATTTTGCATGTGGGCGTACAGTACTGTCATGGAATGTAACATTGCTAAACTACGGCTTCAGCTGGAATGCCTAAACCGAGTAAACATGAAAACATGCCTGGAACTCTTTTTACATCTTTAAAAAATTGAATGAGTTGACCCTTTTTGAAATACAGAAGATTTTTATTATGTTTCTCAAAATTAAAATACTTTGATTGCTTTTGACTTCTGTTTAAAAGCTGATTTTGTATACTGTTTTTCTCTGGAAGGTTTGGGTACGGCATCAGATACTGCAGTTTATTTTTATTTTTATTTGGTAATTGGTCATGGAATTAACCCAAAACAGCCTCCAGATATTATGTAATCTAATGTGGAAAGGGCAATTTTGGTCCATTTTCATAGTGTAGACTTCATCTATGAAAACAAATTTGATAAGGGAGCCTTAAATTGAAAACAAAACCAAACTAGACCTGACCTGAAGTCATGCAAAAAGCTGTTTGAAGGGTTTAAGATGATTTATAATTAGGAGGAGAAAGCTGCATTATTTGACTCAGTGAAGTTGGAGGAAAGAGAAACAAAAGACCAGGCAAGAAGGAACCTCAAGGCTTCTAAACACTGGCACAGCTGCTCAAAGTTGCATAAATATTTCACTTCCCCATGAAGCCCAAATATTTATCAACTATTTGTGAACATAGGATTTCTTATATTTCAGAAATATATGCAAATACTTCTTTAAAACTTAGTAACCTGCCAAACCCATTCCAACCTTTTAACAGATTCACTCATCCTGCAGATCCAGAAGCCACTTGTCCACTCCGTGGTTGCTGCTGACAATCCTAACAGCAGTTGCACATCAGATCGGTGGTTTCCATCCCTTTCTGACTTCACAGATGCCTACATAATTCCCAGCAGTAAGGCAGGCCCCCATACAGTGAGTGAATGTAGAGCAATGGCAACAGACTTGCTTAAGATAGTTATCTTTAGAAGAGCCTTCAGAATATCCTATGACTTCTCAGGGTCCACAGGCTGAAGATCTGCAGGCCAAATGGTAAAGCAGCTACTAGCTTAGATTGTACAATGGGGAAGAAAAATAAATAAATAAATAAAAATAATTTAAAAAAAAAAAAAAAACACAAACAAACAAAAAAAGACAAACAAAAAAAATAGAAAGCTGTTTCTAAATGTAATGTTTCCAGTTAAACATTTAAAGCTTCATTTTGCCTTAGGACGGAAGAGTGGGTTTTATTGTTTCTGATTGAAAAAGCAGGAAAATGCAGGGAGGCAAAATGTAATTACCCAAGTTAATTAGAATTGCCTGCAAACATCCAGTTGGAGGTATAATATGTTCATTAATAGCTGTACTAGAGCCTCGCAGCTCTTCAATAAATAAATGCTCAAACCAGAAAGCCCTAACTGTTTTACTTCCTTTCCCTAACACTGTGTTGGTTCAACAGCAGGTTTCATGCTCGAAGCAGAAGTGCCTTAACAGCTGCATTTTTTCTTCTGTTCATTCCAGTTACTCTCAGATGATTGCGGAGTGGCCCATAGCCGTCCTGGTGCTGTGTTCAGTGATGGTTGTAGTTTGCACTTTAGCTGGCCTGCTTGTTGGAAATTTGCCTGATTTTTCTGAACCCCTAATGGTAAGTTCTTTCAGACGAAATGAACGTAAGGAATGTCCACAGGCCAGCCAGTGACACAGTCTTTCTGCCATATAAAACAAGTCTGTGCTTCCTTCCTTCTCTGCAGATAGAGGCAGGACAGCAAATCAAGGAGGACACTAAAGCCACTAGAAAAAACTAGCAGTGCTTATCAGTGGTCTGCTGTCCACTCACGATGTGCAACCAAAGCAAGATTCCTTCCAGACGGACATAATGTTTGAGAGTAATGCACAATACTTGCTGTTTCTTGATACCACAGTCACCAAAAGAGAAACAGGGACTTCACCCACTCTTGTCCAGCCACAACTGTGTCCAGTGCACGTGCCACCACTTGGCCTGTTGTATCTTTAAAGGACATTAGTGAAAGGCTTTCATTTGTTGCTGTCTCACTATTTCACTGCTTAATAGCTCTCACTGTCGAAGCATTTCTGTTGGTATTCAGTGTTAAGTTTCCTTCCCTGAGGGCCAGCATGCTGCTCTGGTGGAACGTCCTAACCAGCTTCTGGTATGTAAGGGATGTCGTATTTCCAGGGAAAATTTGATTTCTGTATCTCACCAAGATGCAGTAATAAACTCGTACAGTTTCTGTGTCTAGGAGAAGCATTAAGGAAAACTAAGCTGAACTAAAAAGCAAGCTGATGACAAAACGCTTTTTCTTGGCTGCAGGGTTTTGAGCCCCGGGATACAGACATTGGCAGAAAGCTCGTCGTGTGGAGGAATGTAGAGAGCCATACGGGCTACAAGAAGACCTTCTCTCTTTCACCGTATACCGAGAAGAAAAGGTATTTGAGTTTGGTTTGGGGGCTTAGAGGAAAATGTTTGCTATAAAGTTAATGACTCACTGTTCCAAGATATTTATGTGCATTGCATCCTATATCCTATACTCAAAAGCAACCAAGGCACACTGGGAAGTTTAAAGTCTCTTTCCCTTCAATGCACCTGGACTCCCCACTCTGGGATCCAGGAGTTAGGCTCTAAACTCTCCAAGCATTCACTTCCACTGTTTACCTTTAAGAGAACACAGTGGGACTCAGCATGCCTGCACAAGGGGATGCAAGTTCTCATGTAGCCTCACACAGATTTCTACAGAGGGCACAGTGTGTGCAATATCAAAAAGCTCTCATCAAAGCAATGCTGTCTTTTAAGACTACAGTGGCTTTTATTGCTGCAGCAGCGTGGTGTGTGGCACCAGAGCCTTGCCAGTCAATGTAGCTCATTGCCAGATCTCTCTACTTATAAAAAAAATCTCTTCTCTTGCTAGCTATGATGACATTGGCATTAGCAGAGGACAAAAGGCTGATCAGGGAGGACAAGAAGCCAGGACACGGAGAATGGTGGAACAAATCTACGGAGCAGATGGTTTCTTTTGCGGTCCCCCAGGTGAGTGAAGTCTTGATGGAGTAGTAAGTGACAGGCACTCAGAGCTCAGAACTGTCAAAATAGTTTAGGACACTGGGAAATGTTGTGAAAGCACTCTGAGAAAGCAGTGCATACAATACCACTCTGCGAAGGCTAAGCCACCTCTGGGATAGTGATGTTTCAACCCCTCAACCCTTCATAATCAAATGGTTAGAAAAGGTTTGTTCTGAAATTCTGGAGTTGTTTCTCTGTCTTATTTTTTGCCATATTTCTTTTTACCCTTTAGAAATACACTTTAAGGGTGCAAATAAAAAGATTAAAGTTTTCACCATTTACGTGTACCAAAAGTGATTACTATGAAAAAATGCATATTCCTCCCTCCCTCTCTGTTTCCAGTCCATCCCTGTTCCTTCTTGAAAAACATGTGACAGTAAAAAAAAAAAAAAAAAAAAAAAAAAAAAAAAAGAGAGAGAGAGAGAGAGAAAACACCAAGACGCACAAAATTTGTCCCCAAATGGATGCTAAAAAGTAGAGGAAAGAGCATGAAGGTATTCTGACTCCCTCCCCTGCCTCTACTCCACCTCTGAAACCAGGCAAACACCAAACCCTCAGATCCTTGAGAGTTTTTGGCTGAACTTAAGCTCCTCACTTTGCAACAGGGGTTGCAGAACCAGGTGGCAACACTCACTGGAAGCACGCTGACAGCACGGAGAGCGGATTTTGCAAATGCCCTCTCCCTGCTCTCCTGCTGCTGCCAGATGGGTGGAGAGCAGAGGTCGGACGGCACAGGGCAGATGCTACCACTCACTACAAGCTGTTTGTGACCTGGTTCCCTCCAGGGAGCCCTCCATAGAAGTCTTACAGACAGCAAGATATTTATTTATTTATTTATTTTATGCACACAGAGTCTACTCCAGCCAGCTGGGCTAATTCATCATCATTACCTAATACTTTCTATTTTTTTCCTTCCTTTTTTTTTTTTTTTTCTTTCAGAAAAGAGCTATTCCCAGCTGGTATTTATGTCCACGACTGCTGGGAGCTTATGGAACTTGCAAGCTATCCAGTCCATGTGTCAAATCGAACAAGACAAGGTTAGTAATGTCACACAGAACATACATACATGCTGTCTCTTTCCTGACTTCCCCATCTTCAATATCTAGCTGAAAGGAAATACCAGACAAAAATAACGTAAGCTACAGAACAGGCTTCAGCCAAGAGGACTTCAAACCATTTTACTGACTTAGCAAAACAAGAATGATTTTACCTATCAGCTGGTCTGTAGTGATGTAGCAGCTGCCACTGAACAAGAATAATCAGACCTTGAACAAGAACTTGGTCCAGAAGCCAGTGATGCCCATCAGAAGCTGCTGTGAATTTCGAGCAGCAGAACCTAATTACTAAAATGGAGCTATTGTCGTGGAGACTGCCACAGCAAGCTTTGCAAGTGGGAGGTTTAATTGGATTAGCTGTGTTTGCTGTAGGATCTGTAATAACTCTAAGTGATCAGACCCAAGAAACCTCTGCTGCAAGAGCCTGACGTCCCGCTGGCAGGAGGCAGCATGTTCACACTGCACCCTGCCAGGTGTGCAGCTCAGGGAACCTCAGCCAAGTCAGGTTTTAAGTCACCCCTCAGCACATAGGTGAGTGCAGGCTCCCAAACCCACCCACCTCACTGAATATTGCACTCTGAGCCTGAGCTGCCAGTGATACTGCCAACACCACCCTCGCTGCTGTGCTGTGCCTGCAGCAGCTGTCAGGCCAGTAACAGCCAGTGATGGTACTGGCAAGTCTAGTAATAATATAAGGCATAAAATAAAAAATAAAATAAAATAAAATAAAATAAAATAAAATAAAATAAAATAAAATAAAATAAAATAAAATAAAATAAAATAAAATAAAATAAAATAAAATAAAATAAAATAGTAAAAGGTCTCTCCCCTCTCTGTTCTAGCCTTGCAAACAGTGAAATGAAAGTCACTGCTGTCATTAACTGAGTGCAGAAGGATCCACATTTTCAAATCAGAGGTTATAAAATATAAATAGTGAACAGGGTTTCATTTTTGAGCATTTTTACCAATAGCTTTAGCATGGGCAGTTTGTCACTGGGAGGATGGCAAGCCATGGCTTGTATGCCAGGAGGGGAGGGGACGATTACTGCAAGAAGCAAAGAACCCCAGAGGGCTGCAAAACGAAGTGTGCAGAGGATCTGACACGATGCTCCCTCGGCTGTTTTTCAGATACGTTCACATGTTCATTTTAGAGACCTCTGCCAACGTACCGAAGCCAATGAATGCTGCCCAAGCTGGTCTCTGGGAAACTACATCGCTGTCCTGTACAACAGGTCCTCTTGTTTGGAGATAACCCAAGGGGACATCTCCCACACCCTGGCCCTCCTTCGTGCCTGTGCTCCAGACTACCACAAAGGTATCCTCACTCCATCTTGCATAGGTCCTGAGACTGTGAGACAGAAACACTCTCAGTGTGCCAAAGTCCCAGAAAAATGTACCCGCTTCAATGCTATTTACCAGCTTCTTCACTTCTTGGTCGACAGAGACTTTCTTAGTCCCCAGACAATGGAGTACCAAGTGCCATCCCTCAAATACAGCCTGCTGTTTTTGCCTACAAGGAAAGGGGCATCTATGATGGGGATCTACTTAGACAATCTTGAATCCTGGGATCTGTTTGATAACTATACATCTATCACTGGAATGGACCTGGGCCTTAAACAGAAACTATTCCAGCACTACCTTTTACTGGATACCAAGTATCCAGTTCTGGCAATATTAGCTATTTTTCTAAGCATTTCTTTTTATTTACGCTCAGTCTTTATTACTCTGATGGTCCTGCTCGCTGTTGTCAGTTCTTTGATGATCTCCTACTTCTTGTACAAGGTGGCCTTCAGATTCACCTACTTCCCTTTTGTAAACCTGACAGCGGTCATCATTCTCAGCAGCGTTTGTGCCAACCACACCTTTGTCTTCTTCGACCTCTGGAACCTCAGCAAGAGCCAGAACCCCTCCGCTGGGCTTTCTCAGTGGGTGAGTCAAACCATGCACCACTTTGCGTATCTCATGCTGGCGTCTTGCTTCACGATGGGTGCTGCCTTCTACGCCAGCTACATCAGCAATATCACAGCCATCCGCTGCTTTGCTGTCTACATGGGCACCTCTGTGCTGGTGAACCTGGTATTCATGATGACTTGGCTGCCTTCTTCGGCTGTGCTGTATGAGCGCTACATAGCAACAACCTGCATTTACAAGCCAGAAGACTACTGGAAAAACACTGGCCATAAGAGAGTCGCCCTCTCCCTCCATTACATTCTCAGGGGTCTCCAGAAGACGCTGTGTGAAACCTCCAAGCTGCTATTTGAAAAGCTTCTGCCTTGCGGGGTGATAAAGTTTCGGTACATTTGGATTTGCTGGTTTGCTGCCTTAGCAATAGGAGGTGCCTACATTTCCTGTTCCAACCCGAAACTCAAACTCCCGACTCTTGAGACGTCATCTGTTCAGGTGTTTCGGCTGAGCCACCCCTTTGAGAGGTACGATTCTGAGTACTGCCACCAGTTCATGTTTGAGAGGCTAGAGCATGGAGAAGGGCAGCATATGCCTGTCACGATAGTCTGGGGCATTCTGCCCGTGGATAATGGTGATCATTTCAACCCAAAAAGCAATGGCACCCTAGTGACTGATGCCACCTTCACAATCCAAAGCCCTGATGCCCAGAAGTGGCTCCTTGAATTCTGCCAAAAGGTGAAGAACCAAACTTTCTATTTCCCTGATGCAGAGCAGAAGTCTACTGTGTGCTTCATGGAGGAGTTTATCAGGTGGATGGACAGTCGGCAGTGCTCCCAGCGAGACCACAGCTTCAACCTTTGCTGTAACCAGTTCTCTTTCCCTTACAGAAGCGAGGTGTTCCTGCACTGTATCAAAATGATGCTCCTGGAACAAGGCAGGGAAGGGGCAGAAACATATGATCTGGGCCTCAGGTTTGATGGAGAGGGAAATCTTGCTGCCTTGGTACTGCAGTTTCAAACCATTTATCACTATAGCTTCAATTACAGCAAAGCCAAACAATTCTACGAGGAAATCAACCTCTGGGTGACAGAGGAAATGAAAACTGCCCCCGTGGGGCTTCAGAATGGGTGGTTCACCAGTAAACTAGAGCTATACAACCTCCAGCACAGTCTGAGCACAGAAACGATGGTGGTCATGGGGCTCTCCATAGCCATTTCCTTCGTGGTGCTGCTGCTCACTACTTGGAATGTTCTCCTCAGCATTTTCTCTGTTACTGCCATTGCAGGCACCGTGCTGGTAACTGTTGGCCTTTTGGTCCTCTTGGAGTGGCAACTCAACGCGGTGGAGTCTCTCTTCATTTCAGCTGCAGTAGGTCTCTCTGTTGACTTTACTGTCAACTACTGCATCTCCTATCACCTGTGCCCCCATTCGGACCGCCTGAGCCGAGTGGCCTTTTCCCTGAAGCAGATGAGCTGTGCCACAGCGATGGCAGCTTCTGCCCTCTTCTCCGCCGGGGTCATTATGCTGCCTGCTACGGTCCTGGCATATCGGAAGTTAGGGATATTCATAATGATGATCAAGTGTATCAGCTGTGGGTTTGCCAGCTTCTTCTTCCAGTCACTGTGCTGCTTCTTTGGCCCAGAGAAGAACTGCGGGCAGATCCTTTGGCCTTGTGCCCACAACATGAAAGACTATTCTGATGACTCTGGGCCAAATGGAAGCTATGCCTGTGGGGGAAATGAGAAGCAAAACCGATTGCGGAAGGTCCAGGAGTCCAACACCGCAAATGAACAGTATGAGCTCCAGCCTTTGTCGAGAAAACTCAGCGACAGTTTTGACAACAGCACTTCTACAAGCAAGCTGTCCAACAGGCCATCAGTGCTCTCTGAAGACACGCAGGTTGAAGATAACAGATGCCCAAGAATAGGAATGCACCCTTCCCTTGAAAGAGAGAGACAGAATCTGCAGGAGACCCTCGGAGACCAGCAGGTTGGCCTGTGCCAGTGTCCTGCCTTGCAAACTTCCTCTCCTTACAAGCACAGCAGCTCAGGAGCAGAAATTCACAGGGAGAGACTCTGCAGAGATTGTCAGTGTCAAAAGTACGGTCCAAAAGCTTGGGATGGATCTGGGCTGGACTATATCCAGCCAGCTGGTGTGAAAGAAGAAGGGCAGCTCAATAAATCACAGTGCTCTAGTGACACTGCCCAGCAGCAGTCGGATTATACCTCAGACAACAGCCATCTTCCTGCTGCTGACATCTACAAAATTCACAGATGCCTTTGTTCTCTTGGCAGCTCTTTTGACATGCTCAACATCTCCAGTGAGACATCGATTAGCGATTTCGAGCAAGGCCTAAAGCTTGCTGAATCAGCCAGTTCTTGTCCTGATGTCTTAGAGCTGTCTGATTCGTACAGTCAAACAGAAAGAGGTTACTTGAACGGGAAGAGAGATACCCTGCGGCTGGACCTGAGGGAGACAGTCTTTGATATCTCTCCAGCAGCATCGCAGCAAAACAGCTCTTCATGGAAGAATCGATTTGGATTAGGGAGCGAAGGCCCGGTGGTGTTACCGAACAGCCAACCAGACATGCCTGATGTTTGGATCAAGCGATCCAGCGCACAAAGTTCTGGTTACAACAGCTGAAATCTTGCAGAAAACAAAACTGTACTGCTAGGGAAAGGGGAAGTCAAAATCTCCTTGGAACTGTAAATATCACTTTCCTCCCACCTCTCCTTCAGCTGAGACTATTTCTTAGTATTTCAACTGTGCAAATACCTGTGTTTTCACAGAACCAGCAAACACAACACTAGTGAGAGGGTGCGAGATCAATCATGACAGAGTACAAGCCCTTTGACCTTCCAGTGTCCTGTGTCATGTTCACAGCTGTACTGCAGAACTTATCGAGTAAACCTGTTTTGTCATTTCCTAAACAGTGATTCGATTTTTCTTGTCAAGCTGCCTAGGAGAGACATAATGAGAGAGATGAAACTCCCCAGATATTCAAAGACAGAGAGCTCATGGAAAAAAAAAAAAAAAAAAAAAAAAAAAAAAAAAAAAGCAAAAACCCAAACCTGCAGCTATAGAAAATCTAGATTTCAAGTGGAGTGTATTGTTAAAAAAAAAAAAAAAGTCTTTCATTTTTTTACTGAATCAGAAACTGCTTTATGTGAAGTCCAAGTTCACAGATCTCTACAAAACTGATACAAAAAAATCTCATCAAGACCTTTCAGTTGATGCAGCCTCTTATCGATCATGAAGGAGGCTGTAGAATCAAGCCCAAATCTATTTTTAGGAACAGTTTCAATTTGTTTTATCAGACAAATTACTGGTACTGCCAAAGATTTTCAGTGTGAGATTTCTCCTTTGAGAAAAGTGTCCTCATTCCTGCAGTGATTTGGGTGCTTTGTGTTTCGTCTCCATAGCTTATTTCCACTCAAAGCTACAAAGATGTAACTTTTTAAAATTTGCATATCCGATGACTCTTGAATTTTACATGTTTTTTTCTCTACCAGAAACAAACAGAAAAACAGGTACTTCCTTGCCTTTGTCTGTTGAAAAAAAAAAAAAAAAAAAAAAAAAAAAAAAAAAAAAAAGAGAGAAAACATTCCCTCTAGACGTTGATGTAAAATAAATGCTTATGACAAACTTTTCTAAATCTGTGTGATGCTTCATTTTCACCAAGACTACTGCAGTTAATTTTCTTTAAGTGCTTAATGTGCTTTCCAATATCATCAGCAGAAGGAAAATACATATTTTAAGAGATTCCCTCATTTTGACATCCAGGAGTTTTCTGGGCTCTGTTGGAGAGTGACCACGACTACCTAATGGCACTTAGGAATATGCTCTTTTAAAGCTGAAACCCTTCTTGAAACATAAGGCACATTTCAGTTGCAGATTTCCATGCCGTAGCTCTCAAGTACTGGGTGTTCGGGGCAGTGTTTCCGCAAGCACTGCTGCTCCCTGGCTGCGGGGCAACACCGACTGAAATCCTCTCTGCACCAAAACCTCCTCCTGTTGCCATTTGCACGGCATTTTGAAAACCCTGTTTTCACAGTGAAAAAAACTTAGAAATGTAACCACTGCACACAGCCCACTCGGGGCGGTTTGAGCCACCTCAAGCACAGGAGGCACACCCAAGGCTCAGCAGCGAGCGAAACTCCCCCTGAGGGTCTCAAACACCTCCAGGGCTCCGCTTCCCGAGCGGCCACCCGGCGGTGGGAGACAGCAGGTAGCGCCCTGCCCGCCCCCTCAGGGCGGCCGCCATTTGCCCTGCGCCTCCCCTCAGGGGAGAGCTCTTCCCCGCTGCCATGCGCGGGGCGCTCCTGCGCATGCGCGGCGCCGCCCGACCGTTGGGCGCCCGCTCCGGTTCAAACGGCGGCTGAGGCAGCGGGCGGCTCGTGTGGGAGCGGAGCGGAACCGGAGCCGATTCGGAGCGGAAACGGAGCCAAAACGGAGCCCTGTGGGTGAGTCCAGGCCCCCGGAGAGCCCAGGGTGCTGAAGGGAGGCCTGGGAGGGAGCTGTGGTGCAGCCGTGGGTTTCGCTCCGTGGAGTTTTTGTGGGTGGTCTGGGCCCGTTTTGTTAAACGCCCTTGTAGCGGTTTGCTGCTGTGTGAGGAACCCGGCTTTAAAAGGTAAAATGTGGGGAGCTGGTCCCTAGAGGGCTGCCCAGAGAGGCTGTGGGTGCCCTGGAGGTGTTCAAGGCCAGGCTGGAGGGGCCTCTGGGCAACCTGGTCTGTGGGAGGTGACCCTGCCGTGGCAGGGGGTTGGAATTAGATGATCTTTAAGGTCTCTTTCAACCCAAACTGTCCCATGTCGCTTGAAGAGACTTGAGAAAAAAAAAAAAAAAAAAAAAAAAAAAAACACCACACACACAAACAAACAAAAAAACCTTCAAAAATCCATTGTATCAACAAGGCTTTATGTACTCAAATAGCTGTGGTTTAAAATAAACTTTACAGAGAAAGTTAATTCTCTCTAGGTATTTTAAGGAGTGTGTCTACACTTAATGAAGAGAAACGGAAAGTTCTGAGAACTTTCAAGTGGGCTGTGTATGTTTTACTTCAAGCACTGAACAACTTTGCTTGGAACGCTGTGGCTTGCTGACTACTTGGTGTTGAGATTCCCTTTATTATTGTGCCTGTGTTATCATTTTCAAACTTCATTTCATTAGTGCTAGCCTGATAACTATGTTCTGAGACTGTTTACCAGGGTATACTTACAGCTTATTCTGAACCCTGTATGCTGGGAGGAATTTGAAGATTGCCCTTAGCTGTTGCTACCTTAAATTATCTACTCTAGTCAGATATAACTGTGATCTCAAACTGAAGGTTTATGATCCACTAGTACTGCATATTTTGGTGATCTTCTGTAGACCATAGTGTTTTAATTGTTGTCTTTTTCTTGCAGAAACGCAGATGGCTTTTTCTTCGAAGAAACAATGTGTTGGTAAAACACTAGAGCCAGAGTTCAACGAAGATCCTAATTTTAACTTTACCTCCAGTATTCCAGCAGATGGTGTCTTCAAAGCTACTAATCAAGGGTAAATGAAAGAGAAGTATAGATGGATTTATTACTTGACAAATGTCCTAAAGACAGTGTAGCATTTCACGGAACCATTTAGCCTTGAAAAGACTCTTAAGTCCAACTAGCCAACATTCCCAAGTACACTAAACTGCATTCCTAAGTGCCACATCTACACACCTCCTAAATACCTCCAGGGTTGGTGACACCACCGCCTCTCTGGGAAGCCCGTTCCAATGCCTAACCACCTTTTCCACATAGAAATTCTTCCTAATATCCAACCAAAACTTCCCTGGTGCAACTTGAGACTATTTCCTTGTGTCCTATCTATCACTTTTCACCTGAGAAAAGAGACTGACATCCTTCTTACTGCACCCTCCTTTCAACTAGTTGTAGAGTGATGAGGTCTCTACTCAGCTTTTTCTCCAGGCTAAATAGCCCTAGTTACCTCAGATGCTCCTTATTTGTATTGTTTTCTAATCCTTTTGCCAGCTTTGTTGCCCTTCTCTGAACACGTCTAGCAACTCAATCTCTTTCTTATAGTGGCCCAAAATCTCTTATATGGCCCAAAACTGACCCGAGTACTCAAGGTGCAGACTCACCAGTGCTAAGTACAGAGGGATATTCAGATCTTGTCACATGAAAAGCTTTAGTAATCTGTAAGTATTCAGTGATCTGATAATTGTATTCTACATATCTTTTAAGGATTCCTAAATCTGCCAAGAAAGCGGAACCACTTTTGAAGAAGACTGCTACAAGAGGGTATGTTTCTTCACATTGCTCTTAGTTGTCCTTGTGCAGTAATGTTCCTTCTCAGAGAGTTATGATGAGCTCTAACCATATGCAGCTTTGTTGCCAAATTTGCTGATGAAATCTCTTGATCAGGAATAAGAGCAAATCCTTCATAGAAGAAAACGTTTGTGGAAGTAAAAGGTGTCTGATATTGATCTTTGTGCACTGAAGCCTTTGATGTTTGACACTATAGGCCTCTGAACAGACTCAAACTAGAAGCAGAGCTGAAGGCCAAGAATCAGCTGCTAGAAACAGCCAAGCAGCAGTTACACACCAGACTAACAGGAGCACAGGTAAGGATGGAAATGGGGTAGAAATCATTGAGTAGCTCGTATATTCTGCTCCTCTACAGGGCTAGATCAAAGGACTGGCTTACTCATTTTCCAGTCTTCATTGGAAGCCAGTAGAGTTTGAGTGGGATGGGTTCTTTTTGCCAACAACACCAAAGATATTTGGTAATTATCAGTGCTGCAAATGTATTTGGCTAGATAATGCATCCAGATCGCTGTTAACAGCCACCAGAACTCAGTTCCATCTTGAACTCATTGCAGGAGAATGTTTCCAGTTCAGTGATATACTTGCACAAAATTCTAATAAAAGAACCTCACTATTACCAGATTCTTCCTAGCTACATGAAGAGAAACAGTACATAATCACTCAGTACTTGACACTGATCATTTGAGATCTATGAATTCTTTTTCATCTTAATGTATTATTACAGTAGATGAGCTATTTTGTTTGTTTGATCATCCTTGTCTCACTTGCCCGGTCCTTCCTAGTTCTGTTAACCAGTCACAAGTACGGTGTGCCACAGCACATGGCATTGGAGATGTGGGTTCAGGGGTGTGTATGGTCACATTTTAGTAACTAAGAACATTTGAGTTCTGGTTACTGTTGTGCTCTAAACGTTTGAGTGAGTGACCTCATTCACTTCTGTGTATTCAACTGAGAGATCAGTGTATGTAGCCTTGTTTCCTCGTGTGCTATTGTATCGTATTATTGTGTAGTCTTTTAATATCTGGATAGGCTTCTGCAATTTTTTCCCATCTGCTCATCACTGATGAGGAGGCCACACCTGGAGCATTGTATCCAGTTCTGGGTTCTGAGTACAGAAAGACAAAGACATACTGGGGAGAGCCCAATGAAGGGCCACTAAAATGTTGAACGGGCTGGAGCATCTCTCCTGTGAGGAGACACTGAGAGCTGGGACAGCTCAGCATAGATAAGAGAAGGCTTATAGGGAATCTTATCAATGTATATGTGAAGGGAGGCTGTAAAGAAGACGGTGCCAGGCTCTTTTCAGTGGTGCCCAGTGACAGGACAAGAGGCAGTGGGCAGAAACTTAAACACAGGAGCTTCTGTCTGAACTTCATGCTTGAGCAGGGGTTGGACCAGATGGCTTCCAGAGGTCCATTCCCACCCCAGTGATTCTGTAAAATTCACCAAAGATTTTACTTTCTTGATTCAAGTTTAGATTCAGAAATGGTACCCCATTATTCATCGCCTCTTGCCGATCACTTCAGAACACAGTGCAGCTTCTCTCATGTGCAAGAGGCCCTACTTGTAGCCTTTGGTTGTACAAGCTTGCTTTATTTCCTAGTTCTTGACTGGTTACTAATCTGTGAGATGATCTTTCCTTTTATCTCACAGCTTAATTTCTTTAAGAGCCTTTGAGACCTCCTATGGGATGTTCAAAAAAGCTTCTGGCACTATCAGCGGGATCACCCTAATCCACATGCTTATTGATTCTCCTGGAGAATTACATTCAACTCGTGAGGTTGATCAGCTTATCTGATTGCCTGGTAGTATCTGAATTATGCAGGGAATAATGCTGTGGCCTACAGATTCTAAGATGCCCCTTCCTTCCTGGAGTTAGCCGCTCTTCTATGCATAAAACTCTTGAAATATTATATATAGAGCACAAGAAAATACATGCTAGAACTGCCTAAAAGGAATTTATCTCTAGGCTTTTTTTTTTTTTTTTTAAGCCATTGCTATGACATGTGCAAGTGATAAATCTTGTCAAGTAGCAGAAGTAAGGGTCTGTTTCTCTGCAGTGGTAGAGCTGGAAGGGTAGGATATAATTCTTGGTACTAGAGGTGCAATGGCAATGTTAAGCCATTAACATTGCACTGAGCATTGCCAATTAACGTGAAAAAATTCCCCCTGGCAACTTGATTCACTTAAAACCTGTGTTAATGACAGAGCACTATAAAGGAATTAAAGGAGAAGAATGAAGGCCTGGTACAAGAAGTCGAGAAGCTCAAGAAGTTTCAGGAGACATGCATGGTCATTTTAGAAAGCAGAAACATTGATCCTGGTAAGGGCTATGCATTTTACATGCTGTTCTGGTAGTTCTTCAGAACGCTTTTCCTTTTTCTTTTTCCTTTGTATTTGTTAGTATTCATAAAACATTTGGCTCCTACTTTCCCAAGGAAATACTGGGGGGGATTTTTTTTTTCTAGTGTAAGAGAAATAGACACTTCCTTCAGGCAGCCCTGTCCTGGATAAATTTTGAAAGCAATTTACTTCTTCATGCTGTAGAAAGATATTTTGAGAAGCTGTTAGTTCCTACAAGCAAAGTTATCAATGAACATCTAATGTACAGATGTATCTCATAAATCAGTTACAGGCAGCAACATTGTGGAGGAGGAAGAAAAGACGAGGGAATGCCAGAAGCAGACAACGGTAAGAATTTTTGAAATGGCAGTGAGTTAAATGGACTTTGGTGAGAACTTTGTGTGTAAAAACAGCTGCTGACATGTTCGTTCACATTATATTACACCATTTTCCTTTGGCTCTTCAGCTGTTGACTGAGAAGCTCCTGGCAGAACTGAGGGTATTTAATGAAGCAGCTGAAAAAGAAAAAGAAGCACTTCAGGTAAGGCTGACTTTGTTTCAGAGTCAGACAGGTAGTGAACATCTGGTGCTGAGAGAAATTTTAAAGCTTGTTTTCCACCTCATGCTGCTCTGGTCTCTAGATAGCAAATGCCTGCAGCCTTACTAATCTTCCCTAAGTGCAGTAAGGGAACGGTATGTGTTACTCCACTTCTAAATAGAGGGCTTAGAGCAAAGTCTGGGAGGGGCAACAGTAGTTCTTATCAAAGTCACTTGTAGTTTAATGATACACAATTCAACTTGGAACAAGATAGAAGATGGAAGCGATGCTAAAGACTGATAGCTTTCAAATGAGGCTCGATCAGTTCCTGTGTAAAGATGGTTGTCAATGCTGGAAATGCAGCTGTCGCTGCTTAGAGCAGCTCTTCTCAAGAGGCTTTTCAAGACTGTTGCAGGTGGTTGCAAGCACCACTGGAAAAATGCTGAGAAAACTTGACCTAATCTGAAGTCTTGCAGACTGTTGACCTCACGGAGCTAAGAAGTATGCAAGCACAAGCAGCTTCAATAATATGATTTGTCTATGTACTGACCAAAATAGTCATTAAATTACAGCTCTGACATTCTTGGTAAGAAGCTTGAGCTGCTTATTGAAATCACTATTACATAAGGCTAAACTTTTGGTCGTGGTTAAGTTAGCATTTTTCTCAAGGAGTTGTGAAGAGATGAAAAAGTGAAAGATGTCCCAGTCAAGGTAGGCTAACCTTAGCTTAGCAGGTGAGGCTGAGTACAAAAATGTCTGGAGTTTTTTTTCCCCCTGTTTTAGTTGCAGCTGTTTTGGAAGTTTAGTTCTGCTATTCTGCACTGTCATGTTAGTGAGATGTTGTACGCTGACTTTTCCATACAGATGGCAACGGCTAAGTGGAAACTGGCAGAAGAAACGAGGCAGCAGTCCCTGGAGAAGCATTCTTCCTTCCAAGCAGAAATGCAGGAATGTTCAGCAATACTCACTGAGCTGGAGAAGCTTCTGGCTGCGTGAGGCACAAGAATGGACTGCGCTGCCTTTCCTTGTTTTACTAATAGTTCAGTGGTCTCTACCCTCAAGCCTGGTCCCTGTGTCGGGTCCAAAACAGTGAGCTGGGCAGGCTCCTGAGCAATCCCTGCCGGAACAGCACCTGCAGCGTGGGAACCAAGCAGCAGCAGCACTGGTGAAGTGCTCAGAGCTCCTGTCTTTCCAGTGGGGCTTATCCTGTAATCTTTCTGAGTTATTTTTTAAGTGTTAATAAAGTGTTTTCGATTAAATCTTTCGGAAGGACGTACGGGTGCACAGTCCCCGAGTTCCTTCTCCTTAATGCCGAGGCAGCGCTGCACCATTACTCCCCGTCACCTCTGCCACCCATAGCCTCCAGCCGAGCGGCGGGGCCGGCTGCTGGGCGGGCCGGGCCTCTCCCCGGGGCCGGGCCACGCTTGCGCACCGGTGCCGGCGGGGGGGTAGCGATGGCGGCGGCGGCCCTGCGGAGAGCGGCGGTGACAGCGGGCGGCGCGGGGCGGCGCCGAGCGCTGGGGTGGCCGCGGCGGGGCTGCGCCGGGCTGGCGGTGGACGATGCCGTCAACGGGCTGAGCGACGAGCAGCGGCAGGTACGGGCGGGCCCCGGCCCCGGCCCCGGCCCCGGCCCCGGCCCCGGCCCCGGCCCCGGCCCCGGCCCCGGCCCCGGCCCCGGCCCCGGCCCCGGCCCCGGCCCCGGCCCCGGCCCCGGCCCCGGCCCCGGCCCCGTGGCGCGCCTTCCCGCGGGGGTGTGTCGGCCTCGGCGGCTGCTGATTGGCTGCGGCCGCGGGGAGCTGACCTATCCCCGGGGCGCTCCCATGGCGCGCCGCCGCCACGTGTGCGCTCTGCCCACGGGGCACAGCGGGTGGCCGGGCCCTGGTGCGCAGCGCAGGGAGGGAGGGGGCTGCGAAGGGTTGTGGCTCGGCTGTGTTGTTCTCTGGTCATCAAGGGACCCAAAGCTTTAGGGTGTTAGTTCTGAGCTTTACGGTGTCTCGTGTGTGAGGCCTTGCCTGCTGCCAGCCGTCATAGTATTTATTCCCGATTGCCCCAGGGAATGGAATGATAGGCAGCGTCTTCACAGGCTTCTGCCAGTGAAACTTGGCCTCGGTGCTTCTCGGATTTGCAGCTATTGCCACACTTGCTGCGTAATTATGACAGTGCAAGTGTACAGGTGTACAAAAAACTTGTTCGTACTTATCTGCTTACTTGGGAAGTGGAGTACTGTAGTACTTCCTGCTGTTTTCTTTGCCTGGTTTGTGTTTGTGATTTATAAGCTCACCAGCTTGAATTAACTTGATGTTTCTGTGTGCTTCTAAATTTAACAAGCATAAAAGGGAGAAAATAATCTTGTAACTTGTGTGTCTCTTGTGGAAAAGTTTCTGATCTGAAGATCAGAAACAGATCTTCAGTAATGTTAATCTGTAAATTAAGAGGACTCGTAACTGTTATAAGCTGGTTTGGTGTGTCTGGGATGCCTGTCAGAGTCCACCCCCATCCTCCTTCAGTCTCTAATGATTAACGATTTTAAGCTATTATTTTCAAGCTTTATTCTCAAGTTTACTGCTGTCAATTTTGTTACAATGGAAGCTTTAATATTTAAAAAAGGAGAAAAATAAAAAACAAGAAAAGAGAAAAGCCCATCAACAGAGGAATAAACTTGTTTGGTGGTACTGGAATCCAGTGTCTGGGTAGCCATGGAAACTAACATATCTTTTTGATCTGAAAAGAGAGAAAGGCAGAGCAGCTCAGGCATATTTTGCTTTGCTGCATTTGCTGCTTCTTCAGGTTTTGGTTAAAGAGCAGAGGGTTTCAGTCTCTGAATGTTCCTTCGTCAGCATTAATTTGTGGGAATAAAGAATCAAGAGGGAAAAATAGAATTTTTAAGCTCTACTGTACTATCTAGACAAAGTTTTTGAATGTTCACATTAAAAACACATTAAGGTATTTTATAAGCTTCTTTAGTGTGCATATAGACTTCTGCAGAATGCATGTGAGTAATTGGATCTTAATATTTAGAAGAACTTTGAGTTCATCTACATTTAATTAAATGAAGCCACAGGCAGGTACTCGATGGGGGTAATGAATCATGAGCTCGGTTCACCAGTTCTCAAAGTTTCCTGACCCAAACATCCCCTGAAACCCCAGTGCAGGCAGGAAACAGTTCCCCAGCACACTCTCATGCTGGGGTAAGATTAAGTTAACTGTCAAGAGGAACTTAAGTTCTCTCTTGAGGACTTCTCTTAAGACCTCTTGCAAAAAGGCTAAAGAGAGTTCCATATTCTCTTTCAGCTAATAACCTGAAATACTGATTTCCTTATGATCTTGTGCTTCTGGGTTTGAGATCATTGGATCGCCTGTCAGGGGAGCATTGGAAGTATCCTAGAGAAGAAGATGACAATATATTAATGGGGTGTAACGTATGCGTTTCTCCTCACCTCTTTTCCCAGCTTAGGCAGACCATGACAAAGTTCTGTCAAGAGCATTTGGCTCCGAAGGCCCAACAAATTGACCAGGAGAATGAATTCAAAGGCATGCGGGTAAGTATTTCATGCGTGCCTGTGAAATAGATGGCAGTCTGTACTTTGATCTGTGTGTAGGCTCAAACCAGGAATTCCAGTCCGCACCACAGGAAGATACGCATCAACTCTTCAAACTTGTAAGCTATAGAGAAAAGAAACAAAACAAAACAAAACAAAAACAACCCTTTGCTTTCTTGTTTCTTCTTTTGTTAGTTTTTAACAACTTGGGGAAAGACTGAACTAGTGTCAAAAAAAAAAAAGAGATAGAGATGGATTGATAATGGTCTTGTTTGGATTCTCATCGTGGTGTTTCTGCCTGGCCCTGTTCAAAGACTCCTCCTCTAATATGTGTGTTGTACTGTCCTAGCTAGGACTCTTGTTTTGGACAGCCTGGATATCTGAGCTTCCTCTCAAACTTGCTTTGGAAACGCTGTGTGCAAATGCAGAAATGTAGAATGGTTTGACTGTTGAGCTGAAAGTTTTCTTCCTAATAAAACCAACAGACTCTCTGCAATAGGAAGGTTTGATTGATAAAAATGAGAGACCTCGCTGTTGGTTTTCATAAGCTCCACAAGACTTAAAACGTTCAGAACATCTGCTAGGATTTCCTACAGCTCTGATGCTGATATTTTCAGGGCTATGCGCGTGGCTTTGAAGTTAGCTATATAGATTTAGTCTGGCGTACCAGATGTCATCCAGTGCTATTGAATAATACTTTTTAAAGTCTCTGGAGGCTATTTACAGATAACTGTAATCTCTGGCCACCAAGTCCACGTGAGAAGCATTCACCTGCGTGGCCATCCCCTAACAGAGGAGAGCCCGCAGATTGAAGCAACACCAGAGATGGCTCACCTAGCATGTGTGTCCTTCGATGGTGGTGTCCCTTGCTACTGCACTGTGCCATGGCTTTTCTCTTCCTCTGTAATGCCATGTGCCCTGCACAGCCGATGTGTTTGTCTCAAGCCAGGCAGTGGCTCCGTGCCTCAAGCCGAGTGGCTGCAGAGCAGCGGTTAATTGCATGCTGCTGTTGCAGGACAATAAGCCTGGGCGAAGGGAGGAGCTGGCAGTCAAGGACAGGCTGCCCTCTAGCAGATGGACTTTGTAGGGTGTGTGTCCAGCTGCACACAACTAAGCAGCCTTATCCAGTCCCCACGTGCCGCAGATCTCCCAGGAGGCTCAGAAGCCTAGAGGCTTGTGTATGGAGTGGCCATTGTGGATTCAGCTCTCTTGGCTTCGCAAGTCCAGAGCGTTCACCAGAAATCATCATTTTTTATAACTTTTCTAATACCTTTGCCTACCTCAGCAGTTGCTTTTCCTGACCCAGCTGTAACGCTTCCTTTTTTTTTTTTAATATAAGCTCTCACAAAGAGGTTTCCTTGGCTTTACTCACCAGTTTCTGGTTTTACCTTAGTCTTAAATTGTTCAGTGATTGCAACTCTTCTCAGGACTTTCCAGGCCTTCAGTCACGGATAACTTATTCTAGCTGTGGCAATCACAGGCTAATAGACCTACACAGTATTGCCAAAGCAGCATGACAAGGTTGTGTGAGGTAAAAAGCAAGCATAAATTTAAGACATGACATCCTAAATTACCTTTAGCCAGAAACAGCATACGAAAGCCTAGAATTTTTGAAGGTAATTGAAGGTTTTAATTCACCTAAATTCTTAAACTGGGTAATGTGTTAAAATCTTAGGACCTGTCCTTCCCAAATTAAATTTAGGCTTGTGAGTTGCCTCCCTGCATAACTGGAATCCTTAAGCCTGTGTGGGTTCTTGGTTGGAAGCATGGAGCTGCTGCTGCAGGAGGAATGGTACTGATGTGATGATCTCTGAGGTTTCCCATAAATAGGGTAAATCAGCGTGTCCAGTGAGCTACCTGGGAAGACTTTTCACCCTGCTGGCCTGACCACACATCTGGACTGATTACTTTTGTTGTGTATTTGTAGGAGTTTTGGAAGAAACTCGGGGAATTGGGAGTTCTGGGGATCACAGCTCCTGGTAAGTGTTTTCCTGCCTCCGACCATCTGCTGGGTGATTCCTCACACAAAAGAGAGACGACTTAAACTCACCCTTTCCAGCTCATAACGTCCTCGTCTGTGATGTGACATCTGTTTTTGTCCAGAAGCTGCTGTTTTCATGGTTTTTAAAACTCTTTGGACACTTCTGTTGTTCTTTACCAAGGAAAAAGGAGCTTGATTCAGTAGACTGCTGGACAATTATAAAATTGGCTTTTGCAACTTACAAGTACTGTTCAGAAATGTTTTCTCCAGATATACATGTAAAATAAACACATACAACTTGAATGTGTTTGTGCTTCTCCCATATGAGGCGTTTGCTTCAAGTTTTGAAGCCTGAGAGCTACAGATAAAAGTATCCTAGAGCAAGCATCCATCTCTAATAGAAGAAGTTACAGGGTATTAAACAATGCCGTGAAAAGCTGTGATAGCTAATGGAGGGCTGACAGCATCCAACCCGTCAGAAAAAAAAAATCGGGTAAATCTTATTCAGCCTTGTCCAGGTTAGTTGAAAAGTGTTTTGATTAATGTTACAGATTACTGAGCCTGCCGTGGTCATGCTGAATGCGCTAACGCAGTGTAATGAGGAGAAGCCCTTAGTGGAGAAAAGCAGCCAATGGGGCCTTTATTTCCCCATCGTAAAGTCTGTGTTTCTAGATGTGTGTGTGCAAAGGCTTCTGCAGAAGCAAGCTGAATAGCAATGCGTTGAAATAATGCCTCTGCATTTCTTTCCGTGGCACCAAGTCTGCTTGAAAGAGTCTCTATTTCTGCTTTCTTTCTCTTTACTCTTCCCAATTTACTGCTGCTCCTGTTTTTTCTCACTCTTACCTTCTTTCTTCTTTGATGTTGTGCCTGAGGCTTACAGCAGTTTCCCACACTATAAATAAGCTATCCCCTCATGAGTCCTGTCTTTTTTGATTTCCTGAAAGATTTACCTCTAAAACCTTGCTATGCCCAAACGTGCAATTTTTGATTGTATTGCTATGTGCAGTTTCTTTATTGGCATTGGTTTTGCTGTAGGAGGTGGAGGCTGGACCTGGGGATGTGAAGATAATGTGAAATCTTATGAGAGTGCATGATCAATTAAATGGTGTGCTTCAGCACCAGTGGGTCAAGTCTATTAAAGAAACATTTTGAAGAAGTGCTTTTTACTTTATTTTTAAAACTTAGTAAACTGTGTTGCTTTGGGGTAAATTTGTGTTTATTTTATAGAAAAAAAAAATAAGAAATGCAAATGCTTTGGAATAATCATACAGGCACATCATATGTAAAGAGTAATTTTGAAATGGCACCATCAGCCTAGATCACTGCAGCTTGTATTATATAAATAGTTGTCTGCTAGGAATATTTTCTTGTACCTCTTGCAGTACAAAGTAGTTACTTACCTGTACTGCTTACAGCAGGCAGTTGCCTTTCCTGTATCGAGGCAATAGCATCCAACCCAGCAGGCAGTATAGCAGATCTTTTGTTTTGGCACACGTGAGAAGTGGTTAAACCCATCTTTCAGGATACTGAGAGTGAAAACCCAAACCCTGATTCAGGGTGGAGAGGTGATTTTGGAGGATAAAGAGCCCTGCAGATAAAGACAGCTGTCAGAATGGGTGACGTGGGAGAAAAGCTGCATCTAATGGTAGTGGCTGCTGTATTAATTCGGGTTTGGGGCAGTGGCTCTCTTTCAGCCCAGGTTATGCTCTTGCTCATCTCTTTGGTCACTGCACGTGCAAACGTATCTTGCTCTTACTGTTGCTGCTGCTTGCTTACAGCACTCATGTTAATGACTAGTTGGTGCTTGCAGGTTATTTCCCTGGCTAGTTTGTGGTGGCTTATGTCCTCCTCTTTTAGTTCTTCCCTTATCGGTATGATCACTTGCTTCTTGCCTGCTCAGCTTTTACTTTTGGATGAAACTGTGTGTATACAAATGTGTGTGTAAGTAGATGTATTTATGTAGGCTGTCAATGCTCGAGGCCACTGTGCATTTCTCAGCCACCTTTTGTTTTGTTTTGTTGCCTTCTCCCTCCTTGTCTCACCCTGTGTCTTTAATCTTATCAGCCACTGGTTTAAGACTCACCTCAGGGTGCCCAGCTGGACTTGCTCTTACAACTTGATCTCTGAAATCCACATTCTTGCTGCTCTTGAATTACAGCGGTTAAATTTTAGGATCATTCTCATTCCAGACCCATCATCCCTCAAAGCGCTGATCTCCTGTATGTTTGTGGGCATTAGAAGTCCCTAATACCCCAGATCTTAGACCAGTTTGAGGGTTCCTTTTTTATTTAAAGGTCCTCGTTAATACAAACATAGTTAGACTTGCAAACTTTGCTCCTTTTCCCCTCTCCTAATGCAGGTTGGCATCTTATGATTTAATCCTCATGATGGTATTAACGTTGCACGTAGGGATAGTTGCCAAGAAAGATTCCTTGTTGTGCAAGCGTTGGTAGCATGTTTTAGGTATATCCTTATCCATGTAATATTTATGAAATACGCCTCACAAGCACAAATCATTATCGATTGTGCTGAAGAAGTAATGTCGCTGTACTTTTAAGATAAAACTCAAATTCTGAGAGGATGGGGAAAGCCAGAGGTGCCCATCTCAGAGAGAGAGAAAAAAAAAAAAAAAAAAGAAATAAAACCCAGCAAAAATCAGCAGCCAAAACCAGCAGCACTCTTGTCTCAGATCTCACTCAAGACAGCCCAGCCCAGGGGTCTTGTGCACGTGTGCTGTGTCCCGTGGTGGTTAACGTGGGGTTTTTCTTCTCAGTGAAGTACGGTGGATCTGCTTTGGGGTACCTGGACCACGTGCTGGTGATGGAGGAAATTTCTCGTGCATCAGCAGCTGTGGGTCTTAGCTATGGAGCCCACTCCAACCTCTGTATCAACCAGCTGGTGCGGAACGGCAACGAAGCCCAGAAGGAGAAGTACTTGCCCAAGGTATAAGGCAGGATGGGGACTGGAAAGCATCCTGGTTTGGGTGGTGGTTTTGGGGACGAGTTGGGGAGAAAGGGGATTGCATGCTTTAAGGTGTTAGGGAATACAATAGATTTTGCTGCATTATGAGGTTTGGGACACTAAAATACAACAGAGTGCACTAGATTTAATGTTTTTGCTGTTGCTGATCTGGTCTGTCACTATCCATGTTTTCTGAAAGCATGTTTGTGCCTGGCTTCTTCTATCCGGCTCCTGTTTGTAGATATAGGGGTGAAGAGTCAGAGTTGCCACTGTATCCACATGCTTGTGGAATTAATATGTTTTTAATGAAAAAGCATACCCTTCTTGCACAGAGGGTCTACTTGTTTCTAGTAGGCAGCAACAGAATAAAGCCAAAAAAAATTTGTAACACACAAAAAACCAGCAGTTTTTTAAAATTATTTTTAATATTTTACTTTCCTGGGAATTTCGTGCCTTTCTGTGCCTTTCCTTTGACAAACAACCGTCTGCTTTAAAGTGTGTAGATTGTAGATGCAAGGAGGGATGTAGAGTTAGCAAGAGCTGAAAGTAGCTGCTCTGCAGCACTCCTAAAGTACCAGAGCAGTGCATGGTACAGATGCATGCAAGGATGTGCTTTCTTTCATTGTGTGCAGCGTTTTAAGCACCAGCTGGTTTCAGTGCTCCAGCCTCTAGGAAATACTTTATTAACCAAACTTGCCTTTCCCTAACTTGATAATTTGGATTCCTTAATTTGCATTGAAAGAGCATCTTGTGGAACTCAGAATTTGTGTAATCTTTGTACCTCAGCCTGTGTCAGGTCCCATGCCTGCAGGCAATGAGGATGGGGCAGTACCTGAGTTATGGGGAGCTGGGACAGGCAGACAGCCTCTGCAGACCTTTGTCACCAAAGGAGGCTGTGGAGTGACACTGGATTATATTTTTAAAACTTTCTAAAGTGCTTGGAGACTTCTGTGCTTCTTGCTCCTTATATATTTTATATTCTGCAGTTTTTACTACCCCAGTGCTTGGTTTGCTGCCTGTGCTAATTAACTGTGAGCATCTTCATCACGTAAAGCTTTGATGTTTGTAACCTGCCTGGTAAACAGATTTCTCTGTTTATACATATGGAGAAATGTAACTGAATCCCAGCTACTGAAATTATCACCGCAAGAAACTTGACTTAAACCATGTGCAAGGCACAGTGTTGCTTCCTCAAAGCATTCTTGTGCAGCTTGGCAATACGTAACCCCAAGCTGTCCTCGTTGCTGCTCAGGGGTGTTTTAATGCCATCATTCGCTGGCTTTCAGCATGAGATGTGCTGTCCCTAGTTCCAACTCGCCTTGGTTCATGCTGAAGTACTTAGTGGTACTTATTTAATTAGCATTGAGCATATCGCTGACTGCTGGTGAAATGCACTAATGTATGGGATTCTCTGAACGTAGCTTTTAAGCATGGAACTTTTTTTTGTTAAAAAGAAGGGGGATCAAAAGGAGAGAATGGATGAATGTGCATGGGGGGAGAATCAAGGAGAAAAGCTCAGGATGAAGGAACAGGAAAGGGGAAGCAGCAGCTATGCCCAAGCGTGGCATGAGCAGGCACAGAAGCAGTGTGTCCACCTGCTATTTTAATAGGAGTGTGGGGAGACAGGGCTATGGGAATGCTGCTAAGAACTTTCCAATCTCTTTTCACAGTCCTTCCTGGCCTCTTGTGTTCAATAACTCTTGTTTATCTAAAAGGGCAGTTGTGAAGCGTGGAGCAAGGAGCTTGTGAAAGGCATATGGCTGCCTGCATGGTTCTTTTGGCACCTTCCTGGAGATAGCTGCCTGCAGCTCTGTGTATAAAGCACTCACTCAGATGTGAGTTAAGCCATCCTCCTCCTCCCGCTGTGCTTTGGTGCTGTTCCCTCAGCACAGCAGCACAGGGGAGCTCCCTGTGAGGACTCCACCAGGAGCAAAGTCTTTTTGGCAGCTCTTGCATGGAATAGCTAGGATGGAGATACACAAAAAGAAGTGGAATATCCCTAAAGAAGGAATAGAAACAATGCTACTATTCCACCTCTTTTTCTTGTATTTGTCTCTTCCAGCTAATCAGTGGGGAGCACGTTGGAGCCCTAGCGATGAGCGAGCCTAATGCTGGATCTGATGTTGTGTCCATGAAGCTGAAAGCGGATAAGAAAGGTAAAACCTGTCAGGTGCTTCCTGGGTGGGTAGCCAGCATAAATGCCTCCTGTAAACTTAAAGTAACCTCCCTAACACCGTTCAGAAATGGTGCTTAGCCTTGGATTTGCCAAGCAATGTTAGTGGCCTTGTACAACTCCCAGAATAATCTGGGATAAAGCAAACATACTGAAAGTGATAAAGCGAGGTAGTGAAGATGTGGAATGGGTGGTTGCATGTCCAAAAGTAGACTTCTGATTGTGGTGGTGGAATATGGTGGTATGATGGACCTATTGCTAGAAGCCTTCATTTGTCAGGGATTCATTAAACTGACTTTGGACTCCAGAAATGAAGGGAATGAGTTTTCTTGAGCTCGAGAAAGATTTGTGCATGTTGTTTGTGGGAATCCTTGAAAGCCAGTTTTGAAACAAATGGGGTGAGGATGTCAGTGTTGCTCTGTCTGTTGTGAGCTAACAGGCTGCAGCTCTGTACTTCCAGGGGACTACTTCGTTTTGAATGGGAACAAATTTTGGATTACCAACGGGCCTGATGCAGATGTTCTCATCGTTTATGCTAAAACAAACCTTAATGCTGTACCAGCCTCCCAAGGTATAACTGCATTCATCGTGGAGAAGGTAAGTTTACATAGGTTTACATTACTGTTTAGTAACTCTCACAATTTAATTCTTTTTTTTTTTTTTTTTGAAGCTACCTCCTTCAGCCTTATGGTCTTGTTTAGAAACCAGATAGTTTTCTTTCCACAGCCATCACCCCCTTCCTCAAAGAGACGCTATTACCTGCCTGAATTTTATAAGCTCATGAGGTTAGGCCTCTGCCCCAGTGATATGGCAGGTTGCACTGCCAGCTGGGAGCTTCTGGATTTTGGCATCCAAGCACCTAGCCAGCCTTTTGGGCTAAAAATATGGAGAGAACAGTCAAGATCCTAATAAAAATGGACTTTTGCTTGTTGCCCAAAATTGTCAGGAGTTATGGAGACCCTGTAAATCTGTCCTACTGTCTGTCCTGTGATCTATCCCTGCATTTTTTAATGTCAATACATTGAAATAACTTTATTCATTTTCCCTCCTCTTTCTTTCACTGCCCTTTTGGATTCCTGCAGTGACCCAAACATGCAAGTAAAAGTGATCAGAAACAGGACTTTTGATAGGGACCCCTTGGGAAGCGGGTATCTTTTGGGGTCTTTCTTCCCTTTTAGTTAACTAGGGCTATGCTAGACACATTTTCATCCCCACAAGGAAGATAGGAAGCTGTAATAAAACAAATGGTACTGGAAATAGATCTCAGATCAGTAAACCTTCTGATGGCCTTACTGGACTGAGAGACTAGAATAGTTCAGGCACTGTCAGCACTTGCAGTCCTTGCTGTAGAGAAGTGCTTGTGTTGGCAGCTGGCCAAATCTCTATTTGTTTAATATTTATGTGCAACAGAAAATTAATCCACTCCATTTGAAAAGTGGATCCACTCAGTTTGCCACATGTCCACATTTCTCGGATTATTTGCTTCCTGCTTGTACTTGTGCCTGGTTTTGTCCCCACAGTGGGTGCTTCCTTGACTCCCTTCTGGTGCTCCACATGTACTCATGTGGTCAAGGAAATTTCACACATCTGTAGTGATTTTTAGTCTTTCGGAATTGAGAGATATGAGACTCAGTTTTAATGTCTTGGCTTTTTTGCAGGGAACCCCAGGTTTCAGCACAGCGCAGAAACTTGATAAGCTGGGAATGAGAGGGTCTAACACCTGTGAATTGATCTTTGAGGACTGTAAGGTCCCCGGTAAGCTGGCTTCAAATCACGGCAGTATACATGTGGGGTGGCTCACTCTCTTCTTGCTTAGATAAATTGGATCACCAATTACATGCATGTTCAGACTGTGACCTAGAGGGCTTTGTAGATGGTTATCTGCTCTTTGGCAACCTCCTAAGAGCTGGTGAAATTGGGAAGGTGCAGTCTGATGGATTCCAATGAACAGGCACATCCCGTGTTAGGTCACTCTTGTTTCTCCCTCAGGGACCTAACTCTTAACCACTGCTTTTACAAAGCCTAGATGAGGCTTTCAGAGAAACTTCTGATTGTTTCCATTAGAGCTCCCCAAATAGTACATAGGAGAACTTATTTGCATTGAAGTTTCTTTTCTCCAAAAATGACTGAAGGCTACCTGCCAGCCTTCCGGTTTGTTTATAACATTTCTGAATTCTTGTGGTGTCAGGGCCTGAAAATAAATGTCCTTTCCACTCTTAATACAGCAGGGGCAACTGTAGTGGCTATTTTTGTTGATAGAAAGTTCACAGCCACTCTATAGCAAGTAGAGGAGATCCTTTATCTGAACTCCAGAAACTCCCAACAGCATGTCTGCAGAGCAAGCATCTCCACTGCTCCCCATACACAAAACAGCTGCTTTGCAGCATGTGGAAGGGTTTCAGCTGAAATCTGACGTTTCTGACTTGACTGAATCCCTCCACTCTGAAATCAGAAAGTCCAGTACCCGAGTCTTCAGATCATCTTCTGGGTAATCATCTGCACAGAACAGCATGTTCTCATGGTAACAAGATTCCATTTTCTGATAGCTCGGGGAAGCACATCGCTGCATGTTGGAAGTTAACACACTTTGCACTATGGCCATTAATGCTGCTTCTGATTTTCTGCATTGGCAGCTGAAGCATTTTGCTGTTTCATACGTCTGCAGGATCTTTCTCTCATATCAAAATGTCTTCCTCTAGCACTGCAATTCCATCAGCTTTAAAATACAGGGGGTTCGTTGTCAGCCATGCTACAGTGAGTGTTTTTTCTCATACTTAGTGGATTCATTTGGTCATGTTGCTTTCATAAAAGTTGGTTCAGAGCGTCAACTTTCATTGCTGTGACATGCAGCCAGCAAGCCCACCCCCTCCTTGCACAGTCAACACATATTCTTCAGCAACCTATCCATCCCTTTTCCCAGGACGTACAGGAAAATATTCAGGCTATTTGGTCCTTTTTGTTTGTTTTCAAGCTATTAGATGTCATTACTTCTGAACGGTTACGTCACTTTATTATTACTGATTCCCGCATTTATGTTCTGTTCTTCAAAGTGATATTTGCTATTAGTGTTTTTCTTTGTTTCTGGAGGTGTGTGGGGGAGCAGATGCTGAGTTTTTTCTCTGAGAGCCAAGCATCATTTTTCATTTTTTAAACTCATGATCCTGGTCCTGTAGAAGCTGGACTTTTCCATGCAGTACACCAGCACGCTCTTCAACAAGCAGCAGAAGACAATGCAGTCCTTGAGCTTCTGCCCCTGAAAGAGATTATTTGCTTCAGGAGATTAGCTGCATGTGTCCACAAGTCCTGCCACATTTTCTCATTGCATATTGCACCTCTCAGATCTCTTGTGATCAAAGCCTGAAGCATATGTCAGTTCTTCTATGGGGCATGCTAAGTGAATAATCTCTGTCCATCTGCAAAGCAGAGTTGGTAGGCTGTAAGTTCTCTCCTGACTGCAGGAATACAGCCGTACTGAGATGAGCCTTTTGTTCCTGCTTCTGTTTATATTGTTAACATCAGTGCATACTTTAAGTTGTCCCACAATGACACGGCTTTCAGTCTTTTTCTCAGCCCATTATCAAATATGTTTTTTTTTTTTCCATTTTTACAGAAATAATACTCATCTTTGAAAATGTGTATTTGTAACAAACACAATGTTCTGCTCTGTTCCCCTCACAGAAGGTGTGATAAATTTGCATTTTCCAGTCTCAGAAGGCCAATGTATAACCCCAACACATGCTGAGTGGTGAGCTTTGGTTGGTTGCCCATGCAAGTTTTGATTCCTGTATTAGGAATGCCCAGTGAGGTGACCTGAGTATATCAGATGAGAATTTGGATGGTATTGGAAATGAATGCAATGTCTGCTGAGTGTGGTAACACCTTTTGGTCACTGTCAGTTTGGGTTAGATACAAACTAATGGGATGGTGAAGAGGGCTCCCAGTTTGTCCTCGAGGTGATTGTCTCCTATTCACGTTGATACAAATGCTAAGCTGGAAGGTCTCAGCTCAGATACACTTTATAACCATTTACTGCTTTTCCTTTTTGGCTCTGTTTGGATTGAAAAGATGTTTCAGTGTCAGGGAGTGTATTCATTGAAACTCAGCCTGTCTAGCTCGCCCTGAATGTTTGCAACTCAAGCCAGAAAGAAAGTTGTGTGTGAGTAAAAGCTTACCAATCATTTTCTTTTGCTTGCAGCTGAAAATGTCTTGGGGGCACTGAGCAAGGGAGTCTACGTGTTGATGAGTGGGCTGGACCTGGAGAGACTCGTGCTGTCTGGTGGGCCACTGGGGTAAGGGTTTGTCATCTTTCATAGATTATAAGGCTGGAAAGACGGTTCACAATCACCTGGCCCAGTGGGGTCTCCAGGTGGGATTGCACCTCTCTGTAGGATACTGAGATACTGGGGCAGCTTTGGAGAGAAGAGGAAAGTGTGACTGGAGGAGGTGGCTGGGTCGGAGCCACATGAGGGAAGCAGAAGCAGGGAGATCTGTAGCTTCTGGGAACTCGTTAGCTGTGTTATAACTGCTCTAATGGGCTCCTGCTGGAGGGTGCTCAGCTCGGCACTCCTAGGCAGCTGCAGGGAGCTCTTCTTTTGCTCTGTGTGCGCTCCATCTTTTCTGTTAGCTCTCCTCACCTCTCCGTTCTTCATGGAGGCTTTTCTCCGTTTGAAAGCATCTAGGTGAAACATGTTGAGGGCTAAGGGATAAAAGAAGCAATGCAAGAAGGAAAGTTTGGGAATCCCTGCCCTCTGGTGTTGCGCAGGCGAGGTGGTTCTCTGGATTGATCATCCAGAGCATGGTTTTGAAAATGTTGGTCTTGACATAAATGTTACCAGGAGTGGGAGGTCTGCTTCAGTCCCTGAGAGCTGGGAATAGCCAGCTCTGCATTTGTGTTACTGATCCTTTAAACCTTAAAAGCACTATCCAGACTGCCACATAGAAGGATCTTTGGACTGGATAAAAGGTTTGTTATTCGCTTACTCAGTCCTTAAGGTTCCTAACAACTTACTTTTCACCAAACAGCCCCTTTGTCTCCTCCCAAGTGGTATCTCTGTGCTAACTCTCATGTGGACAGATTATCTTCCACAAAGCAGGAAGAGGGTTTTTCACCATTTTTATTCTTGTCTACACTTTTTTATGCCGTCGGCTAATGCTCCTTTTGTTGGTCTTCTCTGGAGACATAAGGCAGCACAAGCTGTCCTAGCTACAGCTGTAAGAAAACTCTTCAACACCCCATCTCATTTCCCTGAATTAAGGAGGTGAGACCTTGCCCCAGGATGTCCCAAAAGAGCAACATGGAGAACACTGTGAAGAGAAACTGTGGCCTCTTAGATTTTATAGCATTGTTTGAGTGGAGCTATAAGGGAGACAGCAGGTTTTTTTTTTGTTTTGTTTTGTTTTTTTTAGGTAGAACCTTTTTGCCTTAGACTGAGCTTGCAAGATTTCAACATTATTTTTCTGTTGATTGTTCTGTTGTCTTCCTTCTCCTATCTAGGATCATGCAAGCTGTTCTTGACCATGCAATTCCATACCTACATGTAAGAGAAGCATTTGGACAGAAAATTGGCCAGTTCCAGGTGAGACAGAAAAGGAGTTAGAAGTTTTTGTCTCTTTTTTTTTTTTTTTTTTCTCTTAAAGAGAAGATGAGGAGCCCATTTATGGGAGGGCTTTTCATGGGGAGGTAGTTTAGGGTTTGTACTGGGGTTGGGAAGTAACGATGTGGTTTGGAGGTGAAAGGATCTCTGAGCCTGTTTACCTGAGGCCACTCCCACCCCCCTTACTCCCTGGGGTATTAAAACGTGAAGTTTTAACAGCTGTAAAATGGATCTCATCTTCTGTGCCGTGCAGCTCATGCAGGGCAAAATGGCCGATATGTACACGCGGCTGATGGCGTGCCGGCAGTACGTCTACAACGTGGCCAAGGCCTGTGACCACGGCCACATCAACGCAAAGGTGAGCTCGCTCCCGGGTGGGCTGTGTCTGCTGGGGGAATTCCCTTTCCTTTGGTCCCACAACATGAGCAGGGTGGATGTTTTGTATGGGAGCTAAAAATGATGTGCTCGCAGCTCTCCAAGTGCTGTTTTTCCCTCTGGAGAAAAAGAAACCATAGTCCTACAAGGGAACAGATTTAGCAGGATCAGTAGGTGTTTATTGGAAGCCCAAACACAATATCCTGCCTGTTGTACGGGGCTACGGCAGTCATCCCGAGGTGTTATCACCTCTACACACCGGCACTGTCACTGCATGCCTATTGAAGGAGAGGGCTGAGCATCTGACAGAGCGAAGCCCTGCATCCCAAATCAAATCACATTGGTCTCCTGTGGGCATGATGTGTTTGTGAAGGACCAGCTCCCCTGCTGCACTTGTTTTCTTGTCTTCACGTGGCCTGACACAAATGCTCTGCAGTGACAGACTGCCCCAGCTCCTTGCTTTCTGGGGAGTGAATCCTGTGCCTTTGTGAGGTGGTTTGGGCTCGTTAGATATATGTTAATTAGTGAAAAGGTTGGAGAAGGGCAGGCGGCATTTTTCCTGACTGTTGTGGTTTCTATCTCTCCTTGCAGGACTGTGCCGGAGTGATCCTCTACTCAGCAGAGTGCGCTACCCAGGTGGCTCTGGATGGGATTCAGTGCCTCGGTAAGGTGCAGTCGCTGGCAGGGTTTGTGGCTTTGAGTGTGCTCTCACCTATCCCACCCTCACCCCCTGAAACGAGAGAGAAGTGACTTGTAACATCTTTTTGCTCGTAGGTGGGAATGGTTACATCAACGACTACCCGATGGGGCGCTTCCTGCGTGACGCCAAGCTCTACGAGATAGGGGCAGGCACCAGTGAAGTGCGCAGACTTATCATCGGCAGGGCCTTCAACGCAGCTTTCAAGTAAAGTCTGCCAGGGAAAAAGGCAGCACCCTGATCACTGTGAGGCCTTTGATAGTAGATACAGCAACGCACAACTCTTTTCTTCCTGTGATTCTGGGATCGTCACTTGTGGACTCTTTCCCACCTGCTTTGTGAACAGATGCTGCCGGACTGGGCTTGGGCAGAATGAATCAGTCTGTAGCAGGGAAGGAAAAAAATATATTTTTCTTCTCGTGATCAGCCTGATTCTCAGTGTTGCAGAGCTGAGGTTCATCAAGGAGACGTGCTGCCATCAAAGCAGGCTGTTGAGCAGTACACCTGGAACAAGAGGTGGCCACTGCTGAGCACAAACTCAATCCAAAAAAGGGACGAGGGAACAATTTAGTTCTCTTTTTAAAATCGAGTGCCATTAAATAGTTAGCATTTAGCATGCTACCACTGGAAAGGGAAATTGTTGTGACCTTGCAGTGGGATTGATAACTTCTGTTCTGGGGAACCACCTCCGTGATGTGGTTGGCGTTATCGTGAATGCTTGAGCATCATAGCTGCACAACCAGTGTGTTAGGTGATGATTCTTAAAATCATGTTAAAATACCACATCTGTTTCTTTGCATACTTCCTTTCCTATTCCTGCTGCTTCTCAAGATATTTCAATGCAGCCCAAAGTCTTTGCTTCTCTGATTGACTGCCTCCTGCTGAGTTATTCATTCAGATGTGTCACTATCCATCATTCTAGGAACAGTTAAAATGTCAGACCTGTATTGTGACATCCATGAATGAAGCAGGCAGGAGGAGGCTGACTTTTTAGGTTGGGGTTATTTGGTTTTGTTTGTTTATTCTTTTTCATTATTTTTTTTTTCTCTGAAGATTGTTTTTTCGGAAAAAGCGTGTGTTCACACTCCACTGTTGGTTGGCTAGAGAAGTCAGTGAGCACAGCAGTATTTGTGGGTGTCTTCAGGGCACATTATATACAGTGCGTTGAAGTTTATCTAGCCTTAATAAAGAAAACGGCACAGTATGCTGCCAGCCTTAAAGAGTGAATCACATGGAAAAATTGGATGGTGTAAATATGACAGAAGAGTGAATGAAACAGTTGCCATATAGGCAAACTCTCAGGAGCTTAACATAAATAACTTAAAGCTTTTTGTAATATTTGGTTGTAATTGACATCTATTTGTACTAGGTGACAGTAGCCTAATGCTGAATTTTAAAATACTACAAATTGAAGAAAAGCTCACCTTCCTGAATTGCCAGGTAGGTCACCCAAGTATTTATTAAAAAAAAAAAAATAAAAGCAGAGCTTCAGTTCTTCTGGAGTTAGTAACAGCTTCTTAATGGGGGCAGTACTTTCTTCCTAAACTTCATTTTTATTCAGCTACAGTGGGATCATTCTGGAAGTGTCCCAGGGTTTAATTTTCAATCTTCATTTCTGGGTAGAGCTAGTGGAGAGGGGACAGAGGTGACATTGTCTGTCAAGAATATCTCACTGAACTGCACCTAGAAATGTTTTGGAAATAAGCTTTGTCTAGAGGAGACATTTTATATTTTTTACTACCAAGTGATTACAGATGTCATCACCTGTACCTGCAAGTGACAAAACTGCAGATGCTGCACCCCAGCCTGGTGTCCCTGTGAGAGCCTTGGGGCAGAAGTTTTCAGATCTGCCCGAGTGAGTTGGTAGCAGATCCTGCTGTGACAAGTAGTGGCAGTTGTGCAGCCCTTGTACCTCTGAGCACTGTGGTCTGCTTGCATTTTTTCCAGCAAGCTGTGGCCAGAGCAAGTATGCAGAAACCGGTGCTGCAGGGTATGGTGCAGAGCTGTCTGCTCTCCAGGGTAAGTGCAGCTCCACGTCTCAGTAAATAAGCAAACCTCATCCGAAAGGTGGTGGGAGTGCTTGCCAGGGAGGTGAGGAGTATGAGCACGGTGTCTCTAACGCGCATCGGAAACTCGTGTCTTGCCTGCGTGTTCTGCAGCTCTTTAATATGGGAATGAATCACTGCAATTTTCCGTGAAAACTCTCAAAAGAACATTGGAGCTGAATCATTGTGTTATGATCTGTCTCCAGCCAGAGGAGCTTTTCTGAAATGAATGTCAGAGCAACATCGGGATGTGGCTAGATTCAGATTGTTTAAAAATATATATTCTAGGCTGGAAGGGATCCGCAGCTTTTTAAACCTGTCCTCTAATACCAGAGAGCTCTATTTTTTTTAATACAAATAATAAATAATGCCTTCCCTTTCTAGGCTGATCAGCACCTTTGAGTTAAAGGTGTAATGAATCAAAGTCTAACGCATCATGGGACAGGGTGGAAAGTGGGATTAATAAATCTTGAGCAGGGTTATGTTAATCAAACCTCGTCTGCTTCCACCGCAGCATGGCATGGGCTGCCTTTCCTTGCACGGAGCAGTTTTCACTGTGGTGTAAAAACAAAGCTCCCAGCACACCAGGGAGTGCTCCAGTGTTTAAGGTTAAGGGGTTTTTAATCTTTATGCAATACAATGAAATAAGCTTTTGCTGGACAGCCTGTGTCCCTATGGTGTTTCCCAGCAGAGGGCAGGTACAGACCTCATCTGGTACCCGCCACAGCGTCTCTGGGCTGGCAGCAGCTGAGGGACCAGCAGTGCCTTCCCTTGCCCACCCTTACTCTTACCTACTACAGCTCTTTTTTCCTAAGTGTTTAAAAATAAATATGTATGTATATAGAGAGAGATAGTGATGCACTGAGGCTGTGCCTCGGGCCCCCTCTGGAGAGCAGCAGGCAGGGCTGACAGGGAAAATGTGCAAGAGCGCTGCGCCTCTAACATGATCCTAAGGGATCCTGTGCCTTTAACATGATCCTGAGGGATCCTGAGGGATCATATTAGAGGCACAGTCTGAATTTGCAGTGGAGGTTTTCCTAGCCTGAGAAGCGTGTGGCTGATGGCAGAGCAGGGTTAATGTGCTGCACCCTTCCTGGTTCTGAAGTTGCTTGCCCTGTTTGCAGCTGGCTGCTCAGCAATGGGGAGAGAGAAAACATGGAGAACATAGGAAATTATTCACAAGGTAAAAAAACAGAGTTTATTTTAGCAGCATGTTTAAAATGGGGGGATTTTGAAAGAGGCAGATTTGTAGGGAAGCTTTTCCTAGTTTGTTAGGGATTCAGAAATGCTTCCTGTCCTGGGAAAGGCAGGGGTGAGAACACACACTCAGCAGCACCTGCCCACAGAATGAGTTTTGAGGTACTCCCATCATTGTTTTGAATGTGTGAAGCATCCATCCTGTAGCAGCTGGGTAGGTTTCACAGGTTAAGAGTTTATCGATTTCTTGAAAGAAGAAAAACCACACTCCGTTCGCTTGCTGAAGCTGCTCGCTCCTGGGGAATCCAGCTCAGGTGATTTATTTTTTTTGCTGTGTGTGTTCAGGGCTGCTCTGCAACTCATTCCCTGAGGTTGCAAACCTGATGAAAGAGCAGTCCTAGCATAATGACCTGAAGGTAGCAAAGCTCTGGCTCGGTTTGATCTTTTAGTGGTGAATTTTGCAGCTCACGTCATTCTGCTGAGCAACAGCCACGCTCGCCTTCAGCTCATGTGGACCTGAGGATGTTTTAATCTCAGGATCTCAGCTGCAGCTGCTGCAGTGGGTGGGTGCGTGAGACCGAGGCGTTCAAAACAAAATGGGTTGGCAAATTGTTTTGTGCAAGGGACGCGCAGGAAGTCTGGGGTGAGTCCTCCTGCCCAGTTTTCCTGCTGCATGCTGCTGCTCCACTCCCTTCTAGCTCTTCAGCTGTACAGCTGAGTTTCGATAAACACCGAATTTGCAAGGGGAAACTTGTTGTGTGTCCTTGATCGATGCCCCTTTGCTCTGCGAGCCCTCACTGGAGCTGCGAGCTTGTTGAGTAAAAGCTGGGCTGGGGCTGAGCTAGGGCCTGGCCAGAAATGGATCTGCTGCAGAAAACCATGCTGAACGAAAGGTGGAAGAACATGAATGACTCCTATTACCTCTGGGTGGAAGATGTTGAGGAGAAGACAGGCTGTGACCCCACCTCTGTCCTGCCACTTGCCTCCTGGGCAGGTGGGGCCATAGCTCCTTCACACCACGTCCAAACCTGGCACCTGTTGGAGGGGATGCTGACAGGTGTTTCCTTTATAAACACCATCAGGACGGTGGTTTTAGAACAAAAAACTGCTGTGGAAGGGTCTGGTTCTTACGAAACCAGCCCTGCCTTATACCTCAGAGCCCAGGCATGGTGTGAGGGTAAAGCAGGGCCAGTGGGATGCAGGCCCCCGCGTTTGGCCATGGCCATCCCTGCTTCTCAGGGGGTCTGTGTCTGTTGCTTCCCCCTCCAACCCCTTCCAGAGCCGTGCTGGGGCTGCCAGCTGGGTTTTCCAGGCCATTGCCTTGCTGTAGGACCACCCGCCAGCTCCCATCCCACCACAGGCCCCAGGGGGAAGCAGGAGGCCTCGCAGCTGCTTTTGTGGTGGGGGCAGCATGCATGCGCCCCTGTTTGTGCATGTGTGCGGCAGAGGATGCGGTTTCCTGCCCATCAGGCTGATCCACGAGGGGAAGGGAGGCTTTGTGGTGCGAGGTGACACATAATGAAAGTGGCAAAGAGTCTCACTTCCACCGGGCGGAGGAGCTGCGTTGAGGCAAAGCAGCCCTGTGGTGCTGCGCCTCGCTCCTTCCCCATGCACCAGCACGTCAATTGTGCGGCCCTGCTTGAAGCAGTGTTAAAAATCTCTGCTCATCTGGGCTTTCACTTTGCTTCTGGCCCTCCCCGCTGTGGTTTACGGTTGGTGCTGGAGCAGAGCCCTGCTGCTGTGTCACCTCCGTCCTGCACACGTGCGGCGGAGCTGCCTGCTTGCTGGGGGCGCCCATGCGGCCGCCCGCTTTTGCTGCCCCAGATGCAGGCAGGGAGATGGCAAAATCCCCCGCTGGAAATAGGGAAGGGGCTCAAGCCAGGGGCTGTGGAAAGCAGCTGCTGCGGGGGGAGCAGACCCCGGTGGTGGCTGCAGCCCCGCACAGCTGTGCTGAGCCACGCTGCCCCTCGCAGCGACGCGCCTGCTCTTCCCGAGCAGCGGCCGGGTAGGGAGATTAGAAAGAGATTTCTTCTCCTTATAAAAGAATTTGCAACTGTGAAGGGGAGACAAAAACATTCTTGAGCCGAGGGGACAATATTGTGCGAGGGGGGCCCTGGGGGGGCAGAGCGGGGATTACTGCAGCGGAGCCCGGGGTTGCACCGCTTGCACCTGCTGTTTGCTGAAAGGCTGATGCTGAGCAGCAAGCAGCTGATGCTGAGGCCCAGTTGTCAGCCTGAATGGAGGGGGGGGGGAAATAAAACGCCTCCGATCAGTGCTCTCGCCAAAGGAAATGGCAGGCATCCCATCCGCATGGCTGGAGGAGGAGTGTCTGTCTGTCCTTCCAGCCCAGGCTGTTTCAAGCTGATCGAAGCCAGCTCCTCTTGGGCATGAGGAGGCTGAGGGTACCGTGTACCCCCAAAAACAAGGATTTGAGACAGGGCTGGTCACATACGGTGTGTGTAGAGCTGGTGACAGTAGGACAGACGTACCCTGCAGGACCAGGGAGCGGCACTTGCATTGCTTGGCATCGGCACCCAGGGGTGCCTTGGTGCGAGGTTCCCAGTGCCCTGCAGAGCTCGCTGCAGCTGCCTCCGGGCACAGCGGTGGGAGCAGGGTGCCTTTCCCTCCCACAGCTGTTCCTGGGCATAGCTTGCATGCCCCAGGCTTTTCCAGGGTGAAGGGGATTTTACTGGCACGATGCTTTCCCCGTAGAGCCAGCCGTGCCCTCTGACAGCTGTGCTGGGTGCTAAGCACGCAGTCTGTGGTCACCTTGTGCCTCGCTGCAGAGCAAGGAGATTCTCCGGCGCCAGGACAAACCCATCATCGGTCTGATGATATTTCAACTCACTGGAGACCCCCAAGAAGCAAAAAGGCAGCTGGCTATCAGTCTGACCCTGAAAAACAAAGGGAAAGGTTATTTTTCTAGCCTGGTGCGATTCAGCATCCAGGTGCTTGCACTGGGGCAGCTGCAGGTACCCACTCAAAATCCATCGGCAGCCTCACCACTGGGAGGATTTCTCTTGCTGCAAACCTTGCTTGGGTACAGCCAAAGCTCGCAGCTTCTCCACTGGCCCCGATCATCACCTGGGGGAGGTTTAAAAACAACAACAACAAAAAAACACAGCTGGGTCAAACCTGATGGGGCAGACACGGCTGTGCCCTTCCTCGGCATGCAGAGCTCAGCTCTTCTTGGCGTGAGCTGTCTGTCCAGCCAGCCCGGTTGTGTTTCCAAATACAAATACAGCCCCCGATGTTCTGCCCTCTGGTCAAACAGCCTCCAAGAGGCTTGGAGAGAAGGCTGCTGGCAGTAACCAGCAGGAGGGGGGGAAATGGGTGCTTGCTCCTTCCTCTTCCTCCTGATCCTGCTGCCGGCCCCAGGGAGGGAAGGGCAAGCTCCGGTGCAAAGCAACAGCGCCTTGCGGAGGAGCTGGGAGTGCAGTTACTGAGGAAGCGTGGCAGTGGTGCTTGCCCTGCTTGATTTTGCAGCTCCTTCCCCTCCTGCTGCTGTTCAGCACCCTGTTACTGGCAGAATTTTACCACCACCCCGGGAAGCATCCCTAATCCCTGTCCTCAGGTGCATCCACTGTTGGGAATAGGGCATCGGCACAGATATACATTCACCCTGGCCTTATGCAGCCGCTTTTATTCCCTTAAAATACCAAGCATCCCAATGCAAGGGACTTTTTTTTTCTCCCGAGGAGGCGGCTGCCGTCGCAGCAGGCAGCCACACGCATCCTCCTTTCTGCTGACTCAGCACAATTTGGAAGAAACCAGCTCTCGCCGGTAGCAGCGATGTCTCCCTGCAGCTTTCCACCCAGCTGCTTTTGTTATTAGAAAAGGCCTTTCATCTCCGCGACACCTATGATCTTCATTGCAGCATTGCCCAGCAGCCACAAACAGGATCAAGGCATTGTCACTGGGTGCCCTTCGTACGTGCTCCAAAACCACAGTGTTCGTGAATGCTCTGGAGCTGCCGCCAGCAGCGCCTCTGGTCACCAAACTCCTCCTTTAGGACGGAGATGAACATCCTCAGAGGACATCCCCATTGATCTGGGGTGCAGAAATCCTTCACCTCCCGCACTTTGCTTTATTTGTGTGAGTGACGGGGGGGGAGGCTTTGGCACAGCACAAATCTGTTCCTCATGCCATCTTTTTGCCCTCTTGGTGCATGATTTGCTTGGATGTGGGTGGCATCAAGCTGCTGCTGGCCCCAAAATGCCATTTCTTAGAGGGGCACAGGGACAACCCTGGTTATTGGCATGTCACAGCAGTGTCCATCGGGTAGCAAGGGTGGCACGGAGCAGCAAGCTCATGGAATACAAAGGGATAAATAACTCCAGGGCAGGCACAGCTTTGCTGAGTGAACGCCTTTGTCCCTGCCAGGTGAGCATCTTACCCATCACAAGGTAAATGGCTGAAAGGTTAAGTACCTTGCCTGGGGTTGTCACAAAAGTTTATAGCACTCACAGTTGTTTTTTAATATTTCCACACTCAAAAAAAAAAAAAAAAAAAAAAAAAAAAAAAAGCAGCTTGGTGCGGTTGGACCTGGATTTGGTGCTCAGTCAGCTCTTCTTCTCATGCCTTTCTCAATGAAATTAAAAAGCTCTTTAACACCCATCATTTTCTCCTCTGCAGGTGTTTATGCATCAGCGCTCTGGCAGATATCCTGGCTGGGTTGATCTCTGTAAGCATCTCACGGTGAAGCTCTTCCTCCAGCACCAAATAAATCATCTCTGGGCTTTTTCTCAGCAGCTCTCCCCTTCCCTAACGTCCATCCCTAACCTCGGGCTCCCCAACAACAAGGGCAGGCCTGGACCAAAACAGGCAGGGCAAAACTGTCATGGTTTATCTGCTGCAGGGCTGCTGCCCCTCTGCTTTCCTTCCCAGTTTCTTGGTCTGTGGTGCCTGCCACGGGAAAGAGGAGAAATTCTCCCTTCCTTAATACAAGGTCTAAGTGGCAGTGTGTGGCTACAGCCTGCAGTTTCCTCTCCCCACCTGATGCTCGAGATGGGATAAAGAGACATGAAACTGCGGAGCTGCCCCAAAAGGCTGAGCAGGAATTGCACGCAGTCATTAGACCAGTAGCTTTAATTGCTGCATCTCTTATTCTGACTGTGCCCAAAGAGCGAATCCCAGGTGATCACAATGGACAATGTCATTTAAATCAATTATCTCTCCATTCAGACCCATCCTTCCTTCACTGCTCCTTCCACGCACCCCATAATTTATTCATCCTGGGCTGCACTTAAGCATCTGCTCTGGTGCCACTTGAGGTTGGCAGAGCATTAGCTTTAAAATTTTATGAAATGTAGTGCAGGTGGCAAAATCAGAAATTAAGGATTGTAATCACAGCGAGGAAAGGCTGCTGAGCAGATCTTGGCCATGGTCAATGGGCCGTGCTCTTTTGGGGTTCCCTTTAGCTAAAGACAAGGTGCACGAGGGAAGATCCTGGGGATTTAATGACTTTCAGGTATGCAAATCGTTTATTCTCCATCTTTCTCCATTTCTGAACAGAGTTGGATGATGGGCTGGGGGGACCTTTCTCTCCTCGCTGCATGGAGTTGGATGCTTAAAGAAGCCAGAGGAGCATCTTGTGCTCACTTGTCTTGGGGTATAGCTGCTTTGTTCTTAAATACATTTGCAAGGGGATTATTTTTGGTGGGCAATGTGCCTGCTGGCCCATGCTGAGATGCTTTTTGTGGCTTTTGTACGAAAATGGGAATAAAGCTTTATATTTAAGTCCCCGATCCTGGCTGTATTAATGGGAGGAAGGAGACCTGGAGGTATCTCATCATTGTGTCTCTAGCCCCAGGAGCAGAGATGGGGCTGCTGGAGCCCACGCAGGGTGAAAGCGTGGTGCTGGGACTGCCCCATCTTCTCCAGCACATCACCCATTCCTCCCATGAGTGCTTCTACCCCATCAAAAACTAAACTAAATGAAAAATGGAAGGCGACATGCACTTTTCCTCATCCTCAGCTGTATGGCATCCTCCCTGCTCACGTGGCTTTAATTCTAGGCAGCGAGCAAAACCCACTCCCCCTCACCTCTAATGCACTGTAACCACGTCAGAGGTCATGCTGGGAGAGATGATGTCTTTTTGAAGCCGAGTCCTCAGGTGGGAAATCTTTCCAGGAGGAAAGAGCATGGTGGCTGCCAAGGGGACCACTGCAAGGCAGGTGTCCTGGGTGTCCCCTTCAGGATGCAGGGGATCGAGGAACTCCTGGCTTAAACAAGGCTACACACATCAAGTCCATCACCCAGGCTGTTAAAAACCATACTAAACAAGCAGAAAAAATGTGTCTGAACTCTGCAGAACTTTTCTTTCTTTTCTTGTTTGTTTGTTTTTTGTTTTTGTTTTGTTTTGTTTTTTTTCCCCAGGTGACTGCAAATTGTGAGGGTTGTTTTCATTTTTATTTTTTATTCTATATTATTTTATTTTATTTTTTACTGCGATGTTTGCAGGATGCTGATGGTAAAAATCTGGGGAGATGCTGCACACTGGAAGGGTAAATTGTAGATCTGGGAGGATTTGTCTCAGCCAAAAAGGTAAGGAGGCCTGACATGGTACACAGATATTGATTTTCTCTAAAATAATAGAAAGTAGGAGCTCAATCTGCGACCCCCATATCCCCAATTCAACCACAGAGCTACAACCCTCTTTAAAATGTGGCTGTGATACATGAAGTTTCCGTGTGTTTATAGCTAATGAACGGAGCTTTGAAAAGAAAATATTTGCTTTAGAAATTCCTCTCAAAGCTATTAAAGCCACGATCCAGCGGGGTTGGGGGACGGAGGAGCAGGAGGGAGGGCAGGGGGCTCGCCAAGGAGGGGAGCAGCAGATTAAAGGGGATTTTGGTGTTTTTATGCAATACCCCTGAGTCTGCTGACATCGATGCTGAAGAGCTTAAGGATCCGGTGATTTCTGACCCAGCGATAGTGGAGAGGAGAAAGGCAGATCGACTCCTACAGCTCTTCCTAAATGTAAAAAGACCAGGGGGATGATAAAGCACTCAGCCTTTCTTTCATCCCCGGAAAGCTTCTACAGTACGGGGTTTTATTAAAAACCTATTCAAGCAACCAGCCAGCGTGGGTTTCTCAGGGTTTTATAGTCCTGCATCAGCAGGCATTAAAACCATCCCCGTATCAGACGCCAGCGAGCGACCGCCTTCAGAGTACCCACGATAAGAAGTTGCTGCAAAATAGCAAGGGCCGGCCTGGGAGGCCTCCAGCAGTGCTATTAATACACAACTCTCCGAAGCCCCTTGTTATACGCTGCCCATTTTGGCAGCCTCCATCTCCTAAACCAGGGGATGGTGTTTTAAGGGAAGGACTACTCGGTTTCCAAGACCCAGACCCCGCAGAAGGGATTTGCCTGGGCACCAGCAAAACTTCTTGCTGGGGATGAGGCTCATGGGCTGTCTGAGAGCTTTATTTGATGGAGAACAACAAGGAAAGGCTTGATGCAGAGATGATGGTGTGCTCTGAGCCAAATTTTGGGTGAAATCTAGGACCATATGCTTCCATGAGGCCCCCCCATCCACGGGTCCAGGACCCTGCAGAAAAGATGCATCTGAGAAAGCAAAATGCCCCTGCCATTAGTGACAGGGCAGCAGTTGGGATGGATTTATTTATTTTTAATCTTTTCAGTGAATGGCAGGGGAAAAAAAGGCTTCTTTTCTTTTATTTCTGCCTCCCGCCTGCATGCAGCAGCAGGCGGCCGGGGCCGAGAGCATGCCCGTGCTGCTCTGCCAAGTCTGGCATTGCCAAGGCTCTGTTTTACTGGGGTTTTCCAGAGAAAAAAAAAAAAAAGAGCAGGGAAAGGAAGAAGTGCTGATGCCTGCTGTGTTTCAGGGTGCTCCCACAACACCTCTGAGCTCTCCAACAACAACAAAACCACAGCAGAGGTTTGCAGGAAGAGCTGACGATGCCCTGACAGCTGCTGCGGTGGCTTTGCCCTGCTGCTGGTCTGTGCAGAAACCCTGCCAGCAGCAACTCTTCAGCAAAAATGGGTATTTCTTAAAATGCCTGCTGTTGTCTGTTGTTCACCTTTTATTATCTTCCTGGTTTGAAAAGTTTTGTTCACCCTCCTGGGAAGCAGGTCCAGGAGAGCACAGAGGCAGCTGAAGTGCCCCACAAACAGCAGAAAGTCCTGGAGAAATGGGCTGCAACCTCTGTATGCTCCAGGGAGAAATCACTCACAGCACAACTCGGTTTTGAACTCAAGATAAAGTTTAGAGAGGTGATGGCCAAGTGAATTTCTTTGCTTGTAACTGCATTACTTTCAAGCACTTTCATTCCCTGAGCTTTGAAGGAGTTAAAGTCTGTGGTCAGGAGCAGCTTTGTTGTGAATTTGAGCTTTGAAAAGTCACCTGGCTCTAAATTTCCCCATGCAAATCTGAATTTTACACCATTAGTGACACCTATCAGCAGCTTTCCTCCCACTGAGCTTGGGAAGATCCCTGGTGTTGCACACTGTGATGCTGGCCGAGACCCGTGGCAGCCTCCCAGCAGGTCAATGCCCCAATTCCCCCTTTTTTTGGGGGGGATGCAGTAGGTCTGGCAGCTATTGCCAGGCATGGAAATGGGATGAAAGAGGATCTATCAGTACCACTGCTCTCAGGTGGACTCTGTGCATCCTGCAACAGCCTCCAGCCTGGAGAGAAGTTGCCCCACCAGTCATTCGCACCCAAATACACCCTCAGCATCCCCAGGGGTTGTTTCCAAGGGGTTTTTGTACTTCAGAAGTCTCCACTGGATCCTGGTTGAGTACAGGTGCGGGAGGAGATGTGGGATGGGACCAAGGTCCCCTGGTGTTGCTCAGCTCCGCTGTCTTCCTGAGCAAATCCAGCAGGAGTATTTCAGGCATCCCAGCACCCCGATGTCAAAATCCCCATGCCTTCAGATCCCTCCAGCTGAGCCAGGCTCGCTCAGGTCAGCATTTACAATTCCGAAAGCAGGTCCCCTGCGAGCCTGGCGCTGTCGCTTTGATTGATTTGTGACTTCCCCGGCTAATTGTCAGCGCGCAGCGGTCACACGGGGACACGCTCGCAGTTCGAAAGAGCCTTCTACCTGCACGCCCAGGAGAGCGGCACGGCTGGGTCCGTGGTAGGGCCAGCATTCCCATAGCAACAGCCAGCCAGGCTGCAAAATGAGAATTATGACTTTGTTCCACGTTCTGGCACGAGGAGGAGCCGGGCTTTATGGGATTAGGCAGATCCCAGCTCAAACATCCAGGGGAACACTGGAGGGAATAATGAATGGTAATAGCAGAATAAATGGCTTTTGATATAAGGCTCTGTCCAAACAGAGCTAACGACCCAGCTCGCTGGAACTTGGGAGAGGCTGACATGGTTTCCACGCCGAGTATGAATGCATTTTGGTTTCTCGAGCTTGTCAAAATGCCCATCAGAAACCTCATTTGGCACAGCTTTCTGCAAGAGACTCCTGATCGTGCTGGTCAAGAAAAATCACACTAACCTGCATCGAGACAACCCCACAACACTTTGCTCATTGCGAGTGCTCTGACGCAAGGACTGTTTTGCCCAAAATGCAGAATTTGTGATTAGGTTGCTGCATGGGGCTTCTCCGAGGGGATAACTCCATCCGTGCACAGTGCAGAGCCTCAGGGGAGCCGCATCTACCAGCCTGGCTGATCCCTTCCCGATGGCCCCAACCCCAGCTTCAGATGGCTGGGACAGAAGCAAGGCTACCCCACAAAGCAGTCAGAGATGCTTAAGAGGAATAAACAACAGATTATTAAGTCGGGGGCCAAGAATCATCATTATTGCCCAATTATCTCCCTGAGCAGAGACTTTCGCCCGCAGCAGGTTGTGGTGCTGGGGCTCTGCCCTTCTTCGTGCCAGGCACTGGGAGGTTCCTGCAGCCCTGGCAGCTCGCTTTACATCAGGCACACGGGTTATCAGAAAAGATGAATATTCAAGCGGTGGGAATACTTTCGACTAGAGGAGCTGAAGTTCTCAGTGAAAACCTATTGAGGATAGTGAGGTTAATTGTTTCTTTTGCAAAAGCCACAGCAGCCGGGCCCCTGGGGTAAGCTGCTTCTTGAGCCCAGGGCTGTGGCAGCCTGCACCCATGGGGCAGCACCTGCAGAAGGAGCTGCTGAAACATCCCCTCCCCTCACCTGCGGCATCCCACGGGGAGATGCTGCCACCAGGAAAGGACCTTACAGGAACTGTGAGGCTGTGCGAGACCGACTGTGAGACTGATTTGTGGCATGACCCATCTCCCCTTCTCCCCCAGCGTTCACACACTGATCCGTCATCCCCACAGAAAAGCCCTTTTTGTGTGGCTGTGCCATTCCAGCATCTCATGCGGCCTTGTGACAGCTCCTCCAGCACTCACCGGGGTCGCTGCTGCCTTTTCACGGGCTGCTTGCACCGAGCCGAGCGCTGCCTGGGGTTGCGTGAAAGCCCAGCACATTTCCCAATGAAAAGGATGCCGGCAAGAGAGCCGGCAGGCTCCCCGGCCCCGCTCTTTGCAACTCATATAGCTCGCCAAGTTATTTATCTGCTTTTTCTGCTCAGGGCTGAAAAAAAAAAGTCAAAAAAAGTCAAAAAAAAAAGGAAAACCAAACCCCCAAACCGACCAACCAATCCAAACAAAAACAAACAAAGAAATAAACAGGCGAAAGGTGATTGGGAGCAAAGCCCCAGCCCAAAGTTGCTGCTTGTGGCTCCTGGGGAGATGGGACCTGGGTTTAGGGCTCTCCTCTTCCCGCTCTGGGTGCTAATTCCCAGGCAGGGAAGCTGCGGTGGCTTTTCTTTTCTCGTGGGAGCTGAGCTATCAAATCTGCTGTGGATGCTGACACGTGTTTCAAAGCCTTGGAGGAAACAGTGGATTGCCCCTTCCTTTTTTTTTTTTCTTTCTTTTTTTTTCTCCCCTTTCTCTCTCTCTCTTACAGTAATAAAACAGTAAGGAGGAAAAACAGGGTAAAGAAAATTAAAGAGAAACCTGGTGCCTCTCTAAAGGATCCTTGCTGGAAAAAACACCCAGTCCTGCTGCTTTTCTCCCCATTTCTTGTCCATGTTTGCCACTCGACAGTCCCTCTTCCTTCTGCTCCTTCTGCTCAAACCCTTCCTCCCTTGCTGCTTTTTCCCCCTTCCCCTCACTTTTAGCTCCCCCCCCTCTTTTCTCTCACTGTTTCAGGCTCTGCCCATCCCCTGGCCGCTGCCACTCGGGGCACGTCACCTGCCCCAGATAATTGCCCGCCCTCCAAATCCCCAAACTCCTCCTGATTTTCTTCCCACCATCCTCGGACAAAACTTCCTACGCACAAGGATGTTGGTTCCTGCTCTCCCTTCGTAGTATTTGTTGATTTAAGCCGGACCCTTAGGGATTCAATTTCTGTGCAGAACGCAAGGATTTAGCCGCACAGCTGATGTTAATGCTAATAGGATTTGTACAGCTAAACTCCAAGCCTCACCATAAAACTTCCTGCCCCTTGTTATCTTTACTCCTTCGCTGCCCTCCAGGTACCCCGCACCACGGGGTGGGGATGCAGATGCTCCCCAGCATCCGCATCAGCTTCAAAATGTGGGTGCTGAACCCAAATTCATCCCCGCAGCCCACAGGATTGAGCAGAGGCTAATAGATGATGTGTCTGTGTGTATTTTCCCCCTGCCACCGAGCTGTTATTATTTTAATGAGGCTTTTGGAGCTTTTTCCAGCAAAAGCTCACGGAGGTGTTGCTGCTGGGCTTGAGCTACTGGGAAGACGCAGTGAAAAACAACAGCCCTACGGGGGGTGCTGGGTGGTCATCGTGGTGCTGGGCACCTTTGTGGGGACAAGACAAGGGCATTTTTTTTACATTAAAGAAAAAAAAAAAGAAAGAAAAAAAAAAAAGGAAAAAGAAAAAGAAAAAAAAACTCTGAATCAAGCCTTTCCATTTTGGAGACCCCAATGTAAGCCGGGTTAATGAAGCACATCTGGGGAGCTTTGGGTGTTCTGCTTCATTCCAAGCCCAAGCAGCCCCTTTGGGTGCTGTTTTTTGGGGTGTTTGGGTTTCAGATCTTTTCTGGACATGACAAGACTTGGACATGGTGTGCAGGAAGCTGGCAGGACAGAGATGATGCCAGCCAGGATCCCAAGCATCCCCGCAGCAATGCCTTTGGCAGCAAGGGTGGGGCTTTGCTAAGCTCCTTTATTTTAGTTCCTAGGCCAGAATCTGCTTTCTTTACAACTGAGATACATATACCTCCCAAAAAGAAATTGTATATATTATTGTTATTGAATTACATCTATAAAAACACAATTTTGCATGATGGACTTGCCAGTTCTGTGACCAAAGTGAAGTGTCCTTCTACAATGACAAATCTTTTACAACTAAGTTTTAATTCTAGCAATTCAGCAGATGAAGCTGGGCCAGGATCCAGCACTGTCTCAGAACTGCATTGGCTTCCTGATATGAGCAGCTCATGTGTAGGGGCAAAGAAATTCCCATTATATGATGTTTCAGGGCAATACCGAAAGGGTTGTTAGACATTGGAACGGGCTGCCCAGGGAAGTGGTGGAGTCACCATCCCTGGGTGTCTTTAAAAGACGTTTAGATGTAGAGCTTAGAGATGTGGTTTAGTGGGGACTGTTAGTGTTAGGTCAGAGGTTGGACTTGATGATCTTGAGGTCTCTTCCAACCTAGAAATTCTGTGATTCTGTGATTCTGTGATCTGTACCCACGACTATGAATGTGCATGGTGAATGGATTGATCATGTTTTCAAAGGCAAATATCACTTCAGAGCTTTGTGTCCCTTTGTATTTAAACCGCACATGCGCTGTCCATGTTGTTTCATTTTATTGTGTTTTTTTTCTTAAGAAAAAAAAAAAAAAAGCTTTTGAGGTTGCCTGCAAAAGCTTTACTTACCGTGTTCCTTATTTGTTGTGTAGAAAATCACTTCAAAACCATGACAGCCTCTTTGTTTTGGGCTTTCCAGCTATTTAAAAGTGAGGCAAGTGAGTTTCCTAGCACTCCCTGGGCTTTCCTAAGGACACCTCGTGAGTGCCTTCATCCGAGATGAGGTGCAGGGAAGCCTCCCTTTTGCAGCCTCATGGGGGGGAAGCAAGGTTTGGGTGTGTTGTTTTACGACCTGGGAGAGTTTTGAAACAAAAGAGCACAGACGCCACTTGCAGTGAGGTACGGGGTGCCCAAAGGTGTCATTTCCTAGGGAGACACCAACATTTGGCAGCCCCCTTTCACATTGAAAATAATCATCCGATAGTCTTTGTTTATTTTTTTTTTTTTCTGAGTGCCATAGCACCAAACACCCAATGGGAAATGGGGAGAAACTCTCTAGAAACAGCTCCACAATCCTGACCTGCAGGAGATGCTGTAACTTGGAAGCTGGCACAGCTTTCCGGCTAGAAAAGAGAACTAATGGTGTTTTCTTATGACACTTTTTGTTACCCCTTCCTGCGATAGTGTTCCCTGTAGCATCCCTTGCCTAGCTAAGGGGGTTTGCCCTGCCATCAGCCCCATTCTTTGCCCATGCATGCAGCCCCCAATGCACTAAAAACCTGCAGCAGAGCAGGACCTGGCATGGGGTGACAGCTTCCCAGCGGTGACAGCAGGGTTTCAGCCACTTCAGGCACTTCAAATGTGCAGCCTCATTCTCGGCAGCACCCACTATCAATTCGGAGGCTGCCGTTTCCCACCCTATTTTATTGCTGAGCAAAGAGCCGCCGTCACCTTTTGTCCCAGGATGCCGGCGTGGTACGGGGCAAGGTCCAGAGGGAAGGGGCTCTGTGCGTGGCGCTGCCTCCGCCTGCCCCAGCAGACACCTCGCAGGGCACAACCTGCTCCCAAGGATGCAGGAAAAGGGTGGCCAAGTGATGGCAGCCCAGCATTTGGGGCGAATTGGGAAGAAGTAATGGGGTGGGGGTATTTTTCTCCTGCCAATGTACCTTCAGATGCTCTCAAATGCACCTTTACCTCAAAAAATTTGAGTGCTGATGGTGCCCTGTGGTGCTTAAGAGCATCATTAAAGTGCTTAAGGCACCACGGGGGGGCTGTGCTCCAAAAAGCCTGGTATCAGAGCGTCCTGTGCTAAGGAAGTCTCAGTGACCACAGGGCAAATCTGCTCAATTTACAACCAGCCTGTGATACACCTGCTCAAATTAAACCTCTGAATCAGTGCGAGCAAAGGTTGGGGGTGGCTGTGGTTTAGATCTTCCTTGCACACGCCTGGAGCATGGTGCGGTGCAGAGAGTGGTGGAGGAGAATTTGTCGAGTACGAAAGCCCTGGTTTTACAACAAACACCCTCAGAGCTGTGTTGCTTCGTGAAGCCTGAGCCACCTTTAGTCCGAAAGCCTGACAAATTAATCCACGAGTAAGAGCGATCCAGAGATAAATGCATTCCCTGCGTGCTCGGTGGTCTGAAACTCAGCAGAATAAGAAAGCTGGGAAAATATCCTCCCCAGATCAAACGGAGGCACCAGTAATCCTGATGTGAATGCCACAACCTGCAAAACTCCTGGATGTGCTTTCCTTGAGCTGGTCCAAACGCTCCTGGCTTTAGTTTTTTAACGTGGCTGCATTTTTGTTACGTGAGTGCAGTCTAAAGGAGCCGTGCCGCATCAGCTTGGACTTTGGGGAAAAATCTGCTTTTGTGCTGGCACCAGCCAAAGAATATTCAATTCCAGAGCATTTTTATTTTAGATGGCTATCAAGCAATACATGCAAATAGATGCAGAGTGGAATGAGCCCTGGAAACTGCTTCTCACTACCAGGGAACCCTCTAAATCCACTCTTTACTAAACGGCCTTAAAACCTGTAAAAAGGGGCAGGCTCGCCTCACCTTTCTGCAAAAATTTAATAAGAGTCGGGTCTCGTGTGAATTGGATTTCATTATTTTCACAACATCCACTACAGATGCTGCTACAAAGTATTATGATAAATAATTCAAATGAAGATACAAATGATAAAATAAATGAGCACAGTCAATTCTGAGAAACATTATCTTCCTTGTTGTGTGCGCTGTGTCCTCGTTGGTGCTAATTCACAACCCCAGTCATTTGCAGGTGGATTCACCGCAAACTGATGAGGTTCTGCACAACTTCATCTTTCAATGGGCCTGAAAATTAGGAGGGCAGAAGGGCTTTCTGCAGAGGTCACAAAATTCGCAGTGATCTCATAATTTTTGAGACAGCTTTTATAGGCACGAGCCTTGACGGTGGTAATGCTTGCGTCAGGTTGGAGAACACAGCCCAGGCAGAGCAGGAGGATGGAAGAGGGATGGCTCACCTCGGCAGCTCAGACCCCTGGGTTGTTAAATCTGGGGCTGTAAAGGGGAAGGCAGGCTGCCTCAGTGCCACGGTGCTTAGGATAAAACCTCTGTGCAGAGAGGAGGGATGCTTCTAAAGACCACACCGTTTTCTTTTGACTCTTAAACTGTTGATAACCCCTTTGCTTGGGATGCTGTGGATGTGGATGCGAGGGGCGGTGTGGAGAAACACCAGGGGGCTCATTCCCCATTCTCCTCTTCCTCCTCCTCTTCACTTGCCCAGGGGCTCTCTCAGAGGAGCCAGCTGTGGGGACTGACAAAGCTTCCTCCCCCCTCTACTGCTGCTTTTAACCCCCAAGACATCACTTCCCCAGCGGCCCAGCCAGCAAAAAGGCTTGTCCACGTGCTGGCACCAGCTCGATGCACCTGAGGGACACGGAGAGAAAAGGGCTGAAGTTTTAGTGGTGATGCAGCTGTTTCCTATGGAAATGCGGGCTGGCCTCAGCCCCCGCCGCCGGGATTTCTTAGTAGGCTTCCTGCATTAGTCCTGCGCGGGGAAAAAAAGTAAATGTTTTGAGCTGTAAACATAGCAATGGTTTTGTTCCCGCTGGCTTCTCCGCGCTGACCGGGGCTGCAGCGAGGAGCTGTGGGGTGAGGAAGCGCCTCTGCTCGCCGCAGCCCCGCTGAGCGCAGCCATCGCTCGCAGCTGCGCTCGCGCTCGGAGCCCACTAAAACCCCATCCCCGAGCCTTGCCGTTTGCAGATGGTCATATAATTACTGTTTGCGTTCCCATCGTGTCTTTTTGGGACATGTGTTTTGCGTTCAGATTTCTCCAGTCTCGCTGTTCTTGTGAATCACACTTCATAAAATAATGGCTACCCAGGGAACGCAAGGCATAACATTTGATTCTTCCCGTGCATATGAATTTTTCACTAGCACTGCCACGATCCAGCTCATAAAGCGGAGCCCTCGCTTTTAATCCTTATTTTGCAATATTTTGAAGCACACACCTACGTTCACCTCGGCCCACGATAACACCGAGGTAGGTTTTTAACTCTTACTCCTGTCATTCTCCACTTTAATTTAACCCAACCTCGTTTCGTGGCCGTGCTGGTCCCCACTGAGCTCATCTCAAAGGCAAAATTCATTGTCCCTCAGCTTTTTCTCCCCGTCGATACATTTGGCTCAGGGTGCTTACACATTCCTCAGCACAGCACATTGAAGTCTTAAGATGAAAGGCGAAATAAGAAACGCTACATAGCGATCCCCTTTCTTTTGCAGTGCACATGTGCTGGGCTTCCCTGGCACTGCTGATTGGTAGAGGACCGCGTCTGATACAAGCAGCATCAACTTTTTTAAAACATTAAAAAAAAAAAAAGGAAACCTTCAGCAAAGAAGCTAAAAACTTGCAGATGCTTCCTTGAGACTCGAATCCAGTGCTTTTTATTTGCTGTTTTTGTAGGTAATGAGATCATCTAGGGCACCTCTGCGCAGTCAGACCCCTCTCATTTAGCCCGAATCCCTCCTGACTGCTTTCAAGGGAAAAGGGGAAATATTTCACCCAGCTAAGAATGAGCAAAAGCTGATGTTTGAACAGAAATCTCAGCGGAAACTGCCTATGTAACCACAGCTGGTATGTTGCGTACCTAAATACTGACAGCCAATTTACTTTTTGGTGTAATATAATTCCAAGTCAGTCAATAGAGCCCCACCAGGGATTAATTTGGCCTTTAGTATTTACTGGGTTAGCCCCAGAGTCAGGGCTGGGGGGAAAAGGAGGGGGACCACTAAAATCCATCTCTTGCAGCTAAAGCCAGTGTAGCACAAGCGATTTTTTTTATGTCAAGGCATCAGGCAGGCTGAGATATCTCAGCTGATTCAGGTCTTAGGTTGCCTATTTGAGGAGACACCTGGACAAGCTGGGAAGAGCACCGAGAGGGAGAAGTGGGGGTTAAATGGGTTCTGTACAAAAAGCAGCCTGAGGAGCTGGATGATTCTTTTTTTTCAGGGCAGGGAGGTTTGCAACAGAAAGGGCAGCTGCATGTGAGTAAGCCTGGGCTGTTTCCTTTCAGGGAGGGTAGAGCTGATTAAGCAAGTACCTGAGGTTGGAAAACCTGCGTGTCATGTTATGGTTTGCTGAGGGAGCAAAGGCTGATTTTTTTTTTATTATTAAATGAAACTAAAAGTCTTCTCTCAGGATAGCCTGTATCTATTTTTTTTCCCTGATTGTAGTTATCAGGGTGCCTTTGTTAAAGACCAGATTCATCTTGGTGCATGGAAAGCATGACTTCGTATCCATCTGCAGGCTCACGGGTGTGTTGTTTTCTCTCTTTATAGGTTCAAAGAGACCATCCTGGGAAGTGGAGCTGTACTCGGCGGCATCTTACTCTCCCATACATTGGTGTCCCTTCTCCTGAACTGCAGGGAATCCAGCTGAAGTAAAGAGGGCTTTTAACCCAGCCCCATCACCGCAGCCATGCCGAGAGCCACGTGAAGATGTGACCTCAGGGATCCCGAGCGGACGAATGGGCTCAAGCCCCACGTTCAGAGGCTGCCTGGAAAGGTGGGAGCTGGCGATCCTCCCGCTCCGTGCCATTCCCCGAGGCCCGACTGAGGAACCAGTCAGTGCAGGATCCTCCAGGCTGCTGCAAGTTGCTGCTTTCAGTGTGTGAGCTTACTCGTTTTAAGCCTGTTGCTTAAGCTTCCCTGCCCGTGTAATGACGCTTTCCATCAGCGGCGGTGCGGTTTGCAGGTGCTGCTGTGGGTTCGTGCGAGGCTCTCGTGCCTGATTGCTCTGCTACAGCTGGCCGTGTCTCTCCCACCCTGATACTTGTCGGGACGAGTGAGGGGTACAATAGGAAAAAATCTGGCCCTTAATCCCCGCTGCCACATGGATCATGCTGGAGCTGTAGGGCTTTGCCGCCCCTTCTGCTTCTAGTCAGCCTCTCAGCCCAAAATGTGAGCTGGGGAATGCAGCGGCAGCAGATCCCCTCAGGCAGCAGGCAGCAGAGGAGTCCTGAATCTTGTTCCTTTCCCAAAAAGCAGGCCAGAAGCTGGGGTGGGAATATCTCCTGTTGGGGATTTGGTGGTTTGTTCTTCCTCGGTAATGAGTGAGGGGGAAGTAAAACAACCCAGGCTTCATCTGCGTCTGTGTGCTGATGGATTGAGGAACAGCAGACCTGGGGCACTGTTGTTCTGTAATCAGCAATTAGCTTTATATTTTTTCCTCCCCCATCCCTTTGAGAATGGGATGAGGAAAGGCCCCACTTCAGACTAAATTAGTTTCTTTTTTTTTTTTTTTTTTTTTTTTTCAAACAGGAGAGAACTCTGCAGATGGCTTTGTGTCATGCTTCCTGCTCTTGCACAGCTCTGGAGCACACAGTCCTCCATCCTCGACCTGTCGGTGCTGAAGGTGTTCTCCTCCAAACGCCTGGAAGAAGGGAGGTGGCCCCACTTCTGCCTTCACCAAAAGGAGCTGTCAAATGTCTGAATTCACTCTACTGATCGTTGAACTTCAGCATCAGTTCTGCACAGCATCCGAGTGCTGGGAAGCTGTAGGTTTGTTGCTGATTTGCAGGAATTACAGTACAACCGAAGCTACATCTAAAATGGATCAGGCACAGTGGTGGGGATGGAGTGGGGGCGAGTAAGGAACCACTAACTAAAGTGTGTGGTTCATTCATGTGCCCTGTGGGGCCTTTTTTAGGGTGTGTGTTTGTGTTTTTTTTTACTTTGCAAAGTGCAACAATTCATTGTGCATGTGAGGGAGGTATTTACCTGGATACTGATACTCCCCAAGAAAAACCACTGAGGAGGGAAGATTTTAGAAATGGCTTCAACAGCAAGCTGTTGGCCAAGATCAGGATCTCCATGCCCCCAGCTCAATGCCCTGGACATCCTCTCTTCTTTTTTGGGGAGGGAGAACCTCTTTCCTGCTGTCATCTTTTGATCCCTGGTATAGGCAAGCCTTTTCTGGCAGTGTTGTCTGAACCCTTTGGCTAGTGCTTTATCTCCAAGTGTGATTAAAACAGGCTGCCTGTTTTTTTCTTGCAGCCTCACCGTGGGTCACTCTGTGCAGGAGCAGGTGTCTGGCAGCCCATTTGTAATGGGCTCTGGCCCTGTCTCCATGCAAAACCAAGCTCCAAATTCCCTGCTAAATTACTGTAGCCATATAGTGAACGTCATAATAGCAACATACAGTTCCCAAGACCGTGCAATTTCACTTTTCTGCTCCAAATATTGGTTGTGTTTAGCTAACAAAGTATGAGAAGTCGATTTCTGAAGTTGCTCAAACGCATCTAATGACTGGTGTGAGTGTGCTTTCTATTATATTAAAATTTCACTCACCAGGTGCTCAGCAGTGCTTTAGTTACCCTCCTGTTGGTCAGGGCTCACAGCAAAGGGAAGGACTCTATTAAAAATGTAATTTTTACAGGGGAGTTTGGCAGCCACATCAGCTTCAGAGGAGGAGCAGTGCAGTGCAGCTCTCTGCTCTGAGGAGAGAGGTGATCCTTTGCTCTGGATGATGCTCAGCTGCGTTAAATGGAGTCTGTGGAGATCCCATCCAAAACGGGTATCTCTACAGCAAAAATGGGTTAAATAAGAGTGTCTCGGTGGTTCCCACATTTAAAGACAGATTCTAACCTCTAAGGCAGGTGGTGGAGATCAGGAATGACTCTGCAATGCTGCACTGACAGAGCAGGCTGTTATGTGCTTTTTGCCAGAAACCCATTTATTTAATAATCAGCAAAGAGTACAGTCCTGCACGGGGCTGCATCCTTAACTGCAGGTTTTAGTGAGTGAATAAATGGTGGCTGTGCCTGCATTGTGAAACACGTTCATATCCCCTGGGATGGTCTCCTGACACATACCTGTCTTTCCACCTATTATGTTCTGTTTGCTCTGTAATATTTTTGCTTACTTCTCATTAGATACTGATGTGATGGTGGTCTCAGAAACATTTCCTTGCATGAGTGGTTTCCCATTTGAATGCTGCTTAAACAGCCAGGAAAGCTTATTGTTCAGTCCTACACAAGCGTGCAGTACCTTCCGACAGGGATCTGCGGACATGGGAAGCTGCAGATGCACTTAAAGGTACGCACACCCGCCCCTTGCTGGCTTCTGGGGCTGTCTGTAGCCGTTCGGGTTATTTTAGCTCATTTCTTTTCTGCTGCATCACAAACGTTTGGGATTTGTTTCAGGCAGGCTTCTGGTTTATCTGGACATGGCGCTGAGATGGAGCGCTTGCTCCCAGACAGAGCTCCCACCCTCTGGATGGGTTTCCTCCTCTCGGGGTGCTCCAGAAACACAGCGGTCAACGAGGTTTATCTGCCCCGCTTGTATTTGCTGCTACGTCGTCAGGTACAGTCTGACTGGGAGGTGGGTATGGGGGGACTGGTGGTCCTTCTTCCTACGCGTGAAATTGGGGCTGATGACCTGTTGTCGTCCACGGGGTCCTCAAATTCCACCAGGAGGAAAAGGCTGGGCTTATCCAGCTTCATCAGACTTCAGCTTGAAACTTCAGGTAAAAAGGAAACCACGCGTTTTTAGACTCAGTGTCTCCAAATAGCTGAATTCTCCCTCGTTTTTTTTGCGTAGCCCTTGGGTCCCATGAAGATCCTATTATCGTGCTCTTGCTTGTGAGGTCCAGCTCCAGAAACAATGCAGAGAAAGCACCAGAGCCTCCGGGGTCTCCTCCAGCTTTGCTGCCTGGCAAGCAGACCCTCAGGACTTGAGGGGTTTAATTTTTTGTGTGTGTTTTGCCTTCTTGGTACACTTTGGTTGCTTGCCCCATGTGCTCGTTGCTTGCTTCTCAGGAGTTTCCTAGGTTTAAAAGAAACACTGAGAACAAACAAAAAAAGAAACGTGAAACTGATGAAAAAGACTTCAGTGGTAGGGAAACCGTGGTTGTGTCCTAAGCTCAGCTGAAGACACCTCATCGCTGAGCTGCCAAGACTTGCTGCATCCCTTTTGTTTTTAAACACATTTTTTGGGAGAAATACCGAGGGTGATGGCTGATGGCCACTCTCCTGGTCAGGAAGAAGAAGAAATAGCCGCCATGTGCCAGGCCTGTGGTGGGGGCCGTGTAGACCTGAGTGTGTCCTGCTCTGGGCTGGACGTGGGGTTCTGTGGGGGCTGTGGAAGGGTTTTGAGGCACCTGGTGGCTGTGGAGAGTTTTTGGGGCACCCGATGGCTGTGGAGAAGTTTTGGGGCACCCAGTACTTGTGGAGGAGCTTTGGGGCACCTGGTTCTTGTGGAGGGACTTTGGGGTGCCCAATACTTGTGGAGGGGCTTTGGGGCACCCAGCACTTGTGGAGGAGCTTTGGGATGCCTGATACTTGTGGAGGGGCTTTGGGGCGCCCAATACTCGTGGAGGGGCTTTGGGGTACCCGATATTTCCCTGCTGGCTTCTTCCTATCTCCAAGCACTCGGTGGTTTCCCCGATGCCGGGTTAAGGGCTGCTGACCGATGGAGGAGAGCTCCTTGCGCTTCCCCCCCTGCCGATGCCCACGCTTGGGTCTGAGGCGTGTGGAAACACCCCAACCCACCCCAAACCACCCCAAATGACCCCAAATCGCCCCCACCTCCCCGCCACCCCCCGGCATCACTCCCCTCAGCGCCGCGCACCCCCTCGGGGTACTTTTCCTCCCCCCCTACACACACACAGCCCGGAGGAGAAACTTTTCCACAGTTTCGCTTTTTTATTTGGGGGGCAAACGGAAAATAAACGGAAAATAAAGGGGGGGGGGGGGCTGACAGCCGGCGGGGAGGGGTCGGCACTGGTGTGATTTGCCTCAGGAGCCTGAGGGGAATATGGGGGGGGGGGGCAGGGGAGGGAGGGGAAGAGGGGGGAGGGGGGGGGGCGTGGGGGGGGGGCGGGTGTTGGGAGGGGGGGGAGCGTGGGGGGGGGGGGGCTGAGGGGGGCGGGTCCAAGCGCTCCCATTGGCCACCTCCGGCGGTCAGGGGCGGCCGCCATTGGGCGGCGCGGCGGAGCGAGCGGGCGGCGATTGGCGGCGGACGAGGAAGCAGGAAGGAGGCCGGAGGGGCGAGCGGCTTGCGGGGAGCCAGCGGCGGCGGCGGCGGCGGCGGCAGCGGCGCCTCCTCCTCCTCCTCCCTCCCCCCCCCCCTCCCTCCCCTCCCGCCCTTCTTCCTCCTCCTCCTCCTCCTCCCCCCGCCCCCCCCCGCCCCGCTCCCGGCCTCTGCGCGCCGCCCGCCCGGGCCGCTCCGGATCGCGACGCCCTGAGGCGAGGGCGGGCGGGCGGCGGCGGGGGAAGCGCCTGGAGCCCCCAGCCCGGTGCCGGTCCCGCCGCTGACGCAGCAGCGCCGAGCCCCGGCCTCCCTCGGGCTCCCACCGCTGACGGATCCAGCCCCGCGGGAGCGCGCCCCGGTGAGTCCCCGCGGGAACGCGCACCCCCCCCCCCCCATCCCATCCCCTCACCTCTCCCGGTCCCTTCTCGGCAGCAGGTGCCGGGGCCGCCCGCGGGTACCGGGAACTTTCCCTCAGCGGGGGGCTGGGGGGAGAGGGGCCGGGCCCTAACCCCCCCCCCCCCTCCGGTCCCGGTCCCCACAGAGCCGGGGGGCAGCCCCCCAGGGCAGCCGGGCCCCGTGGGGCCGCTCCGAGGTGCCCCCCGGGTTGTGGTGCTTGGCCCCGGTCCTGCTCCCGCTCCCCTCGCTTCTCCCCCGCTGGCCCCACGCGTGGGGTGCAGGTGGCTCCGAGCCTGCCCCGGGGCACGGTGCAGGACTTCTGGGCTCCCACCTTCCCCCCCACCCCCTTTTTTATTTTTGATTTTATTTTATTTATCCCTTCCCGCTCCCCTCGGTGGCCCCGGTGGCCGCGGGTCGGTTTCCTCTTCTCCTTTTGTGTAGCGGTGGCTCCTAATGGAGGCGGCTTCTTCGCTGGCTCCCTCTTTTCCAGCTGCTTCCACGAGACGCAGGAGCCAGCGCATGTGACCGGCAGGACCGCGGCAGGCCGGCGGCGACAGCTCGACACGGGGATGCCGGGAAGGCATGGGGGGACCCCGTGTCTTCCACCAGAGCATCCTTCAGAAAACTCAAAGGGCTGGGGGGGAAAAACCCGTCAAAACCCATCAAAACCCGACCTTCGGGGTCTGCTCCCCTCGCCTTCTGTTCCCTTCCTGCCCTCCCGTTCGCTTTCTCTTCCCCCGGGCGCTTGGCTGAGGGAGGTTCTGGTTCGGTGGTGTCCCAAGGGATGTGGCCGCCCCTCAGCTCAAGCCCTAATTGTCGGGAGCGAGAGGCCGGGTCCTTGGTTAATTGATCTGCTGGCTGCAATTAGGAAGCCCTCGGTGTGATTGCAGGCATCAGGCTCGCAGGTCCCGCTTCTGGGGTCTCGTTTTTTCGGGTAAAGGTTCCTCACCCGTGTGGTGGTGACGCCGGCCGCATGATGGACCGGTGCTCCTGAAATCTTAATGGGATTTAAATATCAGCACGCCGCCGAGCGCTTTAACAGGAACATCCTGCTAACATATTCATCCCGAGCCATCCTTCACGTTTGTCATGTCCTGGCTACCTGAGTCGGTCCCCGGCTTCAGCTGCGACTGGCTTAAATATTTCTTTGGGGTCAAAACGTGTGTGCCGCTCTGATTTAACGGGACTTTTTTATGATTTAAGCACTGATTTCTGTTTGTTCGCCTAATGAATCCGGCGTGGCTTTCTCAACGTAGCAGCAGCGTAGGTTTCTAGCTGCTCTTCTTGAGCAGAAATGCTACCGCAGTGAGACGTAGCTTTGCTTAGAGGTGTAAAATCGCTTGGAAAACCCCAAACCTGCGGATGAAAACAACTTTGTGGGAGGGGAAAATCCTTCCTGGATGCTCTCTTTGGTGCGGGCTGACGGTGACAGTCACACAGAGCGATGTAATGCTGCTGAGAAGCGTGGCGCTTGGGGGGCAAAACCAGTCGCAGCCTCACTTCTGTAGCCGAAATGTTGTCGTTTTGGGAGCTGCTGAGTGCTTTTTAACCAGATTGAGTAGTTTGGGGCTGGCGTGCTGTCTTTCTTACCGTCATCCACATCACCTTTTTGTCTCTAGTCTGGCAGCCGTGTTATTTCTTTGTGGTTTTTGTTTTTTTTTCCTCTCTGGGCAAAATATGTAAATGAATATTGTTTGCTGTGGTGGTGTTAATTGACACTGTGTGATCGAGGGGCTGTACGGACGGGGGGACATGTGCCAGAACAGCCCGTGGATATCCTGTTGAGCTAGTGCTTGGCCATTATTTTGGGGAAATAAACCCTTCAGCAAACGCAGATCTCATGCTGTCACAGCACCATAACTAAGCCTCGAAAGGTAAACCTGTCTGTCCAAAGCAAACAGCTGAAAAATAATTAGGAGAGGGAGGTAAATGCCCGCTCACAGTTTGGCATTAAGTTCAGACCTCTGGGAAATGAAAGGTTGTATCTGGTGCTGCAAAACCCTGAGGGTATGCCCAAATCTTGGGTCCCAGCAGCAGCGGTGGGTGGATTTTTGTGCCCCACCTCACACTCGGTTAACCGTGGCATCGCACCCCGTGAAAGCAGCAAACCCCCTGCTTTCTGCCCGAGCAGCCGAGCTAATTAAGTTACAACCGTCGTATCGTTAATAATACATGAAACAGCAGTTTGGATAACTGGGAAAGACAAAAACTGGAAAATAAACACCCCAAAGAAGCCGTAAAATTAAAAAGAGCTTCAAGCACAAGCTGTGTGTGTTGTGCCACGGGCTGCCACCAGCCAGGATGGCTGTGTGCGCGATGGGAAGGGATGGGTGATGCCTTCCAGGGGCTTTTCTCCCCATCCAGACGCTTTTCTGGTGGTCTGGCTTGTTGCTTTGTGTTTTTTGTGTTGTTTACTTTTGCTTCCCGATGTATTTGCGTCCGTCTGAAGGCGGGTTATTGGCGAGCTGCGAGGAAGTTGGTTGGTTTTGCCACTGCAGATTTGTGTCAGCCTTCGGTGTGTGTATTTCCTCTGGGTGTGACAGCTGTGGGCCGTGGGTAACTCCTGGATGCAAAGTGCTTTTAAGGGGAGAAAAGGGAAAAAGGGAGGAGCTCTGGGTGGTGCTCACAAGGAGCTGTGCCCCTCGCTTTCTGATTAATCCTTGGGAGCCTTTGGGGAAGAGGATATTTCTTTGGAAGTGTTCAAAGCCATCCTGTGCAGCAGTCTTCATTCTCATTTGCACCAAGGGCATGCCTTAAAGGACAAAAATATAATAAATATATAACCTTCGTGGCCAGGTGCTGGCTTAAGTGAAGGAATTACCTGTAACAAGACCATTCTGATTTAACCCTCTGAAGTTTTTGCGCTCGTAAGCCCTCTATCAGCAACTGATGTTCTTGAAATAGGGAAAACGCACTTAGATCTAGGACGCGGCCTCTTTCTGAAGACAAAAAGGGACAGTGCAACATGCCTTTACCCTCTTACTGCCCAAGCCTGATGTCCTGGCATGTGGCTTTATTATTAAAAATAAAGTAAGAGCTCAGCAATATTTCACGTGACAGTAAAAAATAAAAATCCTTCCGTCGGAAGAATGGGTTGAAGGAAATCTGGTCTGGATGCAAAATGAAGTGAGGGAGAGATGTTATCATTAAACTGTAGGGTATCATTAAGAAGAGAAGATGTAAATCTGGTTGAAGACAAGCCCCTTTGCACCTGTTCTCTCACCCTGTCGATATTTGTGGAATTGGAATCTAATTAATCTGTTAAATGCTATTTCTTCTCTTGCAATGGAGGCAAAACCCTGGACAAAACAGGAGAATAGGAGAGCACGGGGAAGCTGGTGGGACGTGCAAGGTGTGGTCAGCTGAGAGCAGCAAGCAGCCTGAACCTCTTTTTTTTTTTTTTTTAAATGTATTTATTTTGCAATCTCTGAGCTGTTAATGCTGTGTTAATACAAGTCCTAGAGAACATTTCGGGTTCATTCGTGGTAGGAGTCACTCGGCGGAGGGCATCCACAGCCAGGCTCTGGCCAAGTAGGAGTAGCCGAAATGAGGCTACCTTGTGGCAAAGCAGTTCCCTTTCCCACGTTCATCTCATCATCGATAGACGCGGAATTTCACGAGCATTTCTCTAGGGGGTGTGTGGTTTGGTGCAAATTAAAAAGAAGAGGTGGGATGCTTCTGAGTTTTGCCTGGGCGCGCTCGAGCGATGAGCAGGCTCGCCACGGGGCGGGCGTTAGGCGGCGGCGGGGACTGCGGTGCCCTTCCTGGGCTGGTTAAAAACGGGGGAAAATGCCTCGTGTGAGGCACTGCGAGGCTGGTGGCACCGAGCGAGCCTGTGAGCGTGCTGTTAGCTGTGGAGTATAGCAAATAAACACCTCTTAGGACGGGAAAGGGGTGTGCATTGGCTCGCACGAGCTCACCGAGGGCGCAGCAGCGCCTTGGCGGTTTTAGCTTTTAAAAGCTTTTCACGCAGGGAGTGCTTTTATCACCTTTTTAAACGTTCAGACTTCTAGCTGCATCTTCGTAAAAGGCAGTTGCTTTAATTACTGCTGAGGGCCACGGCTGGCTGTTCATCCCTTGGTGCTCTGCACAGCACCGTGACCGAGCTCCTTGGTGGGGCGCTGCGGGGGTTTTGGGGATGCACAAGCATTGGGTCCCCCTCCATCCCCTACAAAAGACACCGTGGATCCCCTCCATCCCCTCCAAAGCCTCGTCGTGCAGCTGACGCTGTCCCGCGTGCGGCGGAGGGGTGCATGCCGCGAGCAGGTGGGCTGCTTTGGGCATGGAAGAGCGTGGGATTGATGCCAAGCGCCTCGCGTTCGGCGAGGAGCCGTTCCGCTTCCGAGCTGCAGGTTGCCGTGTTTCTCGTGTCCCAATTTTCTGGAACAAAGGTGTGACTAAACAAGGAAATTATGATTTTCCCCCCGGCTTTGTAAGCCGCATCGCGGGAATGCTTTCAGGCACCCATTGTTCTTCGAGCAGTTTTTTTATTTTTTTTTTGAAGGGCTTTGAAAGTGTGCAGCCTGCCCGGCTCGGCAGGCTTCATCCCTATAAAAGAGCTCGGCTTGAAGCATCTGCCTGCGTATCAACGCCTCAAAATATTTACGATGCTCTCAGCACCAAAAACCAGGTCCTTCCCTTCGCTTGCCTCGACCCAAACTGCTTGGCCCCCGGCGGCTGCTTTTCGGCGCCCGAATTCTCGTCCTGGAAATAAAAGCGCAGCGCCGGAGCAGCCCCCGGAGCCAGGGGCAGCGCTGGAGCCGCGCACCGCGCACGGCCTTCTATTGTTCCCGGCTGTGGCCTGCGCAGAGCGCTGAAAATAGCACGCTCTCGCCCGCCGTCGTGCCGTGCCGTCTTTGTGTGTCTCCCGGCGCCCGCCGGGTACCTGGAAAGGGCCGAAAGCGGCAGCGGGAGGCGAGGCCGGAGCTGACTTTCCATTTTTTTGCAGGGCAGCAGCGCGGCGAGGAGCGCGGCCGAGCAGCCGCATCATCGCCGATGCCGCCCGAGCCCACGAGCGCCCGCTCGCACCGAGCCCTCCGCTGGGGAAGTTGTGCCAAGGAAAGGAGCGTTGGGAGCAGACCCTAAAATGGAGGGGGGCACGGCGTTAACGTGAGCACGCCGCAGGCACGGGCTGATGGAGCGCGTTCTTGGGAAGAGCATGAAAAGGAGAAGGGTCCCCGGGGGCGGAGAGGAGGGGGGCACTGACATCTCCCTCTGTGGAGCGAGGCTTGAGAGGCATCGGGGGGGTTTGGGCAGGGGGAGGTAACCAGCGAGGATCGCATCGGTAAGCAGGGGAGGTTTGGAAGCGCAGGCTTGTGAAGGAAACTAGTGGGCAGCGCAAGTTTTCTGTTGTTGTTGTTGTTTATTTAAAAAGAAACGCACCAGCAGCACGTTCGGTTTTGTTTCTTTGTTTGTCTAGCTCAGAGGCAGTGCAGGAAAGCAAGGCTGGAGGTGGCTTGGAGTAAGGAGACGGAGCAGATCTCTCCAGAGCGAGGAGGATTGCAGCTGCCAAATCCTTTTCCTCTGCTGTCATGTGCAGACCGAGAAGAAAAGGTTTCTTTTTCTTAAAATACCTGGCTAAACGCCAGGTGGCAGGACAGGTACAAGAATCCTGACGTCTTGGACAGGCAAAGCCCGAACTGGGATTTCTTCAGACTTGAGCAAATTGCTGGAGTAGTGGAAGCGAACCTGGCTTTTGGGGGGATTTGTGCCCTAACTTAGTAACCCCAATTCTCCCACGCATCCCTAATTATTTAATGATGGTGCATTTGTTATCCCAGCATATACTGGTGGAGGCAGAATATGCAAAGATACCTGCCCCCCTTCTCCCTCGTGAGAGCCCTGTCATCTTCTCTCCCATTCTTAGATGCTAGAATTAATTACATTCCTAGGTGTCTTTCATTATTTGGGATTTCTACCATCTTTCTTGCAAAGAGGTGAACCCTTTCAGACTCTGGAGAGGACAGGCAGCATGATTTGGAAAGCACTGTTTAGCCAGCCTTAAAATAATAACAATAATACAAAGGATTTCCGTTTGTTCCAATATCCATTTGTTTCATATAGTAGAAGAAGATCCAGAGGATGATTCCCTCTTCAGAATACGCTACCAGCTTCTCTGAAATCGCTGTTCTGAGGCCCCCAGGGCTGTCAAGGTGGGATTTAAAACACCCTGCACCTCTGGATGCTGGGGAATAAGGAGGATGCAGCTTTGCTTAGGAACTGTGGGTCAGCATCTATGTATTAGATGTGCTTCCCGGCAGTCATTAGGGATAACTTCAGCCTGGCCCCGAAGTTTTTTGGTGCGAGCAGCGTGAATGCAGTGCAGAGAGTGCCTTGCTACCTGCAAAGGGCTCTTGTCTGTGCTCAGCCTACGTGTGATTCGCATCGCTCGTCCTGCCTGAAACCGCTAATGAGCTTAACAACTCTTCTGTTTTCTCGGTGCTTAACAAAAATTAAATCCTTCCCTGCAAACAACAGTGTTGCGGAGTGCTCAGCCCGGTGGTGCTTTCATGCAAGGACAATGGGGAATCGCTGGCTTTGCCTGAGATTCCACCTCGAAGCTCATTACGGAATAATTAGCTGGTTCTTGACTTTGCCGCCGAGTTTTGGGGTTTGGGGGGCTTGGGGAAGGTGTTTCCTGCACTGAAAGCATGACTTGTCTTGAGACCCGGCCTTGATTTTCAGACATGGGGCTGTTTGAAACTCCATCTGCCCACTAAGTGAATGTCAATCCAATTTAGGCTTGCATATGTTTCCAAGGAAACCATTGGAGGCAACGGTGAGAAATGGACCACGGAGGGGCAGGAAAGCGAGCGCACCAGCAGCATTTCCACTTTCCAGTACTCAAACACGATTAAAACCTAGTTAGCTGTAATAACCCTGTGCAGAGCAGTGGTTGGACTACTAAAGTAAAAAGGAAAGTGGCTTCAGGTGCTGCCCCCGAGGTCTTTCCCGTATAGATTATGGCTTTACAGAGTGCAGTCCCATTTTCCTTCCCCTCTAGCCGGCTGGAAAACTCATGCAGCTGTGTAAAACCCTGTCCATCCCCTCGCTTGAACAGAGCGAGCTGTAAATGCTTTCTCTCCCTCCTACCCAAAGCAGTCTCTATTAAAAAATTAAAAAAATAATAATAAAATAAAGTTGAAAGTGTTTGGGCAAATCTAAGCTCAATATCCTGAGTGGGCTCAAAGCATTGAGACATCTCGGTGCTGCACAAGGAGCGTTTTTGGGCTGGTTTGGATATTCCTTGCCCAAGGAGCAAGGAAAAAAAGGGTGAATATTTGGCAATTGGCTTCTGATCACTCCAGCGGGCTGAAGGTGCTGCGGTGGCCTCAGGGCTCATCTTTTACCCAACGCGAAGGGAAACCTGTAAGGTTAGACTGAGCAGAGAGCTGCATGGCTTCCTTGGGCACCTTTTACATCCATGGGGCTCTAAAAAGCATCCCCGTGCCTTGCTAGCACTCCCCCAGGGTAGGAAGCACCAGAGTGGTCTGGAGACTCAAAGACAGGATTTGCATTTGGGTTCAGCTCGGAAGAAATGAGCGAGTTTTTTTTTTCTTCCCCATTAGGAGGAATTTTCCTTTAATTGAGAGCTTAAATTCTGTCTCAGGCAGAATTGTGAGCCTGCCTTGCTTTCCAAAGAGAGGCGTATTTCTGCCTGCTAATACAGCCATTAAATAAAATGTTTATCTTGGTTATTGAAATGAGTAGCAAGGTTCTCACTTCGGAGCTCTAAAGCGGGATATTATCTGTCATTTTACTTTAAAGAATGCTGCTGGCTCGCTCAGGTTTAAAATATTTTACTGTGACAAATAGCTGAAATCCTGGTATCTGGGGATATCCTGCGTGGGTATATTGGATCCTTGTGTATCGCAACTGCAGTCGGGGGCTGAAACTCCTCAGCTCAAAGCTCTGTGCAGCTGTCGTCCAGCATCAGATCCTCTTTGGATCAAATCTCTGGATATTTGGGCTGCCAGCGGCAAAACTGGCTCCGGGGCGGTCGCCTTGGGTCCTGGGACGATGCAGTGCTGCACCGGGGGGGGCTTTGCAGCACGTGCTTTTTTTTTTTTTTTTTTTTTCCCTTATCAGTTGTTTTCCTGTTCACTTCTGCGTGCAGCTGGGGTAAGCAACGCTCGCTGCAGCTCTCTGCCCTCTTCCAGCAGCTCCTGGAAACTTTCCGCCGGTCGACCGGCAGCGGCAAGCGTCTCCCGCTTTGGCTCGGTGTCAGCTGGCAGCTCCTGCAGCTGCAGGCATCCCTCGCGGGTCAGGTCAGAAAATTCAGGGCGATTTTGAAGTATCAGGGTGCTCTTTTGAGAAGAGCAACTTGTGTAGGGTTTTTGTCCCTACTTAACACGCTTAGATGTTTTGAAGCCAGAGCTTGACTTGAAGGGGCCTTCCTGAAGATCCAGTCGGAGGTACCTGGGATGTTTCCACAAGACGAGGCTGAACTGCTTAAAAGCTTTGTGCTTCCAGAGGGGACGTCTCAGTTACGTTCTTTCGCCACTCACCTGAGGTGGGTTTGCATTGCCGAACGTGTGTGCTCTTAAAAATGAGATGGAGAAAATCACAGTTGAGTTTTTGGGCACCTGTGCTGACTGTGTGGCCCCTGCTGCTGCTTACCCGTGGCAGCATCAGGTGCAGAAAAAGACCTTGGGGTTTTTGTAGCCATGCTGTGAGGCAGGGGATGAGTTGTACCAAAGCGTTGCTGATGGATATCCTTTTAACCTTCTCCTTAACCCGAACTTCTCCAGGCAGTCTGATGCTTTTTCTAGCCCAGCAGGAAGGAAAGATGTAGGAAAAATCTTCTTAAATCTCCCTTGGCGCAGTGTAAGTCATTTCCTTATCCCCTGGAGAATGCCATGCTGCTGTTCTGCGTGTTACAGGCTTTTTTTCCTCCACCCTTTTAATTGCATGACTTCAGCCCTTACACCCACCCTTGCTGGTCGCTTTGCATCCCTTGGTGCTGCCTCACTTGTCCCGTGTTAGACGCAGTGCAGAGCCATGAGCTGGAGCCTGCTCCCACCTGCTCCCATCCCGCATTCCTGGGCACATGCCCCAGGACGTTTGCTTTTCTTTCACAACAGCGCGATGATGTTGACTCACTCATCTTGTGCTCCTCAATAAACCTCAGCTGCGAAGTGCCACCTTGCTGGCTGCTTTCATCATGATTTCACTCCTGCCTGTCTGGGCTGTAAATTGTGGGTTTGTCCCTATTGATGGGCATTTAAAATATATTTCTAAATGTTTTTTCTGGCTCATCAGGATCCTACTGTGGATCTGTTACTTGTCCAAGACTTGCTAGCTCCCTCTCCAAGCATCACCTGCAGGTGACTTGCTAATAAAATATTGAATGGTCTCAGGCCTGCCCTCAGGGAGCCTGCTATGTCTTGCTGTGTTTTGGTGCTGAACTGTGAAGTTTGAGGGGGAAAAAGCCCTATTTGAGGCTGCCTGACAGCAGTTTTCTTCAGGCCACGTATCCCTTGTTGGCTCCTGGGGATGTCCCTGGGAGCAGCCGGAGAGTAACTGAGGAGCAAAACCCAGCGCCCTGCTCCTCCCGCGGAGCACTAACCAGATTAAGTGGCAGCAACCAGACAGATTAAACAGATGATTCCCAAATACTTCTCCTTGCAGACAACTGCTGTTAGTGGGGCCTGTGCACGTGGAGCTCTTAGGGCAGGCTTTGTGGGTCAGGTCACGTAGCACAACCTCACAGAGTCCCTGTGGGACAGGGGGCACTCACATTGACCGGAGCTCCAAATAATTCAATCCCTAACTCTCCGGGCAGAGCATTTAATTTATTCATTGTTCTTAATTCTTCCCGGTTCTTTTCGAAAGTCTGACTTTCCTTCCAGCTGTGCAAGACCCAACACAACCTGAAAAGTGCTTGGGTGGCATTACACGGCTCGCCTTCTCGTACCTCTCGCACCAACAGCTGAGCTCGTTTAATCACTCCCTCTTTAAATGGCCAAATAGTGTCACGCCTGTGTAGGTAGATAAATGCAAGTTAATGAGGGGATATAAAACAAATCTCTCCCAGCACGGGTCTGTGAATGCTGTCCGGTCCATTTAAGGGGGATATTTGTTGCCATGACTGATCAGACCTGGCTGTGAGCACGTGCGCGTACTTAAATACACACCTCTAACGATGTGGGTAAAGGATGGAGGAACGGGGCCAGCTCCTAATGGGGCTTAAATGGGCTTCTGGTGGTTAGGAGAGCTCCTCCAGCCCTGCTCAGGACCTGTGGTATCACGTCCCCCTGCTTTCCTGCGCTCTGATGTTCCCCGTTAGGTGTGCTCAGGGGATGGAGGTCCCCGTGCCCCAGCCAGGAGGTTCCATGGCATCGGGCACGGTGCTTGGTCCGAGTGCGATGCTCCGCTTTCCCCAGCCCACCCCAGACCCCAAACAAGCCGGCAAAGAGCCAAGGCTGGGCACTTAAAACCTTGAAGGGCTAATTGCTTAGTAATGAAAAGTGTAATGACCGAGCAATTAACTTTAATCGCTTAGCGGCTGGTGGAGGTTGGGGCTGGTCTGATGAAGACATTAGTAACGTCAGGTCCAAACCTAAAATCTCTGTTCCTTGGACGGATCCAGATTTCCTGGGTGCTCTGTGTGCGGGCCAAGCCTTCAAGTCCGTAACCATCACCTCCCTGTCTCCCTGCTGCCTTAGCAGAGCGTGTATTTCAGTGTCTAATTACCTTCCTGGAGAGCCAATCTGCTCTTTAAAACAAAAAAAGAAAAAAAACTCACGCACCTGACGGCAGAAAATCCCTTGTCTGGACAGGTGGGTGTCCTGACACCAGCACAGGAATTACGAGGCTTGTTCTCCGTTGAGAAATCAGGAGGTGTTGCAGCACCCTTCGCTTGGGCTCGTGTTTTTGACTGACCTAGCTCATTAAAGCAGATGAGCTGTGAAATTTTAAGAGGAGCTTTTTCACCTGCCTCATACTCGATCATAAATGCTGCGCGCTTGCCTTGCAAAGAGGGGAGGGGGGTGGAATCGCAGTAAGTTGGGGTACCCTTGGTGCATGAATATACACCTATGTGGATGCTATTAATTGAGACAATTTTTTATGGGGAAAAAAATGCACAGTTTTAAATGCATACAAATATTTCTGTAGAGGTATTTTTAGATGGGCTTGCTTCTCGATGAAACATGGGCACCTTACCATTTTTAGGTACTGGGGTGGAAACGGTGAAGTACGGTGTCTTGAAATTCTGCTCTTCCTTTCTTGCAGCTGCGGGTTTCTAGATCTACAAAAGTTCTGTCTGGTATGATGAGAACAGCCTAAATTTCAGCCTCATCCAACCTACTTTTCCAGGAGTAAGTTCAAAGGCGGAAAGTTCAGCTCCAGGTGTAAGCTCCGCTGAGCGTTGAGCGCAGCGCTGCGGCGCATGGGACGCAGGGAGGAGAGCCTTGGGTTACGTGGGTGCCGGTGGGAGTTGTCTGGTGCACTCTGAGTATAAAAAAGGGATCAAAATTTACAGTGGCGACATCTGAAATGCCAGGAGAACATCAGCTTTATGGACAGCTCGCTTCGTGCAGAGCAAGCTGGGGCTGAAGTTGTGCAATGCTTCTGAACAAATTGCGTAGAAACAATAGATGCTTCCAAATGAAGGACGATGCTGTCTTAAGGACTTCCCTAGGACGGAAAATACATTCAGATTGCAGTTTTAGTCTGAAGAGGTAGTTATGGTCAGCGTGCTTCAGCTAGGGATGAGTCAGAACACAGGAATCCTCTAAAACCTTACACGAACTTGGTATTTAACATAGGCTTTTTTTTGCCTGCCCGGGCTTAAGGTTTCTGTAAGTTTAAATCAAGGTTATAAACATGCATGTTGTAGATTTTAAAATCCAGTTTCTCTTCTGCACCCCCCTTAAGGATTATAACTGATAGAGTCAGAGCCAGGAGCCTCAACGCCAAGGATTCAGGTGCTGAGGTGGGGCTCTGAGTTTTGAGGGACGCTCGGAAGTTACAAAAATACGGTGAAATTATTTAGGGGGAAATAAAAAGGTTCTTGTTAGGTGCATTTTGGGTCTGATGGTTAACTAAACGTTATGCCGAAGGAATGCCCTGATTCTCCCTGAATTTCCTATGTTGCTTTTTTCCCTCCCCTAAAGCAATTTCTGAGCTTGCTGAGTAGAAACGTGCTGCCTTTGGATCTCAAGGGTGCCCCGCTGACAGTTTCCAGAAGGAGTTAAAAGAGTGAATAGAGACCTCTGTGGAGGCAGACTTACCCAGGAGGGGACAAATCCAGGTCCAGAGACAGGACAGCAGTGACAGCCAGGCAAAACAGAGAGGAGCTGGCAGGGATGAACCTGCCCTCGAAGTCCCCAAAGGCGGCACAGTTTTGCAGATGTGCCTATAATACCTGAAATCACGGCACACCTCAAATTATTTAATTTGAGCAGCTTGGAGGAAGTTCCTAAAGTGTTCGGGGAAGAGGGTGATGCTGGTATATAGAAGAGCTTTAATATTTACTTTAGAAAAATCTCGCACCTTGTTCTTCAAAATACAGCATCTTGGAAATAATTTGTTGTTCCATTTTGTCCGTGTGAGCAGGAGCGGTGCCAGAGCGATCTGAGCAATGTGACACATGATTGATATTTCACCAGACTCAGCCTTCTGCCGTGTAGGAATTTAGTTTGCATTTTGCATGTATGGAAAATCAGATGAGCAGGGCTTGGGTTTTGTTGTTTTTCTTTTTTTTAAACCGTGATTAACTTGATTGGCAAAGCTTGTGCTCCTTCTAAAAACACAACTGTCGAAGCTCTTGAAATAATTTTTGCTTGGTTTTTCAAGCTACTTATAGGCATCGTCCAGGGTGCTGTTAGCGTAGCTGTCATGTAGGCAGCTTCACGCTGAACCTATTTAAAGTTCTAGTAGGCAAGTCTTTGTAAACAAGGCATCTTCAGCGCGCCTAGCGTTTTATAGCTAGCAGTGGTTGCTGCTGACGATCTCTGGGGTATTTCACGAGAATTGCAGGATCTGTAGGGCTGCTGGCGGAGGGGAGGGCGGGGACAAGCATCCGATAGCTCTGACTCACAGTGTCAAAGCAGTGTAGAGGGAGAAATCGAGCGATGATTTCTCAAGTGCAGACGTCTCTCAGGCTGGGCTTGCTACCGAAGACTTGGCTTTAACAATCTGGAAACTTTTGTCCTGCCTGTTTCTTAGGTGGCACCCCTCCCGGCTTTCCTGGTGCTCCCCTTGCTCGATCCCTGTAGCTTGCTTGCCTTCGTTAAAAGGAAACCCTAACGAGCACCACGCTGGGGAACGATGCAGCGAAGGCAGAGTGTCAAAACGTCTCCTAGGCTCGAGTGCTCGGTACAAAGCTTTCAGCCTTGCGACGAGCTGAGCCTGAACTCCACCCCACCTGAACTTGCAGACACCAGGGATTTCCTCTGCCATCCTGGGCTTCATTGCCACAGCGTGCTCAGGGCTGGTTATTCACAGTCCTCGCTTTTTTTTCCTTTTTTTTTTTTTTTTTTTTTTTTTGAAGATTGGTTTTGAGAGGTGAGAAGCCGGCGGTGGGCTTTGCACTGCGGGAATAATTACAGCGTTTGCGTTGGCAAAGGAATGGTTTCTGTTTGGGCAGGGGCTGGCTTTCTGCGTGTGTTTGTTTGCTCGTATCTTTAATGACATGGCTGCGTCTTATTTTTCCCCAGGGTCCCTAAACTGCTCTGTGCACGAGCAGGCAGAGTTCGGAGAAAATATCCAAAGCTGGTGACTACCAGCCCTGAGTTTTAGGGTGGCCACTGGTTCCTGCTGGTGCAGCTGAGAGGCTCCCTTGGAGGAGGGGATGACTGCGGGATGGAGATGCTGAGCAGGAGCAGCTGGATGTTGTATCACCCTTAAGATATTTGATAGCTCAAAGCTTTGTTGGCATCCTTGTAAGTCCCCTGTAACCTGTTGGAAGGCAGAAGAAATGCCTATGAGTGAGGAAGGATATTGTTCTGTACCTCCCTGAGGAATCAAAGGGGACAGAGCAACATCCTGACCACTGATTACTTCTGATTTTTGATTATTTTCTGAAGTCCCCATGGAATTTTTGGGTAGTTTTGCTTGTAGGTTAGCACAGCTCTGCATCTGTTCTTGAGAGAGCAGGCACGAAACTGTGGCTGCCCTTGCTCTGAATTGCCCTGAGCTGATTTCTGTCGGCTGCTAAAAACACTGAAACTTTCTGCGGATGTGCAGAAGAACAGCACTTCATGGTCAGGTCACAATCAGGATTGTGGCAACCATTGGTGGTGGAAATCTTCAGTTCTTACAGGCCATAGGAAGTGGTTTTTGCAAGTGTTGGTCGTGCTTGTGCTACGAGGCGGTGAGCGAAGGCTTCGCGTTCGGAAACTTCGGTCTTCAATTCAAGCCTGTGAACAGAGCGCGGCTCTGGGGCTCTGTCTGGTTTTGGTGACTGATTTTGGGGTTGCTTGGGTCATGCGTGACTTCCTGCGCTTCTCCTTTACTACAGCACACACTGGGTATTCAGCCCGAGTGGTACCTTTTTGCTGAAAATGTGAGAGAAAATATGGCATTGTAGCATCAGAAACGGGGAGAGGAGAGACGGGGCCTTTCTGCAAAGCAGCGTGCTTTTCCCAGACACCGTGGTAGATCCCCAAATAATGCGCCTTGTCATTGATGTCAAGGGGCCATCTTTCCGTGAGATGCACTTTACCGTGCTGAGCCTGGTTGCAGGGGCAGGGGAGATGAAGCAGGCACTAGAAACCAGGGGAAGGCTTTGGCTTCCCAAATTGCTTTGGCCAGGGAATTTTAAAGTCCACTTTTTGCCTTGGAGACTTGAAAAGGGCCATTTTGTCCAGGGCAAGCCGTGTGGTGGTGCTGGTAACGCAGGGTGTCTGCCCAGGATGCCAGGAAGGCTCCTGTGTTTTGGGCTCCCGGGTGCTGCTGTCAGGTTTCAGCTTTTCCCTTTTTCCAATTTTTTTTTTCTGCTTTATTTTTCTCTTTTGCGAGCCGTGCTTGCTGGGGCTGTGGAGAGTGTGAGAACAGCCGGAGAAATTTAATTTTGGCTTCCCTGCAAAGTGCTCCAGAGCACTGCCACTAGGCGAGATCTGAAAGCAGATACTCAAGAATAGGACAGGCCCTCCCAAGGAATCAGCCGCGCAACTTCTCTGCCCTGCCGGGCTGTTAAGAGGTCAGGCTCATGTTTATGCAAGTGGTCAGCCGTGCAAGCAGGGACTGCACCCCGGCGTGTTCCCTTCGCAGCTTGCCATCGCTTTCAGACAGGTAGAGCGCCCCTGGTTTGAAGCATCCGCCGATAATTGCAGTTGTTTCAGCACTGTAATTCATCACGGGCCACACAGCGACGTGCCTGGAGCAGCAGCTTTCACAACCAAGCCATAATTACTGCTGTCAGACCAGGGAGGGGAGTGAGCAGCCCGTGCAGCCTGGGGATCCTCTCTGGGCAGTGCAGGAGGTAAAGGAAACCCCGCATCCCTCCTTGCTTGCCTTTCTGAAGCTGAAGAGGCACCGACTGCATCAGCTGGTGCGGTCTTCACCTCGTTTTCAAGAGGTGCTGGCAAATGGTGAGGGTTGTGTTGATGAGAGAGAAAAACAAGCCTTTTCTGCAGGGTAATGAGCTCTGTATAAACAGTTTTCTCTGGAGCATGTGGATGATGGAGCTTTCGATGAGCCTCCAGAGACAGATCAGGGCTGGACCCCGCGAAGACAAATCGCAGCCCGTAACGATTGTAATTTTTCTAAATGCTTGAGGTTGAAAGGATGCTCCTGCTCGTGGGACTCGCGCAGCATTTAGGCGATTCAGCCTGGGATACCTGACGCTTCGGTGCTTTACCCAGATTTCCAAGAGCTCCTGGGAGGCTTCCTTCATGCAACACGTCCTTTATAGCACCGAAAGTGATCTGACTTTAAAAGCAGCAGGGAGAAAGGAGCCAATCCTCCAGACACTTGCAGTTATGGGGTTGTTGTCACAGCGTAAGCTGCACCAATTTAAAAGAATATAACTTCTTCCAGCACACAAGGGCTGAAAGTCAACAGCACAATGCCGTGCGCAGGGAGGAAGATTCCTGTTGTTGTAACTCTTTGTATGTTACTGAAGTGCCAAACGGATTAGAAGCTCTAAAAGCTTTAAATTTCTGTGCTTTTGGCATCGTCTCCTTGGAACGAGCGCGTCTCTGTAGTGAAGCCTTGGAAGGGAAATGGTGCTTGAATGGGTAGTCCCAGACTGGTTTCTTCTAATTTCACTTGCAATCAAGTGATGGAGAGGAAGAGACAGATGCTGCAGCTGCATGATTACAGAAAATGCAGCTGTTAGCACACTTGCTTATTTTCCTGCTAATGAGGCATCAACTCTCTTCTGATTTTGCTGTTTGGGTCGTGCTTTTATTCTGGCAGAAAACGAGACCGCTGCATTTAGCTTTGAATTTCTGCAGTCGGGTCAGGGTTCTGCAGCTGCCGGTATAATTTTTCTGAACTGGTCCAGTTTGAGGAAGGAGAGAGCGACTGCAGCGAGCTTTAAAATGCCTGGTGGGCTCTGCACGCAGCTGGCTACACCGAGCTGCTCCGCCAAACTTGTTTCACTTCTAGCAGTTATAAATCACCGTCTCCTTGCTGCTAATCCAGTTCCTCAGCTGCAAGCAGGAGAGGGGTGGTTCTGCCGTAAGTATCTTCACTTTCAGTTCTTCAGCTAGTGTCGTGATTTCCTGGAGACTGCTGGGCACAGCTGGCTTTGCTTCGTGAAGCCAGACAGAGGTGGAAAGGGGACAAGCAGCCCTGACGCTCCTCCTTGGTGGCTGAATTGAGCGCTGGCTGTAGATAAGAGCTCTCGGTAAGCTCTGCGTGACTCGGATTTTTAAGGCATGATATATGCTGTCAGATATTTCAGTTTCAAGCAGCATCCAGAAGCTCTGCTCATGCTGTATGCTGCGGAGAGAGAAGGGATTGCTGGCTCCCAGGTAAGTCCGTGCTCAGGAGTTTTGCTTAGAAGTGAATGGGCAGGACTAGCCCCCCGGCAATTGTAATGCAAGCAGTTTGGTAAGCAGGGAATGAGTTCTTGCTAGTCCTGTGTGCGAGATGACTTTTTTGTTCAATGGAGCAACTGAGTAAGACTGCTTGTTTCTGGATGCGTGCCCGTAACAGGGATGAATCGCTGATTTAGCGGGCTCGTTTGCTTCATTCCTGTTGTGGTACCTCTCCAAAACTGGCAGTGGCATCACTGTAGTGGTCTCGTAGCAGATCCTCCTGGCCCTTTCTGCACTTCTGTCCGGCAGATCGCAGACAACTGGAAAACGCAGCCAGTTCTCTGGGCTGAGAGCACCTTCAGTGGGACTGTGAGAGAGTTTCTCCAAAAGGGATCTCGAGGACCTGACTGAAAATGTTGTGGGTGGCTTCTGTGGGATATGCAGCCAGGTGTTGGGATCGTCCACCCCCTGCCATCAGTCACAATAAACTCACCCTGCATACGGTTCTGGAATAGCAAGATCCATTCCAGTTGCTCAACCTGGTTGTTCTCACCTCTATTAGAGAATTATTTCAGAAAAAGGGAATTAAAAACACCAGCTTCGACAAGCTGCCCTGTGGGTCGTGGCAGTTGATTTATCGTGGTGATATCCCGGGGTAGTTCCCTTTGTAGAAACTGAACCTTCTGAACCACGCTTTGTAAGTGACCACTTCCAGGCTCAAAATCTGTTTATTTTTACTGATGATGTTGAGCTACTGCAGAGCAAACGGGACGCAGTCATGCTTTTGAAAACAAACACAGTTCGCCTAATTTTTGACTTAAGGTTTTTAGCGGGGTGTGATCTGGAAAAACGACCTGCTCTTGGTCTCCAAACTGAATGCTCGAGCGGGTCGGGGAGAAACTTGGCTGATTGGGTTTGTTTATCCAAGGAACTTGTGGCAATTTGTGAGGGAGCAAATACAGAAGTCAGCATTACTTCACTGTGATTGTACTCCTGCGGGTAGCCTGGTGTTTCTGCTATAAAGCTGCATTTCGGAGGGTTTACAATCATGTGGAAGTGTTGCTGGATGGAGCTGATGTTTTCCTTGCTGTTGCTTAAAGGATTTGCGTGGCCGTGATACCAAACCGTGTGGGGTTTGCTTATTTTGTCTTTGCACAAATTTCCAGATACTGAGTTCCTCGTCTGCAGCTGAGCTCGGAGTGGGGGAGAGAAAACATAGAGACCAGATGAAAAGGAGGAGATCTCTGCAGATGTAGCCTCCTTCTACTAAGAAGTAGTAAATAAAAAGCCTGTGATGGCTTGATTACTGTTGTGCCTGAGAACTCATTGTGTCAAAGAGCTTACGCGACCGCGACTCTTGAAAAGGATCGCGTCGAATCACTGTGTTCTTCACACTTTAATGCATTTTTGACTCGGTATCTCTAATGTCATCTCTGTGTGTTCAACTCGAGTGTTTCTCTTGACATTCCGGTTGCAGTTGTCAGTGATGAAAGCTGGTGTAGAGAGGAGTTGGAAATACGCTACAGCACGCGGGACGGTGATACCTGTTCTGCACCAGAATGCAGATTTCACATCTGGGCTTCAGAGAGGGAGGTGTTTTTGTTGCAGTTGGAGGAAACGTGCATATTAAAGCTCCATTTTTATCTAGAGTATCATAACTTAAAGCATTCCCGTGCTTAGGCTCTGGAAAAGATATTTTATGTAAGCTCTTGTTTGTCTTGGCATTCCCCGTGGGGTCCAACAGGGAAGGCAGCCACCGTGCTGGTACTGATTCTCCACTTCATCGCTGGAGAAATTCCCTTCCTTCAACCTGTACCAAACTTCTTTTTATCCTTTGGGCAGGTCTGGTTTGAACAAAGTCATGTCTAAAGTACTCTGGTTTTAAGAAATATCCTTCTTTATTCAAACACTGCTGTGCTATAAAGCCTCAGCAAGTGAAGGACGTGGAGTGGTGGCCAGAAGATGACCGCTGCTCTCAGGAGAGCGATGGGAGCTCGAGGAGAAGGGGCAGCTGATGCTGGTTTTTAAGGCAAGCCGCGGTTGGTTCATTTTTTTCCCCTCCCTGCTGAGCATTTCTGCCAGAGGTCCAATCTTTTGTTGGGGACAGCAGAAAATAGGTTTGGAGTTGCAAAGAAACCACCGGTCTGTATGGACTGGGAGACAAGCCTTATTTGCGCATTTTGTTTTTTCAATAGAAGTCCTCTTGCTAGCTCCCAGGGTTGGCTGTGGTTAATACGGCTGCTTGTGCAAGAGTTACTCAGATTTGGGGAGAAATTGTCTGTCTGAACTGATGAACCATCTTCCTAAATTCCAGATCCTGTGTTGCTTATCAGAAAAAAAACACGGATGTATATAAATGTTTGCTCCCCGTGGAGCGCTCCAGTTTGGGCACTAGCCAGAGGAGTTATCCCACACGTAACGGGGTGTAAAGGGTTCAGTCACTCCAGGACATCCCAGGAAGGCTTTGACATCTGCAAAAACAACGTGCAAACCACGGCGGCTTTCAATTCCTGGTTTTCTTTTAGTTAATGCATACGGAAGCAAGTCAATTAAAACACACTGGGCTTTTTTCAAATAGATAATCTAATTATCAGCTTGATTAAGCCATATCAAATGAACAGTTCTTGTAATTTGGTAGCTTTGTTCTCATCACTACAGATGCAGGAGCTTTAATTAGCCAGCCTCCAAGTAGCAGGCCGGCGTCGATCGTGTCAATCGCGGGGTGCTGCAGCCGAGTAAATACCTGGTGCAGGGGGCATCCAACAGCTCCCGGGTGGATGCTGGTGGGAAGCCTGGCACTTCGGTGCCTATAAAGGGAATCTGACTGCTTTGTAAACACCAGTAAATGCAAGCGATCGCCCTTTGCTGCTGTTTCCCATGCTCAGATACAGGCAGTGTTAAATCTGTTCCAACATATCTCAATTAGACTTTTTTTTTTTCAATGCCTGTGGTTATCCCAAACTCGCACCCTTTCGTGGCTTTCAGCATAGAGCTCGGGGCGAGCCGTTCTCCTCCGACGCCTTCCTGCACTGGCAGGAAAAGTTCCCTCTTACGGTAAATCGGAGCCGGACCGTTTCTTTAACTTTTTACCTGGCTGGGAAAGTCCGGAGGCGGTGGGGCCGGCCGGGCAGCAGCGTGTCGGGGCGCAGGGAGGTGGTTTGCTCAGCCTCGCAGGCAGATGCTTATCTCTTCCTTCTTCTGTTTTGGACATTTGTGTCGGTTTTAACGGTGTCCTTTCCATCTAGATGGAAAGTCAGGGATGACACGGCTAAGTAATCCCTTTCCTCTTTCTGAGAGCCTGCTCGAGCCTCTGCCAGACGTGGTGATTGGGTTGGTGGGAGTCCGCAGCTTTTACAAAACGCGATTGTGGGGAACGACAGCAGCACCAGGTAGCCAGGTCCTAACCTGTATAGGGATTTGCATGTATTTATTTTATTAGTGTTGGCAGATCTCCACCTAATAGACCCAAGTTTACTTTTTATGTGAGTAGGTGGACTTTTTTTTTTGTTTTTCTTCTGTCTAATTGTTTCAGAAAACGACAGTGAAGCAGCCTGCCTGTACCAACACGCAAGCAGTCACATACCTGGCATTTATTTCTGTGCCTACCCTGGACCGGGATTCAGATGAGCTTTGGTAGATGCGATGAGAGTTTGTAACGTGGTAGAGACGGCATCAGCTTAGCGGGGAATGCGTTTGGGCTGGGAGCTGGCGAAACAACTCTCTGGATAAATCCCGGTTTTCCTGGCTGCTGTGACACTTGCCGTCACCACCTCGCCTTTAATTACTGCCATGTTCTAGGGCTTAATATTAAACCGCAGCGCATTGCATCCTGTCTCCTAATTGGCTTAACTGGCCGTCACCCAAAAAGACTCGGCTCTGTGCAGCAACAAGCTGGCCCGAGTGTTTCCTAACCGGCAGCCGGTGCTTCGTGAGGAGGTGGGTCCCTCTCAGTGCTATTAACAGATGTTTTTTTTTTCCTCTCTTCGTTCTCAGGATTGGACATTGATCCTATGACGCATGCCCGGAAGAAACAACTTTTCCTTCTGAAGCATCCAGCTGGTTCTGCTGGCCAGGCTTCGTCCCCCCCAGGCAGTGGGAGGATGGACAGGACACGGGCAGAGGGCGGCGAGCAGAAGGACGGGGATGGCACCGAAAGCACCAACGGGCCAAGTGGGTTTGCGGGGCCGAACAAAAGCAAGAACTTGCAGGAAGTCCGCAAGACGTACCCGCTGCGCAGACGCCTGCTCCCTTCGGTGAACAAAAAGACCTGCAAAGTGCTCCTCACCAGGCTGGAGGACGTGGCTGGGTCTCTGTCGAAGGAGACGCAGAGCTGCAAAAAGAAGGACCTTCCCAGTTGGGTGGAGGGCTTGGGACCTACCTTTTTTGCTGAACAAGTGAAGCCCGTGGGAGCGGGGAAGAGTGATTCCTCTGGGGAAAAGTGCACAATAACTTATCCGGGGACAGATGAAGACCTTGACACCGCTCCTTCGGAGCCCAGGAAGCGTAGGCTGGCCTCGCTGAATGCAGAGGCTGTGAACAATCTGCTTTTTGAGCGGGACGATGGCTTGCTGTCTGGCAGGCGTTGTCGGAGGGATTCTGCCAAAGCCTCTGGAGACTGTACGGTCAAGAGCTTGCATTGCAAAGCTGGTGACAACTGGTCTGCCTTGGAGAAACCGGCTGTGAAAACAGGTAAAGGCAAGAACCGCCACGAGCCCAGTCAGAAATGCAATAGCTGTGAGCATTCGCTGGATGAGGTCTTCGATGATGGGACAAAGAGGGAGGATGGTACCGTCCCCTATCATCCCACCCCAAAGAGACTGGCCAGCCTGAACGCTGTGGCCTTTCTGAAGCTGACCCACGAGAAGGACCAGCCCCTGAAGCAGAGGAGTAAATCGGACGGGGAGGGCAAGTCCGAGAACCACTGTTCGAAATCTACGCTCAAGTGGGCCAAAGCCAGTCGGAAGAATTGCGTCAAGTCCAAAAAGGAAGCGGCGAGCTTGAAAATGGAAGGGCAGCACAGCTGGCGGGGGCTCACCCTGGGCGCTTTCGGGAAAGCGGAGCAGCGGGACTCCTCTAGGCTCTACAGGACGGCTGAACCCGTCCCTTACGAATCCCTCTCTAGCTCCTACACTAGCACGGAGAGCTTCTACCACAGACTGCCTTTGCTCATGGGTGGACAAGCTTCCATGAAGCCTGAGTATGGAAGACCTGGAGAGAAATCCCCAACTCCCAAGCAGGAATTTCATCAGCCTTCCTTTCCCGTGCAGCAGTTCCCTCCCTTGCCCGTTCCCGGGAATCACACGGATTGTGGATGTCTCTATGAGTCCTCGGATCTGACTCCGTTGAACGGGTTTTATGTTTGTTATGGCCAAAGTGGATACAGTGGCTACTCTCACTGCTCGGTTTACCCCAAGGATGAGCTTTCGCAGTCTGCGACCTGTGAGGGGCTCTTGGTATCGCCAGGCTCCTTGCCATCGGGTGCTCATTTCCAGCCCCTCCACTGGTGCAGCTCCCCGTACTGCTGTGGGGAAGGGACGGCTATTAACAGCTACAGCGTCTGCGGCGTCGTGCACGTGCCAGAGGGCAGGATCAGCAGCGTGCACGCGGGACGGAACAGCTACCCCTACAAAATGCCTTTTGCAGCAGGTAAGGTGTAAAGCGCGAGCAACATCTCGGTTGGCGTTTCTAGAAGAGGGCTGCTCTTTGCTCTTTTGCTCAGTGGCTGCTGGAGGTGTCTCGCGGTTCCTCAAAGCTTGGGATTGGAAAGAAATCTGTGTTTCACCTCCCTTTCCCCCACTTTTAGCCCAGAAAGGCTAAAAAGCCCCTTGAAAAGTCTAACTGGTGTGGAAAGCATGGAAGCGCTGAAAGAATCTAGGCAGAAAGGAGGTGACCGAGGGCTTGTTGTGCTGGAGCTGACTGCTTTGCCCAGTGTAAAATGCGTGGTTTCGGTTCCTAGACGCTTTGCAAGGCTTCTCGCTGTCTGCTGCTGAGCAGAGGGCCTGAAACACGTCAGGCTGCATTGCCCATCCTGTCCCAAAAGCCTGCTCTCACAACCGAAGCATCCTGGCAGAGCAGCGCGAAGAAGCGAGCTCTGCCTCGGTTGTCAGACTCTTCCTAGTAAAAGCTGCTCAGGGGATGCAGTCTTTTAAGGTTTCATTCGATCTGATCTGGCAGGGCTGAGCCATGATTCAGTTTGAGTCTACTGGTTGGACCGATGCTTGAATTTCTTTGCGGTGATGTAAGTGCTGGTAGGTCGTCGCTTCGGCGGATAGCGGTGCTGTTGTTTGCTATTCAACTGGAAAAATCAGGCCCCGAAATGGGGTGAGTGGCAGTGGAAGGGTGGGGTAGTTGGTGAAAGTCACCAAGCAAGGCACTGCTGCTGCTTCCAAACGTGCTGTGCAGGCAGAGCTGCTGCTCGGCTGCTGAGGGTGTAAGTGTTAGCATTTCACCTAACCATAGGCACGCGTTCGAGTCAGAAGAAGCACAACTGAGCAACCCCAAACAGCTTTCCAGGTAGGTGGCTGAAGTTTGGGTTTGAGCGAGGCTTTGCCATCTTCCCTTGTAGGAAGCTGCTGAAAGTCGGGAGCGTTTGGTCGAAGTGTAATTTCCATTTTCCCTAAATATCTCCGCTGTCGTAGCGCTTCTTCCTACGGCAGGGGCCAGGCAGTGTTCCCTCGCAGCTTCGGTGCCCTTTCGATCCCAAGACAACCAGCTCGGCAGCGTGTTCTCGTCTGACACCTCCCTGCCTGGTGCCCTTAGGTCATGCCAGCCTGCTTAGTTTTTTTTTTCTTCAACATTTTGCATGCTGCTGCCTCCGATTCCCAGTAAGCAGAGGGGCTTTTTTTCCGAGTTCAGCCTTCCCTGCAAGCCCGGTGGCTTCTCCCAAAGCTGGCAGTTTCAGGGTGTGTGTTTACCAGCAATGTGTCACCCCGCTGCTCTGAGCTTTTCCCAACGTGGATTAGCAGGCGGCAGGATCCTTTCCTGCTATAGCACATTTTTGGATGCAGCCCGTTCTGGGTTAAAGCCTCCTGCACGTGTGAATGCTTCGCGGGCTCTCGGTTCCTTCCTGTGAGCAGCTCGGGTTTAAAAGTCTCCGCATCAGAATAATTTAGACTTTGTTCTGCAGGCTGAAGGAGGTCTCCCAGCATATTAACAGGAGTTTGTGCTTAGGAGGTGGTTTTTATAGGTCTGCCTCTGAAATTTCATCCTCCCCTCAAGTGGGTTAGTTCAGGGAATTCAAGGATTACTGGGTTGGAAGCGCCAGGCTCCCATCTGAGAGTGTCGGTACGAGGGGATCCATCACGGTGTGTGACACGGGGCGGATCAGTCTCAGGTGGCGTGTGCGAGTTGCAGCCTCTTGTGAGCAAAACAAGGGAGAGGGGATTCGGGGAAGCGGTGGTTCACCGCTCCACGGGTCCTGTGGGGATTCCTGAACTCACACCCTGACGTCTCACCAGCAAAGTTGCTTCAGCATCTTCTGCTCGGGGTCAGCAAACCCCAGCGATGCCCACAGCAGCCCTTGGGTCCACGGTTCAGCACTGGCTTCGGTGCAGCCCTGGTAGGGAGGGAGGCCGATTTCCCCTTCTTGCAGGGGGATCTCGTTCATTATTCAGCCGGAGCTCGGTGACTTCATGGCTTTTATTACCTTTTTATGTTCTTTAGCAGCTCTCTGTTGTGCAGCAGCGTGCTCCCACAGACCTGCTAGGTCACGTTCTAGGCTGGAGGCATCTCCTGGAGGTTGCCCTCAGCTGCTCTTTCACTCACCACTAAAAGCGTGCCTTCAGATGCAGGGGGTAGGGACGAGTTATGTCTCGGTCTGGGGGTTGTCTTCCTGCTGACACAAGGTAAAACAGACCACACTTGCTCTTTTCTTGGCCTCAGCCTTGTTTTGGGGCTTGTTTTAGGACATCTGTAGGTGTTCCAGGCTGCTTTTGAGAGGCAGCAGCAGCCGAGTTACCTGTCGTGGTCACTGCTTCTGCCCTGGGGGCGCGGTTTTGCTGAAGGCAGCCCCGTGCATCATTTCACATAGTTTTGATCCACGTTTTTTTGTATTTCTGGAGTTAATTTGGAGAATCTTCTCATTTTTCCCCTGATTACTTGAATTCAGCTTCTGGAAATAAGCTGGCTTCTGCCACTGCAGTGGTTTAATCCCTCCCATCACTCCGATAAGCCTTTTATTTCCTTTATGCATATCGACAGGCTGGAGCGCTTTGGACGCTGGCCAGTCTGATGTGTGTTACTGGCTGGCAGGACTTGGGATTTTCAGAGGGGTTTGTTGTAGTGCAGTGTCATCAGCAACAACATATTGGAGGATCACAGGCTTAGAAACGTCTTCGCTTTTAGAATCCTGTGATGGTGCAAAATGAAATTACAACGCGAAGGGGCTTCGCTGCTGTAATGCAATAAAGAGAATTTCAGGGGATGGTGTTGGTGCTTTGGGACAGTCCTGGTTGTGTAGTCCTCTTGTATTTCAAATGACATTCGTGCCTCTTTTCCTTCCCTTCTCATAGAAGGCTGCAAGTCTCTGGACCAGCTGAACCTCACAATCCCTGTGGCAGGGCACCCCGCGTCGCCTGCCCACCCGCTCTCAGGATGCCCTGTACCCAGCGTGCCGCCAGCTGCAGAACCCGTTCCTCACCTGCAGACCCCCAACTCCGACCCTCAGACCATGGCCCGGGAATGTCCGCAGAGCTCCAAGCCTCCCAGCGGCTCTAAATCCGGCCTCAGAAACACCACGGGCTGCCTCCACGCCTCCGACAGCAAGGCGGCGGGCGGCCATGGCCACCCAAAGCAGCAGCGCATCAGCCGGCGACGGGCCACCAACGGCTGGATACCCGTCGGCACAGCCTGTGAGAAGGCCGTCTACGTCGTGGTAGGTGTCTGTGGAGCACGGATTTCTTGTTCGTTTTGTTGTTTTCCTCGTCTATTTTCCTCCAAATCCATTTGAGCATCTCTATATTACCGAGGTCCTGGAGGTTTGGGAAGGTCTGGGGTCTTGTTCCAAGGTAAAGGTGGTCGCTTGATGTCTTCTAAAACCTCCCGAACACGTTGTGAGTCAGCAGCCCTTTGGCTGGGCTTTGAGGCCAGGCTGTTGGCTCTGTTTTTCTCGCACACCCTGCATTGCCTTGCGTGACGGGAGGTTTGGAAAGGAAGGAAAACCTGCTGCTCCTGTGCTGGCATCAGCCAAAATGCTGTGGTGATGAACACTCTGGCATTTACGAGGGTGGCACCCGTGAGTCTGTCTTACAGAGATCATCTCCAGCTTCTTCCTCCTGGGTTAGGTCAACACTGAGAAAATAAGGGATGGTTTAGCCTTGCTCTAAGGATCAGTTGTCCAAAGGTAGCTCCTGTAAGCTTGTTCAGTAAACGTCAGCAGTAAGGAGAGCTGTGGCCTGGGCAGACACATCTGTGATGCCACTTGGTGTGATGGCACAACCTTGAGCTGCTGTGAGCATCACCCAGGTTTGTAGTTTCAGCTCTCAGAGCTGCACACGGGTAGCAAGGGCTGTAGGAGGACGAAGCCTGTGGAAGCTGGAGATGGGCCTCTTTCACCCCTCACTCACGCTGTGACACATTGAGAGGGGCAGCACACCGTGAATCTCCTGAAGTCCCGGCACAGAATGCTTTCCATTTTGCTTGGACGATCTGGCAGAAGGCTAAACCCATCCTGCTCGGGCATTCTGAACTCAGTTTTCAGAGCAAAAATCAAAAAATAAAGCTCACGGTCCTAAAAGCAATCCTTTTGTAACATGAGCAGGTGCTAAGGAAATGCCAGCAGCCTTGTTATAGAAAGCTTTACACTGCTGCCTCGCTGCTGCTGCCTGCCTTGTTTGTGTGAAATATTTCATTTTTTATTTGCTTTCTTTCGATATTTATATCAAAGAAGCACAGAGCATTCAAAATACACCTAGCTTCCAGTGCCTTTGGATATGAAGAAAACGCACAAGTAGGCAGATAAAGCGGTGGTTTCTCTGAAGGAGGGTCTTTTTGCAGAATTGAAGGAGCAATTGTTCTTGGTTTAATTTGAAATAAGAGTATTAATTTCACAGATGCGTGCTTTTGTGAGACTTGCTGTCCGATTGGTGAGCTGTTCCTTCCTGCCAGCACAATACAAGAGGAATAGTTGTATTTTATCTCATGTTCTGTTTGAAAACAGTGGCCACAAATGACCTGCAAGCACTTGGATGCTATTCCCTACTTTCTTTACCTAGGAATGCCCCGAGTAGTTATTTTGACCTGGTCTTTGCTTTCGTAAACCAACACAGTGGGAAAAGGGATGCCAGGGGTGGTCTTATGGTGATGACTTATCTTGGAGTGGAAGCACTTAACTTGTCTAAGCCTACTGAGAGCTTTTAGTTCACAGCAGGACCAGAGAATTCTTGGATCGAGCCAGCAAACAATAAACTAACTTTTTGCCTGTATGCTTGGGCTGCTTTTTCTTCTGTGTGCCAATGCTGTAGAATGAACCTGAGCCAGCTGTTCGCAAGAGCTATCAGGCTGTGGAGAGAGACGGGGAGATTATCCGGGTACGAGACACCGTCCTCTTGAAATCAGGACCCAGGAAGAAATCGATGCCGTATGTTGCGAAGATATCGGCTCTGTGGGAAGACCCCAAAACAGGTACTGAGCCAAAAGAGTACGTTTTTGCTTCCCTGCTTGACAGATGAGGAACTGGGGAGGCGACGGATCTCGGGAGAGCTGCAGGCTCGTTAGGCTACTCTGCTGCTGCCAGGTTGGGTGACAGGGGAGGAGATTAGCTCCGTGGGTTTTGTTCAGACTGTTCCAGGAGCTGAAATGCTCTTTAATCACTAGCCTGGGACTGCTAATCAAAATCTTCCTGGTCGTGAAAGCACATAATATCAGCCAAGTGCACATCTTAGCAATGATCTCCTTTATTATTCCATTGCAGCAAACATCTGGGGAGCTGCTGTTTACTCAAACGCCAGCAGACACGTGGGCTGGGAGTTGGTGTGGAGCACGGCTTATCTGCAGAGGCTCTGATAGCACCCGAGTAGGGGCGGGGATGGGAGCAGTGTGCTTTTGGTGTTCAGGTCCTGAATCTGCCCGCTGAGGGCTGAGCATAGGAAGCCGTGTCAAGTGTTGCAAAGTGCAGCTCTTGCTTAAAAGGAAGAAGGGCAAAAAAAAAAATGTATTTTGTAAAAAGTAAGTGTGTGGTGAGGCCAGGCTCGGTCGTGCCATCCAGCAGCAGCAATTCTGGTGGTGATGTGGGAGGTCACGCTGCAAGCTTTGGATGAGGATCTCCTCCGACCCCGAGCCGCAATGGAAACTTTTTTTTTTTAGGGAAATGCTTGATTTTTGTGCATAGCCCACCTCTTTGTGACAATGTAATGCAAGTAGAAGGGGGTGAAGGTGTGATGGGAAAGCAACGTGACTGACTCGGTGCAGCTCCTTGCTGTAACAAAAGGACACCTAGTTCAGCATGAAATATTTATCACGGCACAGCTGCCTCTACACGAGCGCCATGGAAATGAAAGGGAGGAAGCTGGATATTAGTGGGAAAACACTGTGACAGCACTGAGCCTTGACATTCTGCAATAAATCTTCTTGCAGGGGAGCTGATGATGAGCCTCCTGTGGTATTACAGACCGGAGCACACTCAGGGAGGCCGTAACCCCAGTATGCACCAGGTGAGCCACCCGGACGCGAAACTAGAGGCTGGGGCACGTCTATATTTTTGTGAGAAGAGGGGATTAGCCTGAGGATCCTCCTGCATGCTTGGGTGGCCTCAAACTTAGGGGGCTGAGCTGCCGTGTGGAGGAAAACGGAGCTGTCTCTTGGCGGCGGCACAGCTGTTGCCAGATGTGCGGAGCGGCACTGCCCTACACACGGGTTTTCCCCGGTCTGCTGTCGTATGTGGAAGCTCTGGGCTGTGATAGAAGCTGCTGCGTCTTTCTCGTGGCTGCCTCTGGTAAATTTTAATGTTTCTCCGCTTAATCGGAGAAAATCCTGAGCGTTAAGTGAAAACTTGTTTTGACTTCTGCTTTAGGAGTAAGGAGGAGTGAGTTTATATTGAATCAGGATGAGGAGCCTCTCTGAAAAGGGTTTTCTGATTCACACCGAAACGTGGAGCTTGATGCAGAAACTCCCACTGAAATTCTGCAATTTTGATTATGCAGGATGTCTGAGTAGATAAGTCACGTGGTGCCTTTTTATCATAAAAATCCCTGAATCTGCTTCTTGAGCTCTGGAAATGTGTTTGTTCTGTGCAGAAATGCGGATGCATCATCCACCCCTGTTTAAATTTATGACAAGAACTGGACTGATTTGAGGATGTCGTGCCAGAGTTAATAGAGTTCACTTCTAAGAAGAAAAATGTGTGAATCACTATGACTTCATGCCTTGTTCTGCTTTGCTTGGACTAGTGTCGGGTGGCAGAACATGCTGTTTTTAAACCAGGAAGGGAGAATTTACTGCTGTTTTTGACCCATTGAAATCCTTGATGCCTTTTTTCATTTAAATAAAATTGTAATGGTGTGAGAGAACAGGATTGGAGAACAGCCAGGGAATTGTACCTGCCTGACTTGCAGGGCAGAGAGGAGTTTCTAAACCAAAATATGCTACTTCATAGCTTCCTGGTCTGTAAATGAAGCAAGAATGCATCCAGTTGCATTTTGGTGTAGGGAGAGAGCCAGGAGTCTGGTTAGGAGGAACTGAGCCACTTTTCTGCACACCTGCTTAATTATACAAGCCTTGAAATGAGAGATTGCCATGTGGGCTGAGTAACTGCGATGGGCTTGCCAAAGATGACTCAGATCATTTTGATGTAAGGAGTAGACCAAAACCTCAACGTGCAGAAGCGAGGTGTGGCATTTTCAGTTTCTCTGATTAAGCCTGGCCCCAAATGGTGACCCTGGTTTGAGTCTTCCTTTCCAGCCTGCTTCCCTGGGGCTGTGAGCAGAAGCAAAGCCTGCAGGTAACGCTTCCAGCCTTGTGCAGAGCATCTGTATTGCCACAGATCATCTCTGCTGATCTAACCACATCTGAAATTCTTTAAAACGGCTCCGTCTGGGTTGCCCCGTGTCTAACCAATCCTGCCTGCTACAGAGCCAAGTTTCCTAAATTACCCTGGGAGAAGAGGCTATTGCTACTTCCCTCACTAAAACAGCCTTTTAAATTGGATTAGGATGAAGAAATGGTAGCAAAGGAATGGGTTGCTTTATCTTTGATATAGAAATGGATTAGAAAGACTCTGAGAGTGTGTCACAGGCCATTAGGTAAGACAGCAAAGTGCTATTCAAACTCTGTTTCTACTCTTAGCTGTACAAATGAACTGGAAGGGTTTCCAGCACAGGAAAGGAACATGAATGAAGAACATCCCTCATCTCTAGGAGCTCAGAGGAACGTGTGGGTGGGGAGCACTTCAACCTCCAGCCTGCAGAAGCGTTGCCCACCGGGTTTTCTGCATGTGGTCTGAAGGATCCTTTCTTGTGGACCCTGTACAAAGTCAGGTTTAGGATAAGCTGGAGCAAAAGCAACCTCTTGCAGGGCCACAAGACACCTGGAAAGTGTCTGACTTATTTGCAATACTGTCTCTAAAGAGCACCTGCTATGAGCATGCTGTGGTAGCCTTCTCTTTGAGGTGATGGGTGAAGGAGTGGGGCTGGCCCTGCCTCCCTGCAGCTCCTGGCCAGCTGGGTGACCGCCTCCTTCCTTCTCTTGCAGAATGAGATCTTTGCATCCCGGCATCAGGACGAAAACAGTGTTGCCTGCATAGAGGAGAAGTGCTACGTGCTGACCTTTGCAGAGTACTGCAGGTAGGTGGTGCTCTTAACTTGCTGCTGTTCCTGAGACCTGTGTCTGTCTCCAGCTCTTGTCACTCTTTCCATTTCCAGCCATCACCCAGCAGAACCTCCCCTGCCCTACAAGCTTTGGTCCAGGTGGAGCTGGATGAGCTGCACTCACTCTCCATACAAGTTTGGTATTGGGGTCTGGGAGCACTTCTTCCACGCCAAGCTCATTACATATCTCATCGTTTTGTGTGTGAGATATGCTTTAAGGGGCTTACAAATGTTTGTACTTGTATGATCTTGGTACCACAGCATGTGGATATCTGTAGAGGACAGTGCAGGAAAACCCATAATGATGGACCTAGTTCAGTGGTAAATTCAAACTGAGCAAGGCTGGAAATCATCTTATATGGTGGTCCCTCTGGTATATGGATGCCCTAGTTTGCTCAAATGCCTGCTGGTCAGCTTTTGTCAGTGTTGCTACTGGATCCTAGCAGTCGTGCCTGCAGATTTGGGCGTTCTGGGTCGCTTGGAGTCGTGACTAAAGCACTTACAGTTAAACTTGTGCTGGTTGAATGGAAACTCGGTCAGTAAGAATTTCAGAGCATCCATATTCCATTTTGCCATCCTTGGTTGTATGGATGAGCAGAGCAGAATGGAAACAGGGATTGAATGGGCACACAAGTCCATAACGCAAAATAGTGCTTGAAATGTCTTCAGTTTTGCTGGCTGTATGTTGTTGACTTTGGAGTCTTACCACAGAGGGCATGTTTAAGTCCTGCAGCTCTCTTCTTTGTCCTCCTGCTCTTAGCCTAAGGCTACGCTGTTTGAATTTCTAAAACCAAACTTTTCCAAACTCGCTTTAAACTAAATTTTGTTCCCTCTTTTGAAAACTAAAAACCAACCTAGGGCTTTGGACTCAAACAGCTCATTTCGCTCCTAACAGTCTGCTCTTCTGGAACAGCTGTTGGCAGGATTATTTTTTTTGTGTGTGTGTTCTGCTGTGGGTAAGGTTACCTTTGAATGAAGTTCCCTGAAGGCATCCTGAATTCATCCTTTGCCTGTGTGGAAGTCTGACAAAGACATAAAGGTTTTCAGAAGCCAAGAAGTAGCTCTTAAGTGATTTAGGAGTTGTGGACTGCTCGAGCTAGCTCTGATCAGCTCTGAGATGGCTTTTGTCTTTGGTCGCTTTTACCCAAAGGATTTACTACTGCAGGCTGCAAAATCTAGTCTGTACCATAGGCTTTGGCAAAAGGGTTGTTAATGTATCCTGGACAGGAACAGCTGAGCACCTAGAACAGGGGATTTTCTTGCCCTGGATCCTAGAAGTGCTAGTGCAGTTGATGGCATGAAGCTGTTGCTTTCCTGTTGCTCTTACCTGGTGTGAAAGACTCGGCAGGTTTATCCCTGACTGGAGCCAGGCTGTGTGACTTGCCATGCTGCAGGCAGCTTCTTTAGCTTAGACACAGGTAGCACGGTTGGTGTTTGAAACATGCATGTGTAAGGAACATGCACATATCCAGTGTTCGGCATGAAACTGAACTGCCTTGAGTGCTCACAAAATGTTCTTTTTTGTTAGAGGTTGTCTCAGGAGCTTGTCTGAGCTTTAACTCCACTCCTCCAGGATCACCCCTGTAGGTGCACGGGGCATTCAGTCACGGGGACCTGGTTTAGTGGGTGATGGTGATGGTAGGGGGACAGTTGGACAGATGATCTTGGAGCCCTTTTGCAACCTTAATGATTCTGACCTGAAGCCAGCTCCTTGCTCTTTGCTGTTTTGGGCCAGCACCTGACTTTGCATGGATGCCTGTTAGGCAAAATGTTGGAGTGCAGCTCAGCTAGACAAAAGTTTTCTTCTAGAGAGAATGCCTTTTGTCACTTACTCAGGGAGGTGTGGATGGCTCTAAAATGTTGCAGGAGGTGCTGTGTATTTGCCTGTAACAGGCACAGTTAACTTGAAATGCAGTGTCTGACCCTGTCCTCATCATACCCAGCCCCTTTGTGTCCATCCAAGCAATGCCCTGATGCATAAGACTTTTCCAGGGCTAATTAACAAAAACAAGGCCAAAGTAGTAACAACAAGGTGGATTAATTGCAATCATCTTTCATACTGCATGGAACCTGCCAGTGTAGAGAGCAAAACCAACGTGTCACTTTGTATGGTTCAGTCTAGGATCAAAAGCAAGAGCTGTGTCACCCTATTGAGCAAAGGTGAATTCTCCTACATGCTCCCCATGCTCCTTATCCTCGGGCAGCCACGCTCGTGGCTTCTGGTTAGAAAGACTGACACAAACAGTGAAAATTGTGCGGTGGGAGATGAAGGGAGTCCACACTAACTCTTCCAATGTCGTTGCATTGCAGATTTTGTGCCTTGGCAAAGCGTCGAGTCGAAGGGATCCCTGGCAGGAAAACCATTATGGTTCCTCCCTCGGAAGAGTACTCCACGCCTCTGCACCGCAAGGTGCCCGAGGACACTGACCCCGAGCTGGTTTTCCTCTGTCGTCACGTCTACGACTTCAGACACGGGCGCATCCTGAAGAACCCGCAGTAGTGCAGCCCTGCAGCGGGACCACGGTGAGGGGCGAGTGGCACCGGAGAGCCGACGGCGGGCTGGCAGCCTGGGACATGTGTGCGCTCGTGGCGACTCACCTCGTGCTGCTTGCAGAGCGCCCAGCGCTCTTTCCTCGGACTGAACAGCGTGTGCGGGAGCAGATCCCTGCGGAGGAAGGCAGCAGTTGAAAGCACAGCACTTCGTTAAAAGCATAAATGAAAATATATACGTATAAAATAAATATATGTATATAGATATAGGTACTTGCATATGTAAATCTATATCTATATATGTATCTAGAGATGCATATATTGGGAGGAGGGGGTTGTAGGGGATAAAAGCCAGTAAGCTGAATCCAGAGCCATCGTTGGTGGGGACGGTGGGAAGGTGCAGGAGGGATGCTGTGGTGCGTTGGATGAATCAAGCTGTGATAGTTCTGTGGTTTTCGTGCCCTGATGTGAAGTGGGAGGACTGAGACTGGTTCCTTGGCAGAGCGCAGGATTCTCCTCTGTCCCACAGGGAAGAGGGAAGGTTCCTGGTGAGCGAGAGCTCCCCCGAAATACAACAGTTGCTTTTGAAGCTACCTGGACGCAGAGTGGCATTGTGTCATGCTTGAATTGGTTTTGCTCCATCAGGGGGAAGAGGTAGCCTCTCCCCCCCCCCCTTTTTTTCCCCTCCTAATCTCTCTCTTCCCCTCACCTTTTTAAGAGTCGTTCTGCAATTCACCACCCGGACTGAGGCTTGGCAGCCAGGCTAGGAAATCTGCTCCAGCTCAGAGGCAGAGAGGGAGCCGGCAGGATTTACCTCCCAGCGTGGCGTTGCAGAGAGCCGTGCATCTGTCCTAGGTGCCCTTCCCTGAAGGATCACGCATCCCATAAGGCACGCTGCCAGCAGGCATGCATTGCTCTGGAGCTGGGAGCACACCAAGTGGGCTCCATTGGTGAAAACCACGTTTTCTCCTCTCTTCTGAGCATTGCTCTTGCTCTGATGGTGCAGAGGGCTGTAGCGACAGAAGTGGGCTTACTCCTTTCTTCCCAGTTTGTTTTTCTGTAATGTCTTTTAACCCCACGTCTTCAGTGTGAAGCTAGACACCTGGGGGGAGAAATGGCAAACACACTCTGAGTGGTTTTTGGCTTTTTTTCCGTAGCCCCCCTTTACGGCACTGTCGTAACCCTGGGTGTCCCACTGAAGCCACCAGCAGAGCCGTCCCAGCGCTGCCTTGCAGCTTCCCCTCATCTCCAAACCCCTCCTGTCATCCGAGCGAGCTCACCAAAGTGGCTTTGTGGCTCCTGAAAGGACCTGAGTACTGGGAAGGGCTTGCACTGACAGATGCAGCCCGCACCCCGCAAATATTTTTTGCCTCTTGCCTTACGTGTATAGATCCTAGATAGACTTTAGTTTATCTTCAACACAAGCTGTCGGAGTTGATCCTAAAGCAAACCAAAGGACGGTGTAACAGAGTCCGCCGAGTCAGCCTCGCCAAGCTGGGATCCGTGTCAAGATTGCACTAATGGGAAGGATGAGGAGCAACGCTGCGTCGGCTGGAGCCGCTCCCGTGAGCTAGGGATCTGCATCTTTCTGCTTTTTGGGGTGGGCTTCTGAACTCACGTTAAATGGTGGAAGTACTGAAACTGCTTTCACGTCGTCCTGTCGGTGGAAGTGGCGCTACCTGCACTGCCTGCTGCCCTGGTGGGAGCGGCGTTGGCTTGCTCCGGTGGCTGTGTGCCCAGAAGGAAAACCCCATGGCATTGAATCCGTGACGTGGGCGTAGCTTGTTAACCAGGAGGTCTCCAGAGATATGCTCTACATACCAAAGAGGGGAACGTGTCTTGAAGAAGAAGACGTAAGAGGAGATGACAAGAACTGGCACCCACCACGGGGGACAGCAAGGCACCCGTCTCCCTGCTGCTGGTGGACGATTCCTGCTCGGTGTTGCAGAAGGTGCTGGAAAAGCCCCGTTGTTCTTGCCGAGGGGCAAACACCCTGCTCTAGGACATCTGCCCCTAGGTGCGTAGGCAAGAATCTACGGGAGAAGCATCTCCCTGATACCTCAAGATACTGTTAGTGTCAAAGTAATTGCTCAGACTTCTCCTTAACAATTAGCTTGGGCACTGGTGGTCTCTTGGAAGGACGCAGCTGGGCTGCCCGTGCAGCGGCGCTGCTGGGATAGGACTTGGGAGCACTGCTGGGGCTCTCAGGTGACCGAAAATGCCATGGGGAGGGGGGCGAGGAGGTGTCAGAGAAAGTGTTCCCTGCTGCTGCTGGGTGGGAGGGCGCTGGAGAAGCAGAGCTGCTCCTGCCCATCATGACAGAGGGGATCGTGGCCACCCAGCACATGGGGAGCAGAGCAGCTGCGCCCTGGGGCCGTGGCCGCACGGTGCCAGCCGGGGAGGACACGGGGAGCCCTAAACGCACGTGCTGGCCTCAGCAGGGACGCCGCTGCCACTCGGCCCGGAGCAGGCAAGCTGCCTGCAGCCACCTCCCTCTAGCACAAGTGCCATCGGACGCAGGATGCTCCAAGACCCACCTGCCAGGCCAACCTTGAGCATTGCTGCACAGTCAGGGAAGGGTTCGAAACCCAGCCTTGGAAACCACAGTAACTCGATGAAATTCCTTCTTCTGACCCCTCTTCCCCCCCTCCCTGCTCCCACCTTTGTCCTGGCTCCTCTCCAGGCAGAAGAGAAGTTGCGCTTGCCCTGGGCTTGGAAGGGGCTCTGCTCCGTGTCCGGAGAGGACAAATCCCGACTCTTCTCATGTTAGAACCTGCTTCAGGCCAAGAACATTGTTTGAGATTCACGTGGTTGCTTATGCTGTTGTGCAAACAGCATGTAAATGAATCAAAATGTCTTATCCATAATGAAAATATTTCATGCTTTTTTAATCTATTAGATATGGAAATATTTTTTGAAACTGAAAATGCAGCCGGTAGAATTTAAATTGAAACGTAATACATGTAAAATATATTTTAGTTGATAATTTTGTAAAATGCACTTTTTTTGTGTCTCTTCCCTGGTTTCCCAGATCTGTATTTCAGTGTTTACAGATGGAATGAGAACATTCCCTATACCCTCCTTCTGTGAGAAAGATATATTAGAAGTAATTCTTAAAAAATAAATTTGAAAAATCGTATTGATTTAGAAAACAAAATCAGTGCAATGCTGTTCTTCTCCTTCTTGCCTGAGCTTTTCAGGATGGGTACCTGCGGGGTGCAGGACTTGAAGAGCCTGGAGGGTGCTGATGGGAGAGCGAGTTTTGGTGCTTGGGTCCTTGGGGCTGTCCCTGGAGGAAGGTGTCCCCATCCTGGCTGGGACGCAGCCCCAAAATGAACGGCTGGTGAGGCTCCTTGTGAAAACGGAGTGAGAGCATGGAGGATCGGCCAGGGGGGTGATTTTTTATTTTATTTCCAGTCTGCTTTCAACAGCTGCTGTCATCGGAATAGTTAAGTCTGCCTTTCAGAAGGGGAAGGTGTTAGTGGCAAAGGCTGTCTCCACAGGCTTGGGATGTCAGCCCGTGCTTTAGAAGCACTTTAGGAGCATTTTGAGAGGTTGGTTTGAGAAAAGCATTCCCCATGGAGCGTCACCTCTCCAAGCCAACAGTCCACTCGGCAGCATTTCTGCCCGCCCAGCAGTGTCCCTGCCCCAGGGCATCAAACGTGTGCATGCTGAGGACAGGTCTGACAAACTGTATCGCCTCCGTGGACATCCCCAAAAGGCACGAGGGGGATCCCAAGCAGGTGTAAGTGCTGAGAGGAATGAGGTGACCCACCTGAAGTCACACAGTGGGGTCAGCACTTCTGTGAGGAGCGGGATCTGGCGGAAACCCTCCGTGCATCCAAACGCAGGTGAGTGCAGGCTGAAGGTGCTGAGCTCGGGTGCTTGCAGCAAGCAGCAAGTCCTGGGGGTAAGGCCTAAATGATTCTGCCTGGACAGCGATGGGAAGCAGTGCTGCAAGCAAAATGCTGCCAAAAAGCTGCTGCCAAAGCTGCTTGCCCCAAAACTGTGGCATTTGGTGTCAGGTTTTGGTGCCCTCTGCATCCACAGAGCTCCAGGCGCAGAGCAGTGGGGAGGAGCCGTGGTTTAGCTCTTGGCTGGGTGGCTGGCCCTTGGAATGGGTTATTTCTATAAATAATACCGTGTTTTAATTAGAGCTGGGCCCTTGCGTGCCTGGGAAGGGGGAGAATGAGTTCTGGGAACAAAATGAGCAGGATGAAAAAGTGACGGCTGGTACCAATGCTGGATTAGCTCCTAATTATAGAGAGGGGAGTGAGCGGCGAGCGTGGTTTGTGGCATGAATGCAGATGGGCTGGGCACGGGAACAGCAGCCTTAAAACACAGGGCAGCAGCACAACGGGGTTTTGCACTTGTCTCTTGCCCCAAGGTTGCCTCAAAGGGAGATTTTGAGATTGCCCTGTTGGTGGGAGCAGGGTATGGATGCGTGCAAGTGGGGCCACTGCTCCCACCACCTTAAGCAGCCACCTTGCCGCCCTGCCAGCCTCATTAGCCCATTTTCATTAAGTTCCTGGTCTGACATCTTCGTGGGATTAGGGTTTGGTTTTGGTTTTTGCCAGAGGATCTTTGCTTTTTTTGATTTCCCTGCCCATCACTGTTAATGAGGAGCCCTCTTACCATGCTGCTCCTCGTGGGGAGCTGTGGAAAGGTTAAGCACAAACCTGGAGGAGTGGATAAAAATGAGAAAATTTGGGCTGAAAAAGGAAAACCTTCTTGATAATGAAGTGCAGTAAGCTGCCAATTATCTCCCATGGGGAGAAAGGAGCTCATCCCGGGACATTTAAATTTGCAAGCCAGTGTGGGGTGAGCAGGCGTGATGTGCCTGACCCTGGATTTTTGCTAAAGACCCACTCAAAACATTGAAGTTGTGCTTAGTGCACATAGAGTGCCAGGGCTGAAACCCTGAGACATCAGCGGTGTGGTGGCCAAAACGTGCTCTGTGCACGCCCTCTACCTCTGGACAGCTGCTGCCCTTTGCCAGGCAGTGATGATGTCTCCCAGGGGTCGATTTAAAATAAAAGAAAAATTGAGAAAATTTTTCTATCCCAGCTCTTCATGCACAGTGAGCTGAAAAGCTGTGATTAATGTCGAAATAAAATGGGTTTATTGTTGAAATTGGCTACCCAAGGAGCTGAGCCAAGGGCAAACAGCCCTTCTGGGGCTAGCGTTGAACGAATTTGGGCTCTTGTGCCCTCACAACAGTGATGAAGGTAACGGGCAGGGGCTCGTCTGCCCTGGCTTCCACACGTGGTGTCCAGAGGTGGGCTGCTGGGGTGATTTTGGTGCTTGGGGCTGCAGCCACCTGCAGGGTGAGGCTTGGCACTGGGACACGCGTGCTGGAGGGGCGGGAGGTGTTACAAAGCCCATCTGGAGGCTGGGGAATTAAAATCCGTGTAGAGGAAGGGGAAGAGGGGTGGCTCTCTGCAGCCTCGGGGTGTTGGTGCACTTGCTCACCCCATGGCTCGGGGCTGTGTTTTGGGGCAGCTCCTTGCCAGGGGAGGCACCGGGGGTGCTCCTGGCACAAGCTTCTGCAGTCACTTCCCTACAGGCTTCATCGCCGCCTTCCTCCCCCTGGAGCAGAAGCAGAGCGGCTCTTGGTGTCAGTTCCGGTTACCAAAGCATCTTCCCACCTGGAGCAAAAGCCACGAGCTCTGTGGCTGTGTTTAACCACTGCCTGAACACCGCTGATTGTCACCAGCTGTAGCGGTGCCAAAGCTCACCCCAGCCAAGAGACGGGAGCGATTTTGGCCGTGGCGTTCACACAATGGAGTGCTCAACTCGGTCCTGTGCAAGCGGCTGCTGAGCAACGAGCAACACCCAGACCTGAATAAAAACCCAGCTCAGCCTGTGTCGTTTGTCCCTGCTGAAGCCTTTCCTCACCCCACAAAGCTGTTTTTCCAGAGATACCGAGCTGGGTGGTGCTGGAGGGCATCTCCTGCGGGAAGACAGCAGCAGGAAGGTAGCACATCCCCTTCAGCCCCAGGGAAAGGAGGCTACAGGGTGGGGACCAGCTGATCCACACTGCTCCAGTCTCCTGCAAACCCCAGAAATTCAGCCAAATCTGCCCTTTTACAGTTAATCCTCCCTATAATGGCAGCAGGGTGTTCAAACAGTGGGTTGAGGGCACACGTGCTCTTTCAGTTACTCTTGTTCTTCCAAACACTGGTCTAAAAAACAGGTTAAGAGCTCTGCATGCTCCTGGAGGAGATTTTGGGGCAGGCATCCCCTGCCAACCCACCCATAAGTCGTCTTTCCTTCCTTGCTGGAAAACTACCTGTGCTATCGGCGCATTCGACACGGGACGGGGCCGTGTGCGTGGCCACCAAAGAAGCCCCCAGCACGACACAAATCTGCAGCACAGCTCTGTGCTGATGGAGGTAATTAATCAGAATTTATTGAAATTATCAGAATTAATCAGTAATTTATCGGAAATGCCACGATGGCAGATAACACGAGGCCGAGGAGCTGTTGTGGGAGTGAGCGTGGCGTTCGTGTCACTTGTTGCTATAGGGATGGGACGGCTTTTCCGCCGGAGCCTCTAGTGAGAGCAGCTAATCCATTTCTAAGTGGAAAGGATATTTAATAAAGGAAACAATTTAAACGGGATTTACACAATACGCCGCGTGGAAGCACCATTTATTCTGCGGCTTTGTATTTAATTTTCGTATCTCCGTAAACCTCTTCGGAGTGCTCTGTAGGAACGAGCGGTACTTGGAGTGGGTTCAGCTGCCCAATAATTCTTAGCCTGTTGGTTTGTGTTTACCCTAGGGGGAAGCACACAGTGCATGATAGTAAGCCAGGAGGGGCAGGGTGATGCCTGCAGGTGTTAGCTGGGCACCGCCTGACCCTTGCCCAAAATTAATCCTGTTTTTAGAGATGCGTGTCGCACACCTCGCTGCAGGTAGTGCTCTGCTTGTCTGCGCTGACTTCACAGAAAAGGGAAAAGAAATCAGCCCCTGTGCAAGCGTCTCTTAAATGCCGGGCAGGGTGCTAGAAGCAGTTTTCTTTGTTGCTCTGAGTTTTCTCTGCTCCCGTAAATGACACAGTTTGCAAGGCGGTGTGCTAGGCAGCAATGGCAGTGCCGGGCATGTTGAGTGCTTGATGAATGAGATGGTTGCGGAAAACCTGGCGGGGTTTCCCCTTGGGAAGCGGTTTGGGACTGTTCCCGAAGCATTTCTGCTTTCCACAGCGGGGACGTCGTGGTTTGGAAAACATCGAGTGCACTGGGAAAGAGCGGGTAAGAAAATTTTTCTCCTTTCCTCTCCAAAAGGTGAACTTCCCATATGCCTTCATGCCATGATTCAGGCTCCCTGGGTTTTCTCCTGTGACATAAACATGATGTTTTTTTAATTATTTTTATTATTATTTTTTTAATATGTAGAATTTGAAAACCCTGTCTATAACAGCACATCTTTTCAAAGCACTGAGCATGCTTTTGGCAGTGCCTGAACCCGGTGATCAAAACGCGGGGCGCTGGGTGCAGGAAGGACCACGTGCATGCGCCAGCTGTCCCCTGCTATGCCTGGGGCCAAGAATATGAAATTCTCCAAGGGATGAAGCTCTAAATTGCTCAAAATTGAGGGTGACCTCGCGACTAAATGCTTCCCCTCCGTCCCAGGCTGGGATGGGGCGGTGGAGACGTTTCTTCTTTTCCAAGCGCAGCTCCCAAATCCTCCCCTTTTGTATCGGAGCTGGAGTGCAGCAAATAAGTAGGGTTGAGTTAATACCACACTGTATAATTACAGTCTATAAAGAGGGAATTATATGGCATGTTAGTGCCATTTATTTTACCGTATTAGCTGCTGTCGTGCACACAAATGAGCACGGTTGGGTTTTGTTCTCGCCTCCCTGCGAGATGAAAGCCGAAACGCCCGCTGTGAATGGATTTCCTAAAGGGAGCGGGGACGCCCCGGGAGCTGCTCGAATGCCCGGTGCCAGCAACCCCGCAGGCGTGTGGGGCTGTAAACACGGGGCTGAAAAAGCAGCAGGGCTTCCCTGCAAAGCCAACTCCATTTCCAGAGTCTTCATCCAGCAACAAGAAGAGACGCTCCCGACTTTGATTTATATTATTTTTTTTCTGATATTTGGGAAAGTTGGCTTGCAATTTAAATTCCCTCCTTTGCAAGGGTTTTCATGAGAAACTGTGATTTGAGGAGGATGACTGTGGGCCTTCAGGAGAACAAACAACTTTTGCACGGCCCGAGGGTTGTAGTGAGTGTGGTGTGGAGGATTAGGGCATCCCGAAGCAAGACGTGGGGCAGCGTGGGGCCGCAGTGCAGAAAGCATCCTCAGCCCCATGCAAGATGTCCCTAGCGGGCACAGCCCCTGGGATGGACCATTGCAGAGGGAAAGTGCTGTTATAATCTTGTAATAAACCCATGTGGAAAAGGATTTCTTTGTTAAAGGGTCAGACCCCCCCCATCCTCCTAGTGTGAGAATTGTAATGCCTGTGTTAGATTCCTAATCATTTTTTTCTAAATTCTGGGGAAAAATTTTTTGCTATTTTAGTTATTTATAGATGGGGGAAGACAGTCTCCAGTGCTTTTCTGCAGAAAGACCAATTTCTCCATGGTAAGGAAGCAAGGGGAAGCAGATTTACTTATTTATTTTATTGCTCTTGACATTTCCTTTAAAATTATCCAGATGGGATGGATGGAGTCCTGGAGTTCTTGCTCAAGTCACTTCTGCTGCTTTGCCTAATTAAAACAGCACATGCTCTCTAACAGTTCATTTTTCAGGAGATGAAGCTTTCTCTCTTCTGTTTCCCGCTACCCAGATCCTGAGCTACCTCCTTCATTTTCCAATCTTGAATGCTCATATCCGACCCCACCTTTATGCTGATACGTTTGCAAGGAGAAAACCCGTGTCTGCCAAGCACCTCGAGACCTGCACGATGCTCTCAGTCACTCCAGCAAGGACCACCCAGCAACTCAGGGGATATTGTGTTGAGGAATACCCTGCTTAACGGATATGTCTTGGTGAAATAGGTGGGCTTTGGGGGGCTCAATTGGCTTTTAGTTGGCTGTGCTTTAGTTGGGGTCTCGAGGACAAGTTCCTTCTTAATTCCAGCTTGAGCCTCTCTTTCTTTTAACTTACACCTAGCATTTCTCATCTCCCAGTACCCATCACTATCACTGTCCAACCTCCCTCTCGAACAAATTTCCTGGGGTAAAGCATCCAGTTTGCAGGCTGTTCCTTGCTCCCGATACACGAAAGGACATTGCAAATGAAAATAGCTACCCGTTTGACCTCAGCCCTACTTTCTTGCCTTGTGGTAATAATTTCTGGCATCAGAGATGAGATACTGCAGATTTGGGAGGCGTCAGAACAGATTCAGTCCTTGCTCTCCTGCCTGTGAAATTAGTTGGCTCACAAAAACATTAGTCATATTCACGCAGCAAGTACTAAAAACTTGCATGCTGGCAAGCCCCCCTGGGCATGGTGAAGTGTCCTAGGCTTTCACTACATCCATTTTGCTCATTTATCCAGGAAAGAAATTGCTATTTCTTACTCTGACATTTGTTTTTGATTTGTTTTATGAAGGAATGTAAGCAATTTCTTTCCTTTCAGACCCAGGAAAGTGTTATTAGGTGCCATGTAGCATTGCCTTCCCTTAACAGATATTTCTGCCTTTCTACCAAGACTTGGGAGGAATATATATAATGAAGAAAGAATATTTCCAACCATCTATCAGGCCGGCATCAGTGAGAACGATGCATTTTCACAAGACAGCCAACCCTTCTGACACATTTTTCCCACTGGAAATAACGCCCTGTCTGGCACATTTATAGGAGATCTTTAACCCCCCCCAGAAAGTCATCTACTGAGGATGTGGCAAAGCATAAACCCTGCAGCAATTTTCATTTCTAAGGATCAGTCCTGCTGCTGCAGCATCCCTGCTGTGTGTGGCAAATCACTGAGTGCTGACTCCAAACTTTCCCAGTTATTTAAGCGTGCAAGGCTGGCTGAAGCAGGTAATGAGGCCGGTGGCAATCACTGCAGAGGACCTGCAGGACTCGTAACTTCATTACAGCCCCACAAGAGCTGTTTGGGAGCCTCAGGGAACTGCTTGTTGTAAAGAGGAGCAGACGTACCTAGAATGAGTTTGGAGACTTTGAGACCCTCTGGCAACGTGAGTTTCATAGCTGCACATATTTAATGTGTGTTCGTACTGAAAATTTGATGATAAAGCCACAGCTGGCTGCTGACATTAGTGATGTCTGATGTGTGCACAACTGGTAGGGAGACACAGCCCTGGTGTGGAAGGGCTGGGAGGAGTCTGAGATTGACCAGGGGAGGATGAAGAGCAGAAAAAGGAAGTTTTGGTTTCTACTGCTTAAAATTTTTTGTTCTCTGCATGGGAAGGGCTCCTGCACATTGACCTGCTCTTTTTCAGTAGACCTGGAAGCCGCTGCCCGCGGCCAGTGCCAGGAAAGCTCTGACTCAGAGCTGCTGTTACCGAAATGCCGGTCCCTGCGCTATTTCTGAACTTCCCCTCACCTCCTGCCCAGCTGGAGCAGATCCGAGCACTGGCGCCTATATAGTGTGTATAGCCCCAGCGGGGAACGTACAGCCTTGCAGCCCGCCCCACGAATTTACTGTCCTTGCAATCCCGGGGACCTGAGCGTGTTCTTTTCCTTCCTCCAGGCATCAGCACACTGGGAGATTGGCAAAGCCAAGGTGGGACAAGCTGCTGTGGCTTCTACTGACCGTGTGTGGTGGTTGTTTCCTTGCAAAAAGGAACCAAAACTCCTGAAAAGGCTCAGTTCCCAGGCAATTGCACAGTTATGCACAACAGAGCAGGGAAAACGGCATTAAACTCAGCATAAGGTCTTTGCAAGTTCAGCCAGCTGCATATCAATTAATTTGCAGTTGCAAGATAAGCAGATCCTTCAGCACTACATTTTCCTTGAAAATAGTGATTTCTATTACGAGCAAGACAGACCCAGCCTATCATAACAATCTGCTCTGAATTATTTAGCATATTCACCCAGCATGTTTGACTTGTTTTAAAAAGACTTTTTTTCCTAGAGAGATAAGAAACTCTGCTTTACATAGAAGCCATTTCACAATCAGCTCACTACACTTATCCACTTCCTTAAGAGGCTTTATTACACTAAATTACTGGATAATCTGTGGACACACAGCCATGACATCAGATCTCTTCTCTTCAAGCTTTGCTCGTTTTGACTTTTGATCTGGAGCTGCTCGTATCGGTCCAAGAGGTCCTATTTTGCCCACATTTACTTGTCACTGTCCTGTCACGCTGCACTGTGCTTGTTTGGAAAGTTGGCATCAGTTCAAGTGGTTGTTCTTGAAAGATTCTTTCTTTTTTTTTTTGCTAAACTTTTTGCTGGGGCCTCATGCGTTCTTACTTTTTGCATTTTCTCAGCCCAAAGTAAATATTGGATCTTACCCGAAAGACCAGCAGGGCCTTGGCAGGGCATGTGGCAGTGCTTGTGATGACCATCAGTGTTTGACCTCATGCTGAGCTGGAAGGACACGTATGTCCTTCAGTCTTTCTCTCCATCCCCTATAGGAATTGACACTTTCTTTGTTAAGACCATTTCTATTAGTCAGGGATGAATTGTACAATCTGCTTTAAACCTGAGTGTCACCTTCATAAACGATACTGGGATACAGTGTAATGCAGTTAAATATATAAAACAATGCATTATAAAGTTGCTTCTCTGCTCCTGTGAGTTCGCATCAAGGAAAAAAAAAAAAAGAGAGACTTATTCAACACCAGCTGGTGGTTACCTGGGAGTGGAGAGAACGTGCTCCTAACCCCTTGGTCTGGACAGGCAATGGGCTGACATTTTCTGTTCCTGCTCTCAGGAATGGTCTTTGCTGGTCTGGCAAGAGCTGTCCTGCCACAGATTGCAATGCCAGCCCTGTGATCTTAAGGCAAAAGTAAATGGTGGGGTATGAAAGCAGCTTGAAGAGTGTTGTAAATTATAAAAATCCTGTTTTTATATCCTTAAGAAATAAGTAATCGTGGGGAAGAGGCTGCCGTTACACCCCTAGGTAGATGAGGATCACTCTGAGATCTGGCAAAGCATCTCTATGAGCATGTCTATGAGAGTTTTCCTTGTTCCATGGTGCTGCATATAGCCATGGGATGCAAACAATTTACTGTGACTTGGTGTGGATGAATGTGTCTCTCTTCTGCATAGGGACTTTAAGATTCCTACAGATGAAAGGTGCAGTTTAAGTGCAGCCATACTTTACCCATATATAGCAACGACAGCTGGATTTGGTTAATCCATTGGGCATGCTGTAAAGCCTGCCTGTTTTCCCAGGCACTCACAGTGGGGGTGGATTGAGAAGGTTGCTCTGTGCAGAGCTGTAAGTGCTGCTGGTATGGGGGACAAACAGTGCTGTGGGCTGCATGTGCTGTCTGAGTTACAGGAGACACGGATTTTTACGGTGTCTGTGAGATGTCGCTTTTTAAATGTGAAAAAGCAAAGGAACAGACTCTGAAATTTTACGTTTGAGTAAGTACAATTTATTCCAGGCAGTGCTGAAGGTAGTTTCTTAACACAATGCTCTACATGCTCCAGCAAGATCCAGTGATAACATCACTGGCTAGTCATTATGCACTAGTCTGGGCTAGGATGACAACTACTGCAGAAATACTTACCTGCAGTGGAGAAACAAGCATCAAAGTTTGTCTAGAGTGCACCATGGAGTCAGCAGATCAATTAGATGAAACAGCATGTCTGCAAGCCTCTTCCTTCCCAAACTGACAGTTTACAATTAGGATCAGCGAGATGCTCACAGATGCAGTCATCAGCAGGCCTTCTGTTTCCATGTGCATCTTATGCGTGGTTCCTGTAATTGTAGCAGAGCCAGAATACATATTTAGTTGGCCAAAATGGGGATCAGTTGCCTTCAGTTATATGGAATAAAGTGACAAAGGTAAACAGGTGAGGCTTGAAAGCATCCTGAAAAGGGCTGCCAGTTATTACAAAATCCTTGATATATCTGTAAGAAAGAACTAAACAATTCCATCTCTTGTGCTTGGCAGTACAAACTTTATAGGCAACTCACAGCAGCCTAAACTTGAGGTTTCTTAGTGACATTTTATGTTCGAAATGTATCTTCTCTGAAGAAATGGATCTCTGAAATATACTCCAGTAGTTCTGGACACTCTGAACATGGTGCTTCTTTTAACTGTTTTGAGGATCAAGTTTATTACCATGCAGAGTGAGCGTTAAGCACATTCAGTATAATTTTATTTTTTTTTAATCAGGGACATGGGCTTTAGTCCAGCACCGCAAATCCTGTATTTTCTTAGCTATGTTGTTTCTATAGAGACTTTGCATCCTAACAAAGATTGTGCTATTAAGACCAATCCTTAAATCAAAGTTTCCTTGCATACCAGGGAGAAAAAATGAACTGACTGACATTTTGGGCAGTCTCCTATTTCTAGCAGTCTGGAATATATATTCAGAACTCCTTGGATACCATATGTAACTACTCCAGACCTATAGATATCACAAGTGAATAGAAACAAAGGAGGGCAAGCGGTGCTAGGCTAGCATGCCTTCTAAGAAATAAAAATTTCCCTTGTTTGTTTTGGAAATAGTATTAGTGCCCTTACTAGTGTTTACTGTAATCAATCTTCTTCTCCGAGATGCAGACTTTCCAAGTAGGTCTGATTCTCATCTCATACGTTGGCACACCTTCAGTTTACACTGGTATTAAGATCAAGATCAGATCCTCGGACCTGTCCTCTGAAATCATATCAGAAATCTGGTCATGCTACAGATTGTGAAGATTTTCAGCTGTGCTGCTGATCACAGTGTAGAATATTCAGTATCTTCCTAAAACGAATGCTGTATTTACATCAAAATAAAACTGTAAAATGTAAAATAATCTAGCTTCAGGCACTTGCACTTCACTACAAATACTTTGTCTGTCTTGGCTGACAAAACAGTCTTGGCTTTTGATCAAAGAAAACTAAGCTGTTTTCTTTTGATGTTAAGAAAGCTTTTGACAGAGTCCCTGGAAAACTAGTTAAGAAGCATAAACCTTGTGGTATACTCTGAAAGTGCAATGAAGAAAAAATACGCTGAACAATACAAGTATGATATGATTTCTGCTACGGAAAGAGCTCTATTTAGAAATTGCATCCTTAAGTCTAGTTGAGCATTTACCTGCTGTTCGGGCTGCCTACCTGGCTCCAATTACAAGCCTCTGGTTACAGCTTGTTGCTGCTTTTAGGGTTTGCTTTAGGCGGAGGTGGTGTGAGGAGAGCTTCAGCACGAGTCATGCAGACAATCTGAAGAGCAAGGCTTTGGGGAAATACCTACGTATTTAGAAATATTTTTCTTTGCCTTCCAGGTGGTGGCACAGCTGTCCTTGGCTTAGACTCCCCTCTGTGCACAGCACCCAAGAGAAGCTGCAGAGAGCTCACAAGGTAACTTAAATCACTTTATCTTCCACTTTCAATGCTGAAACTGTGCAATAAAATGTTATAGGGTTGAACAAAGCATGCCATAGCTAATTAATAGTAATCGGGCTTAATGAAGTATTGGGGAAAATGCAGACTACAGACAACTAATTTAAGCCTGTATCATGCTACAGAATGACTAAATACAAGCGGGGAAGCACTGGGTGTCAAAAGGTGCAGCTTCAGACTCGGTGGGTTTAAAACCCACTCTTTGCACCTCAGTATTTGTTACAGGAGCATAAGGAGTGTGTGCAGGTGGGGTCTGGGTGCAGAAAACGCAGCCCTGAAGGGTCTGGAAGCCTCCTCTGGGCTACGAGCACCCTCCAAATCTGTCCTGTAGTTCGGAACCAAGCCCGGGGGTGGTTTATTTCCTTAAATGTAATACTTATTGTGGGGAGAGGAGAGCGTGGGATGTTCGTGCACCCTAAAAACTGCGCCTGCCCCGAGTGAGGCACTCAGGAACCGCGGAACGCGGCGGGGCTGCAGCCCTGACTGGAAGGGCAGCGGCGGCCGGCTCCGGGCTCCCGTCCCTCACGGAGCCGCCTGAAGGGACCGGATGATACCCTCCGAGGCTTCCTGCCCGCTCCCCCGTGAGGGGGAGAAAGAGGCAGGGATGGAGAGAAGGGGGAAGGACGGGCGCGGGGCGGGGACGCCGCGAAATGGCCGCCGCCTCCGCCGGCCCCCTGCCCGCCCCGCGCGGCCGTCACTGCCGGCGGCTGCCCCGCCTTAGCCCCCTTCCCCGGTGCCGGCGGCCGGGAGCCGGCATCCAGCTCCCCCCCTTCTCCCCGGGCATGAGGCTGGGAGGCTGAGGCGGCGTTGGCCCGGCTCCTTCGAGGCCATGTTCCCCCGGTCCCACTTCTCGGGGGAGGTGAGGCGGGCGCCCGCCTCGGCCTGCAGCCGGTCCCGTTTGCGGGCGGGCGGCACGGTGCTGCTGCCCTCCATGTTGATGTTCGGCGTGATCCTGGCCTCCAGCGGGCTGCTGCTGATGATCGAGAAGGGCATCTTGGCCGAGGTGAAGCCGCCCCCGCTGCACCCGCCGGCGAGTGAGCTCACCCGGAGGGTGGGCGGCAGGGAGGTCCCCGGCGACTTCGACCATGAGGTGCTGCGGGACATCCGCAACCGCACCATCCGCTCGGTCTGCGGGCAGCGGGCCATGCCCCGCAGCGTCTGGGAGCTGCCAGCCGGCCAGCGGCGGACGCTGCTCCGTCACCTCCTGGTCAGCGACAAGTACCGCTTTCTGTACTGCTACGTCCCCAAGGTGGCCTGCTCCAACTGGAAGCGCATCCTGAAGGTGCTGGATGGAGCGCTGGAGAGCGTCGACGTCAAGCTCAAGATGGACCACAAGAGCGACCTGGTGTTCCTGGGGGACATGAAGCCGGAGGAGATCAACTACCGCCTGAAGAACTACTACAAGTTCATCTTCGTGCGAAACCCCGCGGAGAGGCTGCTGTCGGCCTACAGGAATAAGTTTGGGGAGATCAAGGAGTACCAGCTGAAGTACGGGGTGGAGATCGTCAGGAGGTACCGGAAAAATGGGGGCAAGTCGGCAGGCGACGACGTGACCTTCTCCGAATTTCTCCGCTACCTGCTGGATGAGGATGTGGAAAAGATGAACGAGCACTGGATGCCCATCTACAACCTGTGCCAGCCCTGTGCTGTCAGGTACGACTTCATCGGCTCCTACGAGCGGCTGAACGAGGACGCAAACCATGTCCTCGAGAAAGTTCAGGCACCTTCCTTCATCCGCTTCCCAGAAAGGCAGTCATGGTACAAACCCGTGACAGCAGAAACACTCCATTACTACCTATGCAACACCCCACAAAAGCTGATAAAAGAGCTGCTACCAAAATATATACTGGATTTCTCCCTCTTTGCCTATCCCCTTCCAAACATCACCAGCGAATTCTGTAGGCAATGAGTTTTTTGTTTCAGGATCTGGCAGAAATTCTGCCTACGCTGGCAAGGATTTGCTAAGACGGCCGTTGCTACAAATCATGTGTTGCTGCAGGGCCTGTGAAACACTCTTCTATGCATAATTTCCTAATTTTATACTTTTAAAACACTCTTTATATAATTTTATATATTGCCTTTTCTACTAAGAATACTTTTTGTATTGTTCCAATTTTAATGTGTACATATGCCGCTGACTCGAGCACAATAGCTTTTGTAAATCTATTTTGCTTCAAATTCTTTTTATGGCACGGCATGGAAAACTTTTGTAAGGATGTCAAGAAAATTGATATATTTTAAATATTCTTCCTCCTTTTTTTGTGTTTACTACTACGTAGTGCGCAGCTGACTCACAATCATAACTTAAAATAGTGGTTGATGCGCTGGAAGTTAGCGCTGTTAAAACTGGTCCTAGGTTAGACTAGAGGTAGTTTTTCAGGTATGAGTAGAAGAAAAGTCTTAAAATTTGGCTTTATTTCTACTTCGTTTTCTCATCTATAGATGGTGGTTGAGCGAGGCTGTTTTGTTTTTTTTCCCTGTGACAGCAATAGTATATGTGTTTTTCCTTTTAATTACTAATCATTGAAACAAAACTAGTGATAAGATAATAAAAAAAAAGTGTGACTTATGATATGAAAATGCAATATGTTTACCCAGCATAACATAATCAGATGCAGCATCAAGCTCTAACAATTTCCTCTTCTCTTTCTCTTTAAGCTAAAGATCTGATAAGATCAAAAGCCATCATGGCTCTTATGACAAAAAAAAACAAACAAACCAAAAAAAATCCAACCTGTGCCGGTTCACAGCCTCAGTGGGTACCTGTGTGCCCACATGAATTGCAAACCACCATGGACAAACACTTTCTGCAGCCACATTTCGAACAATTGGAGGACTAGTTCCTCTTTTCTGATGTGCACATCTTTTTTGTAGCTGTTTGTATTTAATTATGACTGTTAAATTGTAAAAGTTTGGGACATAATGTACAGTGCTGTTTTGGGGGCTGTGTCCTCCTTTTAAATAAAATTTTTATATGAATGAATCTATTGCTTTGTGCTTTTCCTTCAATGTTAATGTTTACTTGAATTCTTGTGAGAGGCCTTCTTCCCCTTATGCTATGCGTTAAAAGTATGACAAAGAAGCAATTCCTGCCTTGAATAATTTCTGTTATAAGTGTCAGAGCAGTGGTAACCAGTGGAGAAAGGAACTCATCCAAGCCAAACAATTGGACGACGCAGGCAATTGGATAAAAAGCAGCAGTCAGCAGCAAAATAGGCACCTAATTGCAGTGGTGTTGATACAAAGCAGAGCAGATGGATTACAGGTACGGCAGAGACTTGGTGGTTTCCTGGGATTAATCTTAAGGAGGTAACAGACAAAAATAAGTTTATTTCTCCTTTTTTTTTTTTTAATAAGATTTCCAAAATTGGAAGAAGGGCATGGAGCCCCATTCAGCTGAACTCAAGGTGGAGGGATGGAAAATCCTGCCTAGGGCATAGCCTTACGTGACAATAGATTCACTGCATCTATGAACGCACATGGTGAAATTGCCACCTCCTTCTGCTCAAGTCAATAGCACAGCAGTTTGAGTTTATTGAGCTCAATGATTTCTACTTCTGATGGGATCAAGGTTGTGTATGAGAGCAATGAGTGCTACGCTCATGGACTTCAGCTCCTGGCTGCGTCCTTCTGCATCCACCTGTGCCTTTCAAAAAAATGGGTTAGACATGGGCTTTTGTGCCAGGTCTACATGGCTAAAACTCCTGTCTGCCCTGGTGATTTTGGTGACGATGCAGGAATATTTGGGGCCCAGCAAGCCAATTCATCTGGATCTGCCTTGTTCTCCAGCCAAACACGCCAGATGTCAGCTGGGAATCCGATTTTATTTTATATTGTGAAACAAATGCCAGTGATGGAATGGTCTGGGTTTTAATTAAACATTACCTTCAGGTCTTTCTAACTGGGAGTAAACTGGTTAGACTTTACTGTCTTTGTGTCAGTGAGGCTGAGGGAATGCTTCCTACTTGTTCAGCAACTGTGTTTTTGTTAAATGCTTATTTCTCAGAAATTTGAAAAGTTCGCGCTGCCTGTTTGTTTATCTGCTGCACCTTCTGTTCTCCACATTAATTTTTTGGTCTCTTGTCCCCTTAATCTCATTTATTGCACGCAGACGGATTTTGCTTGTCATGGATTCTGCACCTCACTGGATGTCATTGACTGCCTTTTTCTCTCTAAATAAAAGCAGACGGCCTTTTTCCAGTTCCTTGTACCCTTCTTTAAGAAAGGCTTAAATGTGAGCAAAACTCACAAAACCTCATAGCTTGAGCAGAATTTGTCCCATACCTGCCAAAGTGTGGAAAAGTCTTCCCAAAAGCCATGGCAGGGGAGGATTTTGTCATCTGCCTCTACAGCCCATTCCTCTTCCTTGGTCGGGGTCACGTCTTTGTTTTTCTGATCTGTCTTTGATTTTCTTATCTCTCTGTGGCAAGTCAGCCACTTGTAGGCTGGTGAATGCAAGTATGAAAAATCAATTGGGTTCCCATTAGTGCTACTTCATTTTATCTGTAGCTAAAAATACAATTTTCTGAGAAACCTTTCAGCTGAGTAGGAAGGGAGCAAAAAGGAAAAGAAACTCATCTTTTATCAGCTGTATTATTTCTTTTAGTCATTTGTTTCTCTGGTGTGGAATAAATCCTGAGCAAATTCCAGAGCTGGCAGTGCCTGCTGGAGGTAAGAGACACGGAGCAGGATCCAGCCCTCCTCCTGGGGACCTGGGGAAACTGAAAGCAGAGACTTCAATGAAGGACTTCAGAGCAGCTCAGGTACATACTGGGAGGAGGTAATCATGAAGTTAGAAGCTGTCTAGGTTTGATCAAACTCTGTTCTTTCTCAAACACTTCTCCTTTCTGATCTATTCAGCATAGCAGCTCCTTTTTCCACTTTCCCATCTCCTTTCTTGCAGTCGCCAAGCAGAATAAAAAGCTGGTCTGTTCTCTTTTGATTTATTATTTGTGAAGCCTCGACACTAGATGGGATGCCCCAAGCTTCCCCAGCTGAACAGCTCGAGGTCTTAGCACTGGGGTCTTGGCCCTGCATTTTTCTCAGTTGCTTTTCCTAACTTCATGTCAAAATCATCGCCCGGACCATGCCACTCTCCTGTTTTCTCTGCAGAAGCATGCAAGAATACCTGGAGACACTCTGGTAGTTTAATTCCATCTCATTATATGGAGACCTTCTGACAATGTCCCTCTAGATTATCACAATGAGATTTTATTTTAATTTGCCATTAGTCTCTCCTTACTAAAAGGAGGTTACCTTAAAAAAAAAAAAGAAGCATTTGGGGCTCTCAAATTTTTTCATTTGTGTGTGCTGGTTTATTCTTGCTTCCCTGCTGACTCTTGGACATGCCAATCCACTTCTACCAAATTTAAGAGAAGAATATGTTGTACTGATCCTTTCATTGCTTACAGCTCCCGTAGTTGTAGTGGGGGGCTGCAGAAAGAAGTTGAGGGCTTTACCCCCATGTGAGTGCTGGTCATGAGCCTGCCCTAACGCCTTCTCTTTCCCCCAAATCAATGCCTGTATGACGTCCAGAGCTCCCTGTGACATGGAGTGATGATTTTTTGCACGGAGTAATGCTTCCAGAGTGTTTTATGAGGATTCAATTGATCGTGTAAGAAATGCAATGATGAGAGAAGGCAACAGATGAAGAGTCTGAGGAAGAGCAGGGAGAGTTCTCTTGTGTAAGGTCAAGTTCCTGCACTTTGTGCTGATAAACACCTACTTCATGCCGTGGCTTGTTAGCAGACAGAGTTATGCTTGGTGCATGTTTGGTCCTGGACTGCTTGCTAGCAACAGTTGTGTCTGATTCCTGCCTGGGATACGTTTATATATTTTCTTACATTAAATCTCTATATCCCTCATAATATACATACACAATGATGTGGGATTTTGTGCTGGGGAGAGGACAAAGGCATAAAATCTTTTTTCTTTTTTTTTTTTTTCTTCCTCAGGGATTTAGTGATCCAGTATCAGATACTAGATGTCCATCAGTGCTCAGTGTGGCATCTTCCACACAGTCCTGTGTGCTCATGTCTTTCCAATTCGCTGGCATTTTTTTTTTGCTGAAAGCATGAAAAAAATAGGTAACTGCAACCTGCCATTATGATTTTGTTGTATCGGTTTGCTGGGTTATTTCTCATAACTCATGCTATGCTTGAGACAGATTCACTCGCTCGTGGATCAGGTCTGATTTAGGTGATCCTCCTGTGAAATGAGCCTTGTGCATCCTCTTGCTTCGTGGAAGAAGACCTTGGTTTCTGCAGCGGTGTGGGCACGGCAGCTCTGAGTGCTCCCAGAAGGAACGACCACAGGCACACGGTGAGAAGGTCCCTGCTTGCCAGGGGTTAACCAGCTGAGAGGTGTGAAAAATCCATCCCTGCTCTGTGTTGTCTTTTTTAAATCATAACAGCGTGTCAGCAAGCTGACATCTTAAATAATTTCCATATTGCACCAGGACTACAGGAATGGGAATAAGCGAGCCATATGAGTTTAGTATGCAGGGCTGCTGGTTTGTTTTCCCCTTTGGAGAAGGGAGCAGGACAGGTCACGATCCCTTATTGTTTCAAAAAATCGTTTTACGTATTGCCTCGTTTACCAATTCCAACGTTAGCAGGTCTGGAAAGCCTCATCTCAGCATACCTAACACCCGCGGGGCCGGCGGTTGGCAGTGCGACGTGAGGAGCATTCGTCAAAGCACAGGGATTTCACACCAGGCAGAAGAAACCACTTGGACCTGGACAACTTGGGGAGGGAGCATCAGCATTGCAGAGCCAGTGCTGGTGACAAGGAGCGCTCGCTGAGCTGGCATTTGGCATCTGCAGCCTGGGCCCTCCGAATTTCTAAAGCAGGTTCATTGCAGCCAGCCGCTGGTGGAAAGAACAGGGTTTTAAGCACAGTCCCTCTGAGCTTCACAGCTGAGCTCTGGTGCGTGCGTCAGATTTTTTCCTCTTTCCTGTGGGCTTTTTCCTATTGCTTTTGCAGAAATAAATAACTTCCTTGCCAGGCACTGGTGCTGAAGTAAGTGCATTAACGCTGCCAGTCGCCTCGCTGGCTGCTAGCCATAACCCTGTATCTAACGGGAATAAAACTCTCCGGAGCACGGCGGGAGCAAGCAGTGCCACGGATGCTTGTTTTGATGTCTGCACAAGGCACAAAACCAGCTTTGCTTCTGCTCCTCTTTGTTTCAAACCTTTTATATTATTATTTTATTATGGGGGAGAATCTCCGCAGACAGTTCCTCTTGCTTTTAGGTGGGATTTCTTTTTTTTTCACGAGGGTGCATGATCATCCTTGGGAGGTTTCTTTCGTTTTGAAAAAGCTGAAGGAAAATGTCTTTAACGGGCTGTTGTGTGTAATGAGGCCGAGATAATCCTGGTGGAGGCAGTGCTCTGCACATACCCCTCGGGGTTCTTCTGCAGTGCTTACAGTCGCGTGTCTTACTTCTGAGGGTCCAAGCTATATGGAAAGAGCCCCTATAATCTGACTCCCTATGTGGATATTGAGGACTCCCACCTATACCCTGGTGAGGGAATTTTTGCCTGTGGTTTTAGAGGAGCTTGTTCAGCTCCGCACGGTTTGGTAGCAGAGAGCAGAGCTCAGGTCAAACTGAGCGGGGTCATTTTCTGAGTTTTTTTGTTCCAGCTTCATGAGAAGGGTTCTTCTGATGACGTTTTTGCCTTTGGGATGCTGCTGAACAGAGCAGGGAAAAGCTCTTTGGATCAAAATCTAGCCCAAACCTCATAGCCAGTGACTGGGAGGTAAACAGAGCTGGTAATATCTTCTGCAAACATTGACTTTAAGGCACTATAAAAAAATACAACAAGCTATTAAAACAAAACTGTAGCCTTATCTCGTTCTGGTTCATGCCAATTGCAGTGTGAATACGAGCATTGCTTTGTCCAGAGTGTAACTTCCCTTTCTTTTGTTTTCTTTCTGCAGGTGGATGCTAAAATTTTATTGCAGGTCTGCTTTTAGGTGCAAGGCATAGTGTCTGCATGCAACAGCAAGCTGAAAATCTGGAGAAAACCACAGTGGTTTTTTTTGTTGGTGGGTTCATTTTTCTTTTCTGCATCTCAGGAATAACTTTAACAGTGATGCTTCCATGCTGTCTGTGAGAATGCACCCACAATGGCTGGTCCTGTGTCCAGGGGCTCTTGAAAAGAGGTAAATAACCCTGCCTAGTTTTTCTTTAACCCGCACAGAGCATGCCCTGCCTTGCCCTCTTGCAACATGAAGGCAAATGGTAGCAAAACAGCTAGAGATAAAAGCAATGAATTCACAAGGTGCTGACACGGACTTCAGACTGTCTTGAAAGCCATGCATCTTTCCTGTTTTGCCTTTGCTAAGATCAGGGTGCTTAGGGGAGGAAAAAAAAAAAAAAAAGGAAAAAAAATAACACAACTGGATGTGGGTGTGAAAACTCAGCTGGATTTTTCCAAGACGAGTGCCCTGTGAGCCAGGGGTTTCCTTGCAGCGCAGTGTACACACACACACACGCCCCAGCAGCCGCCTGAGTCATGGAAGGGTTTATTCAGCAAAGGAAAAAAAAAAAAAAAAAGCACTTCATCCAGTGAAAACATCGCAGAGGCTTTTACAGCCCTTTTGCGGGTAACGATAGCAGCAAAGGTTTGCCAAGGCAGCGGGGCTCTGACAGCCCCACAAAGCTCCTAGAAAAGGACAGCAAAGCCATTGTTGAAAGCATTATGAAAGGTTGTGGGTAAAGGTGGGATATTCAAAGCTTTCCTTTTTTTTTCAGCTGCCAGCCCTGCTTGCTTGTCCCCTACTCACCAGTGAGGAGGCTGCTTCCAGTCCCAGCTCTGTCCTAGGTTTTGTTGGGAGACAACGAGAAAGCAGCTTTCACTAAAGGAGGTGAGCACGACCTGGCTCTAGGCTGCTGCAAAAGTAAGTGGCAATGAAAAAAAGTGAATGCACAAGCACAAAATGCTTCTCATTTCGTTTGCTACTTTTCCTGATGAACAACCATTTTATTCTGGCAAAAGGTTGGTTTTGATGTCATCATCTTTTGGAAGAAATGCCCATTTTACTGCAGGAAGCAGAGCAAAGCTGCTTGGGGTGAGATCTTTGGGGCAAATATTTGGATGAGGCCAATGGGATCCTTTAGATTTGCAGGGGGCTTACAGGACTCCAGTTAGCAAAGGAGCCAGGTATGGGCTGATGTCCCCATATTCTAACAAGGAGCTAGGGTGCCTTCCTTGCCCTTGATGGCAAATTTGCACAAAATATTTATAATTTATCAGCAGTAAAAAGCTCGTGCTAGGCAAGAAGCAGTTGTTGTTTTGTTTTTTTTTTTTAAAAATATCCAGTCCAAGCCCTGACTAAAGCTGGTTTCCATGGAAATAATGGAAGTTGCATCATCTTCACACCTTGTTGGCCACACAATTTCCATGGGAGCACGTGGGTCCCCAGGTGAGGAAAAACTGGCTCAGAGCCGGAACAGCAAAGGGTTCAGAGAGCTCTGATACGCTTAATCTTGGCAATTTGCCCTTTGGCCGAAAGCCACCACAAACAGAGATATCTGAAACATCAGAACTGCGTGGAAGGGCGTTGAACAAGCCTCGTCTGATCTCCCTCTGTCTTTAGCTCCACTGACTTCAGCACAATCACCCTAAGGTGCAGATTTATTCCTGGTTTATTCCAGATTTAAAAGGCTCGAATCAGTTCATGCATTCAAAAGCAGCCCTGATCAGGTTAATGAAAGAAAGATCTGCCCAACAACACTTTCATTCTTTGAGAGGTTACATGAAGCAGTTGGAAAGGACAACTTCATGGCTAAAACTCTTGCTGCTCAAAGCCCATCCATTGAGTCTGGCGGTAGACTAAAACATGAGGTATTATCCTTGCTTTCTCGTTAAATCAGAGCAATGCTTAAAATTAGCAGAGAGGATGCCAAAATGTATTTCATGTTTCTGGGAGTGACTATCCAAGCAAATCATGCATGCTGAAATCATTGTGAGTGCAAGGATTTCCAAGAGCAGCCACTGGATGCTCAGGATTTGTGCCTTAGGGGGAGCTTGGTCTTCTGCAGGTTTGTAGTGGAAAAGAAATTCATCCTGGTTTCAGTCGAGGTGTGAATTTGGGATGAAACAGGAGTGTTCTCAGACCAGAGTCAGAGAACTGCATTTGAATCTGAAGGCTTCCATCATTCAAAAGCAACACATTTACATCAGTGCTGGCTTGGGCCGCAAGCATCAGGTTACGGCATCCAGGAAAACTGGGAATGTGCCATTGCCAAGCACACAGAGAAGAGCTGGGTAAGTAACATGCTTACGAATCGTTTTACTATATCAGCTCTCAAAAATGTGACTTTGAGGGGAAACAGATAATACGTGGTGCTGCTTTTCCCTTGTAACTTCATGCACAAGGACTTTAGAGGGTTTGGCTTTGTTGCAGGCTGGGGTCAGGCTTCGAGCAGCATGCTTCTACCTACAATGTTTAGTTGGAAGGGTTGCACCTTTTCATGGCCTTGTGAAGGCAAAGGATGGAAAAAAAAGCTCTTTCATCCCCTGTGGTGTTCCTGATGGTGGAGAAGGAACAGGAATCGGGGCTCTGGTCATAATGGAAAATGCAGAGTGGCATGAAGCCATGCCTCTCCTTGATGCCAGAAGGAAGACATTAACAACATCCCCATGGAGAAAAAGGAAAGGAGAGGTGCTGAGCTCTGAGAGAGAGAAATGTGCCCTGATAGTGCCATGGAGAGGAATGGGGATTCACACTGCGTGCAGACTTCCTATATGCTTTGAGGTATATGGGAGTATAGGAAATTGTATAGGTATATAGGAAGCGATAAACTGCTTTTTTGGCCATCTGCAAATGGAATAGCAAGCTCACAGCAAGAAAGGGAGGATGGTAGTTTTCTTTGTTTGTTTGCTGTTTTGTTTTTTTAAATTCTCCCAGTTAAAATCATGCCCGCTGTTCCTTGCAGCTAGCTTTGATGGCCTGCTGACCAGCATTGATCAACATTTGGGTATCAGCGGCCAAACGAAGCAATTAGGAAAGAGCAGGAGTGTAAAAGCTGCAGCTTTCTCCCAGCCGCGAATAGTAGCAGGCAGCTGATGGAGAAGGGTCTTGCTTCCCAGCGAGAGAGGTCCAAAGAGGTTGCTCTTAATTATCTTCTTGCTCCCAGCAGGAGAGATCAATGCAGCCCCATGTGCGATGCTCGTTTAGGAAGAATCGCATTGACTCCTGCAAGGCCCTTAGTGAAGGGGTTTTAATCAAGGCTGGAAGGGGACTTTGGAGTCAAGCAGGTCAAGCTTGAGGGGTTCCAGGGACAGGTCTGATTCAGCTCTTCAGAAAACACGGTGATTTCTTTCCAATTCTTCAGACGAGAAAGGAATAGAAACGTATTTGAACAACCAAACTTCCACTGATCCTCTTGAAATGAAGCTGGACTGAAGGGACTTCTGCAGGACGGACATCTCTGTGGCTGTCCACCATGTGGTTGTTTTGCTGGCACCGTCTGCACCTTGTCCTCGCTGGGGACCCGCTGCCTCAAAGAGCTTGTCCACATGGCCTCAGGGCAGATTTTGGCTAAGAGCTCTGCTGATGGATGAGCATCACAATCAGGCTGGTTCTTTAGAAAACAAGACAGACTTCAGCAGCTGCTCGTATCGGCAGATACGCCTCTGGCGTGCACACATGGAATGGATTTGGGAGGAAAGATGTCATTTTTATGACCCCACTTTCCTGAATGCAGTCCTGGCTTTGCAGACAAAATAAGCGCCGTGGCAGGGTCCTCAGGCACGGCTCCAGCCCAAAGCTGCAAGTTAGCACAGATCTGCTCTCTCTCAACGGGATTTACCCGTCACCTTCCCCTTCCTAGCAGGAGTCATCGCCAGCAGTGCAGTGAGGACGTATCGACGCAGCCTCCTCTCGACGGCAGACTGAAAAAGCGGTAAAAGAAAATACACATCTAGAGCCGGAGAAGAGGGAGGACAACATCGTGCTAAAAATCCACTTCCCTGCTCATTGGCATCCTGCCGCTGGCCAGCCCCCAGGTTTTCTGCTGGTTGGGTGTGAAAAAAGTAGGTGGGTTTGTTGGGGATGCTGCCATCGTGCTCCCAGCACCCAGGGTGCCCAGTGTTACCGCCTGGGGTTTTTGTAGGTTTTCCCCAGGAAGCATTTTGTAGGGCAACCCCATCTGAGGGGTGAGACAGGCTCTGCCAACCTCTTTAACCCCTGGGTTTTCTCATCTCCTTACTACCTGTTAGAAAAATAGACTGGACGGGGATTTTTGCCATCCCTCCAAACTTCCCCGGTGCTGACAGCGCGTGCTTTATGTTAGAGCCCCATTCAGCAAATCGCTTCCGTATGCAACCGTGGCGTCACAGGCTATTAAAAAGAATAATAGAGAAGCAACCGTGGGAAAAGGGTTGCAATATTTTCGACTCTCCTGGTGAGATCGCAACTCGGATGAGTGCTGAACCAGGCTGTAGAGAGCCCTGAGCAGTGCCCCCATTCTTTTTCTCATTGTATAGGCACATCCCTGCCTGCAGGCAGGTTTTTTATGGTTTAATCCTAGGGTGTTCTGCATCTTGAAACAGCTCTTTTCTCCTTTCTCATTGCAACTTGGATGTGTGGCAACCCTGAGATCACCATCACGGGTGTGAACAGCTGCTCAGCACAGGGTAACTCCTGCCCAGAGCTCCCAGACACTGCATTTCTCCCCAAAATCAAGCCCATAAATCACTGCAGCTCGATCCTAGTGTGTCTGTCCGCTGCTGTTGGATTTCTGTGTTTCGTCATCAGCTGCTGGCAAGTTCCTCCTGCACGGTCACTTTGCTGAAGTCTGAGCCAAAAATCTCCATTTGCCCTTAAGCTGCACACTGGGTCTGCAGAGCTTACAGGGCAGCTGCACCCCATAGATCCGGAAAGCTGGAGTAGCACCCAAAGTTTTCACAAAGAATTTTCCTAGAGCTGGAGCAGAAATTTAAGGCAGCCCGTGTTATTTCAGCTATGAATCAGGTCTGTGCCAGTGAGGCTGCAGAAAGGCAGGGGATGATGACACCCAGCGCTTGTGCGTGTGTTTTGACTGCAGCCTGATGAGAAAAAGGAAAAAAAATAAAGAATCAATGTGTATACCAGAAAAAGTATTTGGCAACTAAAGCAAAACACTGCTTGGAGCTATTTGCATCTGACTAAGCATGGGTTTCAAACATACACAAGCAGACTCAGTGCTCATACAGCTTTGCAGCTTTTAGGAAAAAAAAAAAAAAAAAAAAAGAAAAGAAAAAAAAAGAAAAGAAAAAAAAAGTGATTTGTGCACAAAAGGGTGATATCTGCCCATGCACTAGAGGCAGCAGTTTGTCCTGGTAGAGATTCCAGGGTGTAAGAAATGGGAAAAAAAGGTCAGCCTGCCTATGTCATGCTATTGTATGGCATCTGTGCAAAAAGCCCTGGTTAAAAGCACATTAAGGGTCCCCCAGGTGGCATTTTTGGCTTGTAGTGGGTGCAAATGGCTGTAGATGATTAAATACAGTGAGTATTGGATGGCAAGTTTCCAGAGCCCCCCAGAACGGGCATATATTGGGATCCCTCTTCTTTTTTTGCTTCTCTTGCTTTATCTCTTGCAAAATTATCCTTTGCCTCTCCACAGGCTGGACTCAAAGCCAACCATCAGGCTCAAGTGCTGCGACTTGGTGAGGGGCTTTGGGGGAAAAACAGGCAGTTCCTGACCTTAGCAGTGCCTGTCTGGGAAAACCCAGCAAGCCGTGGGCATTTGGTTAATAGTTTGTTGTTGTTGTTTGTCAAGAGTGGGATTTCTTTTTATTTCCTCTCATTTTAAGCCTACAGCTGCCCATCCACCTTCTCCATGCCATGCCTTCTCCATGCCTTACAGCAAAGGTCCTGGTCTGTGAGATACAAAGCACATCGATGGATCAGAGTTGCTCCATGCTTCGGGTATGCATACCTTCAAAATCATTTTCTGTACCTCAGCCAGCACCCAAAGAGCCCAGGCTCTCCAGTGCAGACCCTTTTAAAGCCCTTTTAAAAAAAAAAAAAAAAAAAAAAACAATTAATGTTTGTAGATGGCACATACCAGAGGAGCATCACAGTAAAGGCTATTAACAAGTGGTTTCTGAGTTCTTTCACCCATGTGGAGCCCAAACCCCCACCCCTGAGATGGTGATTCCTGGAGGGATTTATCCTGAGAAATGGGGCAAAAAAATGGCATTTTTGCTGTTGAAAGCTCAGTTTGAAGAAATTTTTGCGTTGTTCCTGTGACATTTGAATCTCTCATGCAAACAAGTCCTGCTCTTCTTGTAGCAGCCAAAAGGATCCGTGGTGGATGGGATGTCTGGGACTCGAAGGAAGTTGTTAGAGGGGTTGGTAACCAAAACTGAAATCCCATGTCATGGCATATGCCGCTTTGTTGTACCCGACCTCCTCTCCGTCTCAGGAAATCTTCTGCATTTGCCTGTAAAGCTGTGTGAGTTGGATTCCTTTTCTCCTGGGAGGGGAAAAAAAAACAAACAAACAAACAAAAAAAAAACTTTGTTTTTTATAACTTCCAAAGAGCCTTTTCCTGCCAGCCCAAAACACAGAATTAGAGATTGCATTTTCCCTTCGCTTTTAGCACAGCTTGATGTGATTTCACTCGTGGAGCCTGAGCCAAGAAGCTGGGGGAATTTGCTTTGTACCTCCCCAAAGTGCCAGCCCGAGCCGTGAAACCTCGCTGTGCAGCAGGAGCAAACCAAAGCAAAGCAGCAGCACCGTGCTGATTCACCTTCCTGCTCCGTGCAAAAATTCTTTGAAATGGGAGATAACGGGGCACTTCGGGGCTGAATCACCTCCTTCTGCTCCTCTGGAAGTGCCAGGGCTGTGTTTCCACCCCCCCCTCAATTCAAACACATGGGGGCTGGAGGCTGGGAAATGCACTTGCAGCATCCTGCATATTGCTATTTCTCTGTTGGGTACGATCAGGTAAGGAGGAAAATGTGGAAAACAGGAATATGCTAAAAAGAGCAGCAACACAAACACCCCCATGACAACTTTTCTGAAACTGTGACTGACGCTTAATAGTGTTTTTTTTTTTAAGATGTCAGAATTATAAATTGAAAGTATCAATGCCTAAATAGTCTGGCGGGCATGGGCCCTGCTTTTCTGACAGCAAAGGAGCAAAACTGAGGCAACCCAGGCCCATTTGCAAGACAGCAGCACAGCCCACGGAAAGGGCAGGGTGGGAGAAAAAAGTTGAAAAAAGTTTGAAATATAAAACATGAAAATACAGCAAATGCACTTGAGCATCTGGCTCCTTGCTCTCCTCACTCATCAGTCTTCCAGGTGCTCACTGTCAAGTCCAAGTGGGTCTTAAGCTGCTGAGAGCCCCACCAGGAGCAAGCCTGGCCTGGGAGAAAATAAAGGTGTTCTGCCTTAGCAGAGGTTGCAGGGAGGCACTTTGGGACCGTGGGGCTTCCAGCTCCTGCCATAGTGAGCAGCACTAAAAATAATAATGATAATAATTTAAAAAAGCAATAGCAAGAGGTAGCCATGCCTCTTATTTTAATGAATCTTTTGGGGTGTTTTTGCTGCTGCTGAGGAGATGCAGGGTGGCCCCCCCGGCCCCACACAGGGCTGTGATGCCGTGGTGGCAGGGCGTGACAGTTCCCACGTCCTCTTGGTCTTGAAATTCGTCACCCAACGGCTTTCTGCTGCCCTTTGCGCCGCTGCAGTTCCTCCTGCTGTCGCTGCAGCAGCTCTCACGCAGCACAGCGACCTCCCAGGCTTCTAAATTGCAGCTAAACTTTTTGGGTTTTACCGACAAAAATCGAATTGGAGACGAACACTCCTGCATCGGGATATGAAGTCCTTTGCCCTAAAACCATTTTGCACCATGCTCAGCGTGAGCTGGAGAGCTGCACAGCTCAGGGGATGCTTTTTACCCCTCTTTAAGCTCCAATTTCTCAGCATTAGTGTGCCCTCCCCCTGGCTCTGCAATATCGGAGCTGCCCGGTGGAGTTTCCTATTCCAGAGGCTGTCCCTGGGGCAAATCCTTTCTCTCCCATCCCTTCTCCTTTCCCCTTTGCCAGTGATGATGGTTAAAGGCATCGGGATGTGAATAAAGGAAGGAGATGGGGGCTGCTGGTGGAAACACGAGACAGAGAGCAGCAGCGGGATCATCCCCCGAAATAAAACTTGCAGGGGAAGTGTGAGAGGAAACGGGGGATATTTTAAGGCTGTTGTCTGCTCGGAAACACCCTGCTGCCATCCCCTGCGGGCCTGGAGGATTTGGACCACATGAGATTGTGTGTAATTAGTGCCTCCTTGCGTTCTGGTTATTAGCTCGGGTAATTTTGAGCCGTCTCGAGGCTGTAGGTGAACGCTTAAAGCACCTCGCTGCTGGTCGCAAATACACGTCACATGCAATGGGTCCAGGTACCAAAAATCCTCTGCACCCAGCCGCAGCTGCTCTTTCCAAAAAAATTGCTGCATGTTTTACCGGGGTTACTTCTTACCAGGTCTCCTACGTGCCTTCCTGGGATTGCTTTCTGTTTTGTTAAGTCACTGCTTGTTTTATCAGGGCTGCATTGTGTTTTACTGCAGTCGCTGTGTGTTTTGATGGGGTGCTTGCCTGTCTTATCAGAATTATTGCGTATTTTGCCAAAGCCACTGCACATTTTACCAGGCTGCTGCATGTTTTGCTGGGATCACTGCATATTTTGCTGGGGTTGCTGCATGTTTTACTGGGACTGCTGCACATTTTGCTTCTTTTACCAACTTGCTTAGCAGGATCACGGCATGCTTTGCCGGAGTCATTGCTTCATCAGGATTTTTGCACATTTTTCTAGAATCACTGAACATTTTACTGGGCTTGCCCCATACTTTACCAGCCCGCTGCATGCCCTGCTAGTTTTGCTGTGTGTTTTAGCTGCAGGTATTTCCCTAGCCACTGAATTTTTTACCACACCACTGCACGTTTTGCCGAATCGCTGTGCTTTTCCCAAGCCCTTTCCCGCGGATGCTGCGCACGCCATCCCAACCTCCTCCCTGACCCCCCGGTGCCCCGATCTGCAAATGTGTTTAAAACAAACCCGAGTCCCCCCCACAGCCTCCGAATTGCTGAACGTGAGGCTGTGCTATCGCATTATTTTTTCCCAGCCTTCGCGGAGCGCCGTGGCCCCGGCGGGGGGGCTCTGCCAGCTGCTCCCTCCCGAACACGCAGCCCCGGAGGGCTCGACAACATTTCCCAGCCCACAGGGATTGCTGGCAGGAAGCAATCTGGCAAACAACATGTTTAGAGGAGACTGATGTCTCGGAGCCGCTGAACCATTTAATTGCCAATAAATACAGCCCACGTGTAAATAATTACGGAGACCCGGAAAACTCTGTCGTCTTCTCTGAATGGAAGGAGCTGGAAGCCTGAAAACTCCCCGCGGCAAGCAGATGAATGAAGGTTTCTTGTTAATATGTGAGCAATGAGCATCAGGAAGCCTGCCCGGGTATCTGCTGGTGGTTTTTTGGTAGCGTGATGGTGCCTGCTGGGGTGAGAAGGGTGAGGTTGTGCCCATGGATGCATTTGTGAGAATAAATCTTCAAAATTCATCCTTTTCCACTCATGCTTTTTTCCAGGCTCTTGTTACATCTCATCAGGATTATTGCAGTACTCTTTTTTATCATATTTATTGGGACAAAAGTATCTCAGCCCCCAACTTTGGACATTTGTAAGCATCACGTGCACACTACCAACAAATACAGCTATTTTTTGTTTTTGTTTTTGTTTTTTCCTTTTTCAGGACACTTAAGACACTTACTGGTGCTGGGTGAGCTGACACCACCGCTTGTCACGTCCATGCTGCTCTTGCATTGATCTCATCTATCTTTTAATTACTCTTAAATCCAACCTGTTTGGGCTGGCTGCAAGGAAGCAAGCTGGGCTTTGGCAAGCTCTGGGGCTCAATTCTTTTTTCCTTGTCTGTGCGTGTCAGGATGGGACCGTGACTATTCCCCTAGTTTGTATCAGGATCACTGCTTGTGTTACCGTCCTTTAACCAGCAGCTTGTGCATCCCAGGGGGATCTCCATCCCCTAAGGTAACTCTGGAGGGTGCTTTCATCAAACTTGACCTCTTTTCCCATGAACTCACCTTATCCAGCAAAAGAGCTGTGCCCGTGTGTCTCCGCCATGGGGACGTCCCTTTTCTGGCCTCATTCCTCCTCACTGCTGGCTCTGGAGGTCTGCTGGGGATGGGGAACTATTCCTCCCCAAACAGGGATGGGTGTCACAAAATTTTAGGTGGTTACAAGAGACAGGGACACCTGAAAGGGCTCTCCAAAGTCTTTGACAACTATAGAAATAGGGACTCCAGAGCCCATCTGGACAGGTTTGGTTGCACGGAGCTGAGCTGAGGCCACTTCCAGCTGCATGTATGAAAGCTCAGAGCCAAGCACCTATGCCAGAAAGGCCAAATTTTGGAGAGGGGAATTGCAGGATAGTGCATTTATCATGGCATAACCACAGTAGAGCACTCGGGGCTCTGCCAAACCCCCGCACGTGGCTGCATTTTGCGTGCTGAGGTTACCCCAACGCCCTTGGTGGACAAGGAGAGATGGCATCAGAAAGGGACCGCAAATTCCCATTTCCCCCTCGGAAGGAGCCACGTCAGTCCGGCAATTTGGCATTTCCCCGGGGTTTAGGGGTTCCTATAGCAACAGAGCGCCGCTCGTGGCAGCTCTTCCCTTTCTGACAATAAAAGAGCGCTCACGCTCATTTTCTGAAATTAGTGCCAGTCACCCTGCACATTGCGGTGCCGCTTGCGTGTTGTCAACATGGTTATACTAATCAGCAGCCAGTACATTGGCTGAAGCAAACCAGAGGCTGAAACGATTACCCCCTGCCTGGGGCCACAGCTGTAGGATGTGTGGAGCAGGATCTGTCCTCAAAACGTTACTGCCAGGTGCAGCAAACCAGGGCATGAAGGATGACCCCATCTCTGCTGAGATAAATGCCCAGGGCTTCCATATCACCCCCCCCAAAAAAAAAAGTTCATTTTTGAAATGCGATGCAAGTGATGCTTGAGTTGAGGGTTTCTTTAAGGGAATGCTCCCAGCCCTGCTCCATCCTTGCCTTATGACTGAGCCCCAGGTGGTGGTACCCAGATGGGAGTGTTTTGGGTGATGGGGCTGGGTGGTTTGGGGAATGGCACAAGGCTCTCACCATCAGCTCAGGGAAAAATGAAGAAGTAAGTATGGTAAATGCCAGCTTTTTCTCTGAGAGAGGATTTGGCAACTGTGGGAAAAAAATAAGGAGCTTCTCACTGTCTGCTAGGGGAACTGGATGAAGGGTAAGCTAACTGAATGAAAGGTAAACTGGGGTTTAAGAAATCTTCATTAATTTGCCACAGCAAGATCTTGCTGTGCTTAAAGGAATTAAAAAGTGAGCTCTCAGAATCATCCTGCGATGAGCGAAGGAAGAGGAGATATCGGGGGAACGTATAATGGGATGGGAACAAGTCCGTCCGTAAATCACGTTAAATAATTCACTGCTGCTGAAGGATTTGGCAGGTCATGGAGTGGTGACTTTCACGTGGAGACGCTACGTTTGTCTGATCCAAATGGATCCAGGATATTTCCCCACCTCCTTTTTGGGGTTGTGGAGGGCAAATGGGTTTCAGATGGCCTAAGCTGAGCAAGAAAACAAACAGTGATGTTTGGCAGTGTGCATGGACCAGGTGCCCACTGGAAACTGCCACCTGCCGAGTCACCAGCAGTGTTTTCAGCTTCAGCCCTCAGAGGGCTTATCATCACAGGCTCATAGCTTTGAGTTAAACACATTTAAATTTGAGTTAAGCAAAATAATTATCCCAGCTCTTTGGAAATCAGGCTTCTAATCCCTGGCAGAAGCAGCAGGGGTGGGCAGGAGCAGGCTGGAGGTAGTCCACGCAGAAAGGCAACAGAAAAAGTTCAAGGAACAGAAACGGACTATTTTATATATCCCTTTATATGCTATAAAATGAAGGTGAGTGTTTGGATGCTATGACACCAGGTAAGTGTTTTGCCTATAAATGATAGGTTGAGCTTTACAGATGGGTAAAAATGGGCTGAGGTCCCAGAGCTGTAATGGGACCTAAGGTGCTTCCAAAAATGGTGAGATGCCAAGCTCAAGTTCTGCATAAACAGGAATTTTTGAGAGAAAACAACTTTTAATGAAAATGTTCTGGCTAGCTCTGCAGGAGACACTCTCCTCCTCAGACAGGAGCTTGCCAGGAGAAACCCTGCTGCTTTCAAGAGCCCAGGGGTGCCCAGGAACACTGGGAGACACCAGGAGCACTTTGCACTCCGTGAGTGCCACAAAGCACTTTTTTTGCTGTAATTCCCTTCTTTCAGAAATGCCAAGTTCTTCATTTCTAACTATCTGACACTGAACTATTGGTCGGCAGGACGGTGTGCAGCTAAAGCACACCGTGTGCTTGGGGCTGTAACTTCCAGGGGCTGAGCTAAATGTTGAGGGCTCCCCTACTCAAGAAAGCCAGGCTGCTCCTGGTGGGCTCAGTGTGCATTGTATGCATATGCTGTTTATCAAAAAGCCTTTTATCCTTTTATTTATTTATTTTTAACTGTGAAATGCTTTTTATTTTTTTTTTTCAATAGGTATTCACAAAGCTAAGTGTCACCAGAGCTCAAATTACTTTTTTTTTTTTTTTTTTTTTTTCACATTAACTACCCCTGTACCACCACCTTTCATTCCTAAAAATGCCTTTGTAGCGATCAAACCTGCTAATGTAGTGGGAATAGTAGTGGAGGAACAGCTTTAAAAGGGACCTGCTGCTTGAAAGGATGGTTTTGAAAGAAAGTGTGGGTAAGAGCAGCTCCGACTGGGAGCTTTCCAAAATACCCAGCGGGACTGGAGATAGATTGGGCCACCCAACGAGCTGGAAGCACTGATGCTCACGCAGTGAGGAATACCCTCACGATGCTAAAAATCCTTATGATGGCAGCTTGAGCAGTGAAACCATGGCACTAGCTCAGGTCTGAGGATGCCCCAGCAGTTTTTACCCAGCCACTGGCTCCACAGGGGCCGTGGCAAACACCACAGCGAGAGTGACTCAGCTGCGATAGTTCACAAATAATGAAATAAGGAGCACATAATAACTGCTTGTTTGGCTCGGTCCTTGGAGCACAATGCAAAAACTCTTAGTGATAAACGTAAATAGCAGTGCTTAATGAGCAGGGCTCTGCATTCTTGCCTCTCGGCCACCCAGCAGTGTGTGGTTGTTGCAGCCTGTGATTTCAGCGTAGTTACCGCCTGCCAAAAATAGACTTGCCGATGGTTTGCATTAGGTCCTCTGGGCAGAAGACAGCAGAAGGTGATGGGGTTAAAGTGAAAACCTCTCCCTGCTGCTCTGCCCCATTATCTGTTCGACTTCCAAATGAGGAGAAATGGGAGATTTTTGCCTGCCTCAGATTGGTTTCAGACCCATGGGGTGAGCCAGGAGGGGAAAAAAGTCCTCCTCCTTCCCCTTTCTCAGGTGGATGCTTTGGCCACACTTTTTTTTCTCCAGTGGCTTCACACCTCAGGGCCCTGCACACCATCTTCCCAGCCCTGGCCATGCAGCTCAGTCTTGCAGGAAGAAATCTGAGGAAACAGCAGCTTCTACGAAGTATTTAAAGTCCATCTTTCTGTTCCTCATTAGGGCAATCGCCCTCTGCCTGCTTACTACAGCAGCCCTTTGGCCAAAGCTCCTCCTTCCTGGGCTTCCCCATCTCCTACCAGGCTTCACCCAAGCACTACCAGCCAGCAGCCAACTCTATCCTCTGGTCCTTCCATCAGTCATCTGGAGCACAAGAGACACATGCAGCTCTCCTTGCTCAGAAAAAGACATTTTACAAAGCCATCACCATATTTTGAGCCTGTATTTGGTCCCGTAGTGCAAGTTTTTAGACTTGGCTTTTTTGCTATATCCTGTCACCATTTGGCTGTCCTGGAGTGAGCCTTTGTTCAGACCTCTGCTTTTTGGAGCTGAGCGGTGATTTGGTCAAATCTCCCCTCGAGGGTCTGTCCAGCTTGTTCTGGAGGCGGCTGGACCTTCTCTTCCTGAGCTCCTCCTGAGCTCCTCAGAATGCTCAGATCCCTTCAGCTGAGCCCTGGCAGCTCTCTTTTCTCTGCAGCAGAGCCATTAGCCTGCTATTCCACCAGTGAGGGATAAAACACTTATTCCAGCTCCTGAAAATGTTAAGGCTTCAGTGTGAAGCCTTTTTGTCTGTTGAGCAGTACAAATCACATGGAAACACAAAAGCTGATAGCCATGTTTCTTTCTGCAGTTTTTGATAGAAGATTACCAAATCCAGGTCTTACTTCTTGATGAAGACTGGGCTCATTGACCACCCTGAGTGATGCTGGATTTGGTGCACCTGATTTCTTACCATTGCTTGGAGGTCTCTGTGGGCTAGAAAAGCAGAAAGAACTGGTTGTTGAGGTTTGTATGTGCTTGTAGCTGGTCATCGATGAACTACACTGTGTGTTGCCTGTACCAGTTTGTCTAGGTCCCCTTTCTTCCCCAGCCTTAAACTCTCAATTTCTTCTGCAGCTTTTCTGGGACATTGGGTACCGATGGGAGCTGCTGTGATGGTTTCAGGACTTCAGAAGCAGCGTGGCCTTCTCATAGCTCACCCTGTCAATGCAAGATGCTGAAAATACATCACTACATCACTGATAATAATTTATGGGAAAATATGAAGTTTGAGATAGAGAAAGGAGATGTGTTAGCAGCAGTTTGCTAAGCACATCGCTTGGCCTGCAAAAGTTGTTTCTTGTAATCCGGCAATGACTGTGGGGATGGAGAGCTGGACTGTGCTTGTTAATTAACATGTATTTCAGGAATGCCTAGCTTGATGGTCCCCAAAGGAAAAGTGACCCCAAGCAGCCCAGTGACAGCGAAAAGGAGGAACATTGCTGATGTAGTGCTGGCTGAGATGGCTTATCCCTCTGTATCCCTGCTCTGCTGCTCAACAACATCTGCTTAAATGCTTCTTAGTAACCCAAGAGGGTTGCCTGGAGGGGACAGCCCAGGTGGGTGGGAGATGACAGCCCAGCTGTGTGCCTTTCAGAGCCCAGCCTCCTGCCCGGCAGCATTCCCCAGGCTGCTGGTGCAGAAGGCAGCCTGCGTGCAGCCTGACCCGGCCGGCATCCTGCACCAAAATGAATGACTCATTTTATTTATTTATTTATTTATTTATTTTTCTCCCGCGGGCTAAATGACTTCTTATTTCTGTAGAAGTGGGAGCACTCAGGTCTGCCAAGTCCCACAGGCTCCAGCAGGGAGCAAATTGCTGGAAGAGGAGCTTGACAGCCTGAAAGAGCTCAACACCAATTTGGCTGATGATGTCAGCTAAGCAGAAACGGGGCCAGCTGGCTCCTTTAGGGGTGATCTGCTGGAAACTCTGGCACTTTCACTGCCTGAGCCTCTTGCTTAGGACCCTCTCAACCGAAGACTGTAAAGGGAAGCCAAGTGTTATCATTTATATATGACCCTTCCTCTTTACCTCTGCTAGACAGGGGAAAAGGACCCCAAGAAGCACATGCCTGAGGAGTGAGCATCCTGGCTGGTGCTGCTGGTGGGGTGTAGGCAGGACCTGGGGCTGTGACCTCCCTAGGTCAGGATGAAGACGTGCAAGGCCATGGATGTTTCTTTCTGGCAGAGCAAAATGACTCTTACAATCCCAAACAATGAGGGAGCAGCCCTCTTCATTGGTGGAGCCCCAGCAAGAAGTCCTTATTGCCAAGACAGACCTTTTCCTGGACCATCTGTGGACACCTTGGGGTTCTCCATGGCCCTATTGCTGTCCCAAAGTGGATACTATCCCAAAATCAAGACATAGGGACTAGTGAGGCCTGCTGAAACTATATGTGCCTCCCAAAAAGCAGGAGGAAGACCCACTGTTGAACCTGCTGACAGTCCTGGGGGACACCAGCAAGTGGCTGGGACCAGACCACTGCTAATTAGGGTCAACCACACGCATCCTCGCATAAACAGCACGTGCGGGTGATCCATTTTTAGAAAGAAGACATTAATATTCATTTCTGCAGTAATTGCTTGCCTCAGGTATTCCCAGGGGCCACAAAAGGCAGCAGACCCCTGGGGTGTGACAGCACCATGCTAACCTGGATGATGGTTTGAGCCAGAACAAAGCCTGGTCTGCCCATGTCTGGGACAAGGCTCTTGTGGAGCCTCTTCACCTCTATTGTCTGATCATTTTGCAGCAATTCCCATCTCTGTAATAGCTTAATGTAGCAGAGATAGGTTTATTTTTATTTTCTGAAATTGGTGTAAGAGAGGCAAAAGCAAGGGGTCATCTTGTCAGCCCCCCCACTTCCCCTCCCACTCCTCCATCACGGACTGCTTCTCCTTCAAGCTGAACCATTCGGTTGTTTCGACCATCAGAATTCTCCGTTTACTTCTGCTGAGCCCTGGGAAAGCACCAGCCACTAAGGAACAATACTAGGGCACCTCCATCACCCCAAAACACTCATACCCTGCTTCAGCTGCCCCATCACCTCGCTGTTTTGGTGTTCAGGGGAGTTTTACAGCCCTACTCTGTGCTTCTGGCCTTTTCCCACCTGGTCACCATGCCATTCCCCCACTGCAGTAACAGAAAATGGCCAAAGGTAAATAGCGGCCACTGAGAAGAGTATTTCCAAAGAGCATGACATTAAGAAGAGTGTAAATTTGCTGCCTGGCACACAGCCGGGGAAGTCTGGCCACAATCTCTGGGCCTCCTCAGGGGAACCTTTGCACGGGAGCTATTTCTGCAGCACTCGTTGCTCATGGCTAATAAGAAAGCCAAGCTGGAGCTCGTAACTACAATAATTCTTTAATATGGGACAACAGCTAAACAAACAGACATCAGAGAAGAAAGCTTGGGCAGGAAGGAGAGGGATCAGCATGTCTTTATCTCAGTCTGGTTGCTAACACTCTCCTGCAGACACTGGTTTTGAACCAAACTCCATGGGAAGAGGGGTGATATTAAAACCTGGGCTCCAAAATGTCCAAATTCCCCCCTCTGCTCTCCAGACTTGCTCCCTCATTTCTTAATTTCTATGTTATCTATAACCGCCTGCGGACAAGAGCTCTCTCATTCCCTCCTGATAGGTCTACGTGAATTTCCCTTCTGCTGCTGTTTAACAATCCTTTTGGATTTCAAAACATTTGAGTGGGTTTGTGAATAAAGAGGCCTCTCTGGAAGGTGAATGGGAAAAGAACAGCTTATCTACAAGGGGAAAAAATCATTACTGAGCTGCAGTAACTGTTGTTCTTTGTTTTACCCAGAAGACATGAAAATAAGCCTGTATGTATGTGTTGCAAAGCTACCTTGTTAGCTGAGACCAAGACTTAAAAAGAAAGATGGGCACAGTTTGTACAGCCGATGAAATTTCCACGCACAACCAAGTGGTTTGAAACATGAGAGCTGTTTTGCAAGACCTGCCAAGGAAATCAGAAATGAAGGGATCCCAGGCTGGATTTGTAATGTTATTCCTAACTAACCAGGAAACAATAATAAGAAAACAAATGAACATTTCCTAAGCATTTTCCAGCCAAGTTCTTCCACGACCCCAGTTCAGCAGAGGGGGTTCTCTTTTAATGGCTGTCAGCTGCAATTGCTCTCATCACTGATGACATCAAGGCAGAACAAACACAGCAAGGTAAAACTAGTGGAAAATTACCAGGCTAATTTTGTTTGCTGTGCCTGATTGGAAGACAAAGGAGGAAATTTCCAAGAGGCGATTCAGTACACATGTAAAAAAATATCAGCAATCCTTCATGTACATTTATAACTAATGCTACATCTCGATTTATTCTGAAAGGAAGAATGAAGGATTTCATCATTTGCTGCTGCAGGAGAAAACTGAATGGTAATCAAATAATAGCAGTAGTACCTTGCATGTATGTAAGCTCTTTCAAATGATAATATTTCAAGTGCTTTATAAAGAACAAATAAATATTATCTTTCTCTTAGAGCTATAGATACCTAATCAGACTGAGGCTGAATGACCTGGGCCCTTGTTGTTAAATCCCTCTGTTGATTTGTCCCTAGTATTTTCCCTTTTGGAGATCTCTGATAAGAACTTGGTGGTGGTATCCGTTGATTTAAGAAAGTTTTGGATCTTTCCTAACAGCCCAAAGCTAAAAGAGCTGAGAAATGGGTGGGCTTGGGGAGGCTGCAGAGGGTGTGTGGTTGCTTTTCCCTGCTGGACATGGAGACAGCCCTGCCCAGAGGTGGTACTGGGGGCTACACTGGAGGAAAAGGCTTGTGTTTTGTGATAATGGTCCTTGGAGATGCCCTCAAACCACTCGGTCTGGGAAGCATCAGCATCCTGATGGTGGTGGAAGGAGCCACCATGCCACCAGGGATGGAAGGATGTTTCAGGGCGGGCAAGGGGGACCAGAACAGGCCAGCTCAAAATAGGCAGGCTAAAGCCTCGTGCCTGGAGTATCAAAACCACCGATTATAATCAGTTTGAGGAGGATCACATGAGCAAAGGCACATGGCAATCCACATAAACACGGTATTACCAGTTTCCAAGTCACCGACAACTCAAAGCAAGTGGTCTCAGACATGCCTGGGATGTATTCCAGCAGATGGGAGCGCTGTAAACTGCCAACTCTCACCAGAGAAGAGGATAATCAGGTCTCTAAATACCTATCTGTAATATGCTGGGAAGGACTATGAGGGTTTCAGTCCAAGGAACATTTGTTGGAGGTCCCACGTTGCCAGCATTGAAATGTCTTGGGGTTAACAGGAAACAATTTCATAAATCAAAAATATTTTCCTCGGCTGAAAAGCAGATCATCTTGTATCTCATCTTGACAGTTAAAAAAGGATTAATCTCAGAGCTGAAAATTAATTGTAGCTCAGATATGTGCAGCCAAAAACTGATTGGACAACTGTAATGTGCAAAAACCCCAACCCAGGTGTCTTTATCAGTTTTAACGTATCATCTAATAAAACATTTAAGCACCAGGAGAATAGTCGCCGATGGCTGATGATGAATCTTCATCCTGGAGGTCATACGCTACATTCAAGACTTTCGTACTAATAAAAATAAAAATGAAAATAATAATAATAATAAATAAAAACTTTGTCTAGATTTTGGGTAGTTTAGTGTCTCTTTAGCTTATGGCAACAGGCTGTCACAAGGCTATTTGTGAGTTGCAGTTGAGACCAAAAGCAATGCTAAGCTGGCAAGATCACCGGGTTATCAACCATATTTTAGGTGACAAGAGAGTTTGTGAGGAGAAAATATGCTTAAGCAAAATATTCAACAAAAGACTTAATAATGGAAGATGATTCAACAAAGTTGCCCTGTTTATAGTTGCCAGTTCCTGGTAGAACAAGCTAAGAGGATCCTGTTGAGGAAAGCTCCACAGAGTCAGCCTTCAAACATATTTTATCACTGATTTGTCTAATTTACTTTCATTAAGTGAACAAATTGTGTTCTTCTTTATATATCCAGTTTCTTTGAATCAGAGACTGTCGTTCCTGAATTTGCGGAGTGGTTCTGAATTTATTCTCAGAAGACACTCGGGTTTTAGCTCACACTTGCAAAACAGTATTTTCCCATTTCCTGCACGTAATTTGGGGAGATGAGCAAAACAACTCAAGGGGGGAAACACGGGGGTGGGGATTTGTTCTCCTGGCATTTGAGAATGACAAATTCTAGTCAAGCATGAAAATATGGACAAGGAAACCTTGTATTCTTTGTAGATCAGCTTCCCAGAACTGATTTTTTTTATTGGTCTTGGAGGCATGAGTTATTTCAGATTATAGGAATATATAAAAGAGGCTGAAAGGGACAGAGAGGAAGAAATCACAGAAACAACCCTGCCTTGGGCCACCACTATGGATGGTGGGGATCCTCTTTCAAAGCTGCCCGTTGGTGCCTCTGAGACCCAGCTGAGAAAAAAAAAAAAAAAAAGGAGAGAGAGAGAGACAAGAGGAGTTAATTAGGGCAATTCAAGGGGTTTTAATTAAGGTTGAGCTAATAGAGCTTGTGATGAGAGGAAATTAAGAAAGAAAAAATCGACAGTGGATAACAGCTTCTGATTTCCTATGGTGCTGTTGGTTTGAGGGAGGACTAACAGCTGAAGGCAAGTAGTAAAAATGCCATCCTTTTAGGTCAATTAAAGCTAAGTTGGACAAAATAGTAGGAAATGCAGATGAATCTGGGGGGGGGGGGGCAGAGGGAGAGGGGTTAGGATCCTGCCCCCATTTGCACAATTTTCAAGACTTGGAGATAGGTACAGACCTAAATTTTGTCTGTTTATAGCTATAAAACAGAGAATCTGCCAATTCTGCCCATTTAGTAAATGCCTCTAATGCAACCTTGATTTTGGAAGAGGCTTGATTTGGCTTAGCATCTGCTGGGATTTTCATCAGTTGGTGAAAATAAGTAAAAAGGACCTTTGTTTTATTTGCCTTGTCTTGGCCAAAAAGTGGATTTTTTTGTTGTTGTTGTTGTTTTGTTTTGTTGTGTTTTCATGTATAGAATTTGAAAGGAATTGACCTTAATTTCTTAGCATCCTTTGGTAAGAAATGGGTTTGCATCTGGGGCCACATCCTCATTCCCTGAGTATGATGGTGAATGGTGCATAGAACAGCAAACCTTGTATGGTCTCCAAAAGACACAAAAAAATTGATTCTTCAGTACTCTTGAGCATGTGGAGATGGACTGGCACCCCTTCAGGGGACACCATGGGTGCAGAGGTGAGCTTCACATCACAGTAGGTACCCGTGGACCACAAGAGGTTTTTTTAACCCCCAAATCTTCAGTGAGACCTTGAGCAGAGTAAGCCTGTGTCATAGACCTACACATGGCCCCAAAGCGTTTTTCCTCACTCGCACAAACCCATCACTGTAGGAAATCCTTCTGCTCCCTTAACACCCTCCTCCTGGGATTTTGCAGGTTTTTTCCCACTGCAAGACCAGCTCCTTTTCTGTCCAGCTGGCTAAGAGTTAAGAGGGAGAAATCCCTACAGCTTTACAGGGCAATAGGATCAGGAAATAAGGGCTGATGCTGGAGTGAATTGCTTATTTAAGACTTTATATTGCATATGCTCAGACTCTTTAGTTCGTGTTCTCTGCATCTTTAGCCAAAGGTCAAAAAGATTTTGCTTTTGTGGCTCTTATTTGCTGTGAGACTAAGCAAGAGGAGAGCCTTGCTCATAAAGCCCTGAACGCTGTTCAATACCAAGCACTGATAATGTTCTCCAGACCGCTTCATCCCATGGGGGGAAAAATCTGTATAAAGTCCGGAAAAGCTTCTTCCTGCCTTGAAACGTGCAGCAGCAAGACCAGGTCCAGCCTTATACACCCCAAGGTGGCTTTGACTTGGGGAACACGTAGTGACTTTGGGGGCAGGTCCTACAGCCCCAGTGGGACCCAGAACTCTCCCCGAGCTTGATTAAAGCAGCCACTTCTTGATCTGTTTGTCTTGAAAGGAGAAAAATAAAATTCCCCTGGCAGCAGGCATGCCTGGGTTTTGCTAGCAGGAGCTTGGCATCCGGAGAACTGGGCGGCAGGGATGCGCAGAGCCTGGGCTGGGCACGGGGTGGGGAAAGAAAATCTTCCCTGCCGGTTCTCACGGCACGTAATGAGGCGGAAAGGTCACCAAAAGGTTTAGCTCAACTCGTAAGTGAAACGGGGATTTGGGGATTTCCGTGCGGTATTTAGCACGGGGAAAACCTCCTCCTTGCGGCAGCTCTGCGAGCCAAAGCAGAGAGCGGGGATGGCGGCTGCAGCCAGGCCAGGTGGAGTCCATTTTCCCTTCCCTCCCTCCTGGGGACATCCAGCTGGCACACACAAAAAAATTCCTCCTAATGAAGACAGGTCTCTATAGTATTGGATACTTTGGCTATTTCAAACCCAAACCACATGCAAGCCCCACGATACCCTGGTGTTAGCATCAGTTACAAGGTGGGAGCGACACATCCCTGTCTGTTTTAGCTCCCCTTTGCAGCAGCATTATGGTGTTTGTTGTTTTTTTTTTTTTCAATTATTTACCTTTTCACATTTTTTAAGGATTGATGTGTTATTTTTATTCCTTCCAGGCTCTGAGTCTTTTTTTTTTTTTTTTTTTTCAAGCTGCATGGCAGAACAAAGCAATCCTCGCCACGGAGGAGCACAGCCGCACGGAGCAGCGCGTGCATGCTTGCGATGGGCTTTGCTGCAAAGGAGTCAGAAAATCCAAGATGAAAAGGCCCATTTGCATTTCTATTTGTGCCGTTTGATGTTGGCTACCGAGTACAACTGGAACAAGCAGCACTTTAAATAATCTAGAAAAAACTATCTAGCATCCTGAGCGCTCCTGGAGTTGGCCTTTGTTTTTTTGTGTATTTTTTTTTTTTTTTTTGCTGTTGTTTCATAGGCAGCTCTGTGCCTGGTAAAGAAAGTGTGATGGCAGCATCACTAAGAGCTCAGGTGAGCAAAGCAGTGCTCCCGGAGAACATGAGCCCAGCAGATAATCCGTCCGTCTGTCCATCCTCCTCCTGGCTCTGTGCTTCTCCTCTCCCAAGGAAACACAAACCGCACGGCTGAAATCAGAGCAGCCAAGCAGCTTGAGTGAGCCAAAAGCCCAGGGAGGAAATGTGATTTTTATGAAAAACATTGACTTAAGAAGATGATTGTGAGCACTTTGCAGAGTCCCACCTGATTCACCCCTGTCCAAGGCTTCCTCTGAGCCTGTGCTCAGCAGCACGATTCACACCCAGCTGGGAAACACGAGCACCGTGTGATGGAAGGGGTGACTTAATCACTTTTGCATACCATTTTTTTTCCTGAGTTAATTAAAAGTAGAAGTGCTCATCTCAAGCACAGTGTCTCCGTGAGCACCACGTGTTCTTCAGCAACACGTGGGCAAGCAGGGCTTAGTGCACTGGCCCTATTTAGTGCAGAGTTACCAGCGACACCCTTTTTTCCACCAAAACTGCAAGATTCTTAAATGCTTTCAGTAACTCCAGGCTGTTTTAGTGCCTTCCCCAGGTCTCCACCAAAAAGCCAAATAGAGAAAAATCTTCGTACCCATCTCACTGCCCTTAGAAGCTCAGAGCCCCTCTTGGTGCTACTGAGCATAGGAGACTTTACAGCAATGCTGGCTCCAGGGGAGCTGTCTGGAGTTGGACCTGTTGAATAGGAAACCCCCATAGTTCAGCCCTGAAAACATCCACCTTACATGCACCAGCATAAAAGCTAGCTTTTAAACTTCATTACCCTTTTCTTTGCTGGGTTTTGTGCTGCCTGCTGACATTCTCATCCCAGTACCAGTTTGATTTTTAAGTCCCTGATCAGCAGGTTTATTACATGAGGATACGCCTGGAGACTTGTGGGGTTTGTGCCTTTTCTTGTAATGCTGGGACTTCTCCCAGCATGAAGGGAAGTGGCTCAGAGGCTGCCCTTGCCTGCGAGACCAATTATTTTCTATCGCAAAATTTCAGGTGGGTACGGGATATTTGTGGTGCTGTGGTGAGAAATCAAAGTGAACAAAAACACAGCGTGAGTCATTACCTTGTAAATGAAAAAAAAATACATATAATAAAATAAAAATAAAATAAAAAATAAGTAAAAAATAAATTAAATACAGAGCTGTTTCTTGGCAGAGCTCTCCCAAAACCTCAGGCAGCCCCGGTGCTCTGGTCCTGATCACCAGCTGACCCCCAGGCAGCAGCCAGTGATGGTGGCAGAGAAAAACATCTCCAGATTGATTGGTTTCCTGCGATGTGATCAAGATGCACTCAAGGAGAGCAACTGCAGGCCTTATTTTTGGGGGATTCGGATCAATACAAACACACAGCCTGAGCTTTTTAAGCCTTTATTAGAGGAAGGGACAAGCAGTGCTCCTGGCTTGCTCTGCTTTGCTCCTCCAGCACGAGCAGTTCTGGCCTCTGCTCCTGAGCACGTAGCCACAGGAAAGCTGTAAGAAGCAAACGGGGTGAGTGGAATTGCGTTTGGTGGGTCCTCATCTCAGCCAGCTGAACACACGTTGATGTGCCAGGATGGCCATTAGGACCATAAATGTCGCAGCAGGAAGGCGAGCCAACAGCACATGGTTCCCCAAAATTTTTAGGGTCTGCCAGCTTTGTTTGCACTGAAGGAGTGATGGCCAAGGCTATGGAGAGCTTTCATCCAGAGGTGAGGACCTGCCACCTGAGGGCTTTGAAGTCTTATCCCTGGCCATGAAGAGCAGTGGGAGATCCGTGACTTGGCCCCATGGAGCACAGCAGTGGTTGGTGGCACAAAGGCATTGCCTTAGGTGGCCTGCAGCAGTTGTGACCCTGAAACTCAGCGCTCATGGTGAGCATCCCTGGAGGTGTGCAAGGCCAGGCTGGACAAGACCCTGGGCAACCTGATCTAGTGGGTGGCATCCCTGCCATGGCAGGGGGCTGGAACTGGATGGGCTTTGAGGTCCCTTCCAACTAGCCCAGTTCTGTGATTGTGTGTGGGTGGTGCCCTTGGGCCGATGTCTCCAAATGATTCTTCATGGGAAATCAAGAGGTTAAAGCTGAGCTGGCCAACAAAGAGATGCTGCCTTCTTGCTGTGCTGCCTGCACAGCGCTGGCTGGTGGACCACAGATGTGCCAAGCATCTGTAGACACCAAGAAGAGTCCAACCTGCCCTTTATCCAGCAGTTTCTGGGTTACAGCAGCCCATCACCAGGATTCCCACTGCCACCCAAGGAGCATGAACATGGATTTACACAGTCTTAAACTACTCTGTGCAGGGATAAAAACTTCTTCCCCAGCAAGCACACAAACTGACGTTGTACTCACCAACCACCCCATTCCCTTGAGCCCTACCTGTCTATGAAGAACTGCCTGACGCTTACTGATGTGCCCCGGCTACATCTGCCTTGTTTGGCTGCACGCTGATGACTTGAGAAATCGGGACCTTCAAGTGAGGTTACACAGGTGACTCCTTCAGAAGGACAAGTACATTATGGAAGTCTTCCCCCCGTTCAAAACAAGCCATCTGCTACAGGTAGTCACATGTACCCATATCCTCACTGACAGAAGAATGTGTGTTTCTGGCTGTATATTGTCCTTCCACCAATGGACTGCAATTTAAACAAAAGGAAAAAAAAAATGCACAGCTATTTAACTGCTACCTGCGAGAGCTGGTGCTCCTCCAGAGGCAGAAAATGCTATCTGTTGCTTAGGAACAATTTTTATCCCGCAAAATGAAGACGTGCAGCCCAAAGACTTGTTTAAATGCACCCAACATGTATTAAATGCACCCAACACCTTGCTGAGAAGCTGACCCACCCCTGAATACACCATGAGGAGAGGTCTTTGTGCTGGATACAACACCAGCCACCTACTATAGCCAGCTGTGATTGGAGATACAGGGTATAGATCCCGTACCCAACTGCACTGCACGACCCAGCACTTCTCCTTGGCACACGGAGCAAGGGCAAACATTGAGGCAGACTCTGGACGTGTTGATGCATAGGCATTTCTGAAAACTGAGGCTTAGAGCACTATATCAGACTGGTTACGTGTCCAGTCATTCATCTGGATATACGTACATTGTTCTGTTCCAACAGGCAAGCAACCGCTGCTTCATTGACACTTGCTTCTCTCTAGCTGTGCCTTATGGAAACACCTACCCGAGGTCCTGCGTGTCTGCACAAGGGCTAGCAGGCAAGTCCTGCTCAGGACTGCTCCACTTTTGCGTGGCTGTGGTGGTTGTTGTTGCACCATTTTGCTTTGCTGCCAAGAAAAAAACATCCCTGAGCTGCTCAGAGGAGCTGCTCCTCGAACACACCCATCCCATCTGCTGCTTGCCTTGTGCTTGCTCCTTGCCAGGCACAAGGGACCTTCTGGGAACAGCAACAAACCACCACAACCAGCTCCTACGTCCAGCCTAAAGCAAAGTGTACGCCAGATCTGAGAGCAAGTAAGTCTTTTGGGGAACTTCAGCTAAGAGAACCTGGTTTGCAAAGCTATCTTATCTGAGACCCCAGCTGGAGCATCTGCCAGCGTGGAGCAAGTGTTGAATCGCGAGGCCTTGCAGGACACGATGCTGGAGCTCTTCTTCTTGCGGTAGAAGTAGCTGCTGAGGTGGAAGCGGAACTTGTCGTGGAGGGAGGCGTAGATGAAGGGGTTGTAGCAGGCAGAGCTCATGGCAATCAAGTGGCACGAGACCTGGATGACGTTCACGTACCTCTTGTCCAAGATGGTGAACTCCTCGTCGATGTCTCTGATGAAGTTCACCACCTGGAGGGGCAGCCAGCAGATCGCGAAGCACACCACCGAGACGGTGAGCACACGGAAGGTTTTCTGCTTGGTTTTGGTCCATTTGTCTTGGCAGGGGTAGGCAGCACCCGGGATGTTCCTCCTCCGCAGGTGGTAGGTAATGGCACAGAAGGAGACTGACACGGCCAACAGTGGGAGCATGTAGGACAGGAGGAGCATCAAGCACGAGTACAGCAGCCTCTCCCTCTCCTCATGCTTCCAAAACTCTTCACAGATGATCATGTCATGGCCAATGGTGTTGAGATCCAAGTACTGGGTGTGCAGGGAGGTGGGGACAGAGGCCATGATGGAGAGCAACCAGATGCAGGCCACGATGCAGATGCAGGACTTGCGGCTGATCCTCCGGCGGATGGGGTACGCCACGACAACATACCGGTCGACAGCGATGGCCGTGAGGGACAGCACCGAGACGAAGACGGTGGCAGCCTGCATCAAGGTGACGAAGTAACACATGAACATCCCAAAGAGCCAGCCCCGCACCTCGAAGGCGTAGGAGACGGTCAGCGGGACGCAGGCCAGGCACATGATGAAGTCGGCTGCGGCCAGGTTCCCTATCAGGAAATTGGTGGTGCAGTGCAGCTTCTTGGTGAGAGCGATGAGGAGGATGAGGAAGAGGTTCCCTGTGCATGCCACGGCCACCAGGGTGGCGTAGAGTGGGATGAAGAGCGGTTTGAGCTCCAGGAGAAGGTCAAGGCCAGTGAAGAGAGGGGCTGAGCCGTTCTGCCAGGAGTCATTCGGGAGCTGGCTGTGAGCCATGCTGAGGTGGGACCAGCTCTGCTTCTCCTCCCTGCCTTGGAGTCAGGCAGAGACCAGAAAATTAGCCCTGAACAGGAAAGAAAAGTGCTGAGGTTCTTATACCCAGAAGAACCAAGGTCTGTCCCCAAGGTATAGGTCCTATTTTCTAGCCCCCACCAGCAGTGTTGTTTTTTTTAGAGAGTGAACAGGGGCAGACAAATCCAAGCTTTGGTGTAGGGAAAACAGGAACTTGGCTAGGAAGAGGTTAACCAGTGGCTGTGCTTCTGCAGGGAGCAGCCAGCCTGGGGGCAGGGGCTGGGGATGCTGCATGGAAAGTAGCTGGGAGCTGTGCTGACATGCAGCGGGGAAAAAGAGACGCTCCTGCATTTCTTCTTGCTCTTAGTGATTCACCTGCCAGCCTCCAGCCACCCCGCTCAGCAGGAGGGATGTCTCCCACCTCTCCCCCATCCCCTTATCTCCTCCCCACCTCTTCCTCATCCCCTTATCTCGTCCCCTTGGGTATTTCCCCCCGGAAAATTGTATATTTCCCCCATCACCTTCCCGTCACTGCTCTGGCTGAGATGTCTTGCAGCATCCCGCTCACTCCGACCCCGTGCTCAGTCCTCCCTTTCCCCATCACTTTGGCTAATTACCTGTGGCACTTTGTCGTCTCCTTCCCCGGGTTGCTTTCTCCTTGCAGCGACGGCGGCGGCGGGATGGAGCGCGTGGCTGCTGTCCCCAGCAGCCCCAAAAAACTCCTGACGGCAGCACAAGGCGGGGGGGAGGCAAATCTATTATAGCAGAAAGTGCAGGAAAATGCAGAATTAACCCCCAGGACCCCACGCTGCCAAATTTACCTTTCTGTCCCCCTCTCCAGGACCTGAAAAAAATCTCCTTACCCCTTGTGGATGGTGGAAATGGTATTAATTAAATAACCAATCAGAGTTTACTGAGAGGTATTACAGTTTGCTACTTCACGCTGCAAGCCGTGTAGCGCTGGGTCTGCACACCCTGCCCTGGAAAACAAAATCTGGATAGAAAGTAGAAGCAAGCCTGATGATCGATTGAAAGAATAAAATATTATTTTTGTTCCCTTAAGGAGGTGGGAGTCGAGTCCACTCTCGATCCCTGCTCCGGAGCTCACTCACCACCCACGATCCGCCTGGGCAGGCACGGGGAGCTCCTCCAGGACCCCACTGTTCCCCAGTTGTCCCAGTCAGGATGGGGCAGGGGGTTTCATTCAGGAGCTGATGTCTACCGCAAGCCCTCCGTCCGCTGCCATCCCCGATTTTCGCGGCGATGCGGTGCCGGAGCAGCGGGATTAAAAGCCGGGGAGGAGTGCGGCGTTCCCACCCGCGGGGTGGGTAGTCCCACCCGAGGGGTGGGTATTCCTGGTACCATGGGGATGGTCTGCTCACCCCCCTGGGCTGTGGGGAGAGGGGGTCGGTCCCATGGGAAGGGGGGAATGGGGTGGGTGGGCACAAGGACCACTCGGAGCTCCCCGATGGGACCCCCGGCTGGGGGAGAGGGAGGGAGGGAGGGGGGCAAAGGGGGCTGTGGGATAGGGGTGGGCACCGAGCTGTGGGGTGAGGGGGTCCTGGTGTGGGGTGATGGGCACCCAGCTGTGGGGTGAGGGCAGGGTGAGGTGGGGGCGGTGTTGCCATGGGGTGGTGGGCAGCTAAGCATGGGGTTATGGGCACCCAGTCATGGGTTTATGGACATCTAATTGTGGGTTTATGGACACTGAAGTGTGGGATGAGTATGGCCCTGCCATGGGGCAAGGACAGCTGTGGGATGATGAACACCAAATCATGAGGTAAAAATGACCCAGTCATAGGGCGAGAGCAGCCATGGGGTGATGCAGAGTGATGGCAGCTATGGAGTGAGGGCGGCCCAGCCATGGGTCAGTGGACACCCAACCATGGGGTAAAGATAGCCCAGTCATGGGGCAGGAGGGGCCAAGGGGTGAGTATGGCCCAGCTGTGGGGCAAGGACATCTGTGGGGTAATCATGGTTGGGGTAATAGGCACCCAACCGTGGAGAAAGGATGTCCCAGCCCTGGGGTGAAGGCATCCATGGGGTGAGGGTGGCTATGGGGTGATGGCAGCCATGAGGCGATGGATGCCCAGCCACAGGGCAAGGATAACTGTGGGATGATGGACACCCAGCAGTGGGGGCAAGGACAGCCCAACCATGGGCCAAGGGCAGCTGTGGGGTGACAGCAGCCCAGCCATAGGTCAAGGGATGCCCAACACATATGCCAGCAAAGGGTGCAGATACTATAAAATAAATCAGAATTGCTGCAAGTTTGGGTCATATCAGTCCAAATAGGAGTCAAAGACTGTCAGCATGTGACGATTTTTCTTCCCACTGAAGCACCAGCTTTCACCAGGCACTTTGAGCCACCTCTTGTCACAGAGCCATGACTGCACACACCAGAAATAGGTGACCTGCACGATCCGTGGGCCTTTTACCTTCAAGGTAACTTCAACATCGACATTTTTAAGAACGTGGAGAAAAAGCTTCATCACTAAAATGCCCTTTGCACAAACACTTGAAAAAAACATCTGCAATGTGCTTTGAGTCATGCAAGAAGCAGGACTGGAGTTAGCTTGCTTGACTCTTCTCTCCTGTCTGTGTTTACAAACAATACAAATACCTTTAAAAAAATAAGCCTGAATCTCTTCATCCTTAAAATGAATTAGGCTAGTTTTAAACAGGTATGCTTCAGGGAAATCTGGGCTTTTCCTTCCCTTCTTATTCCTTAGCTTCGCATTAATACCTTTGGGTATTGAGAGAGCAGCCTCTTCCATCTCCTGCTATTCTGGAATTGGGGGATAAGTAGCCATTAAAACACTACTACAGACAAGCTAAGCTTTTTATTAAAGTGATGGAAGTGGTTGCAGCTTTTTTAAGCCATGAGCTGCTGTAAACAATCTTCTTTATCTCCTGTTTTGGCCTCTCTGCTTTCTTCTGTGGGGGGAAAAAAAGCTTATTTTATGTTAGACACACTCTGTGAGGGTATGGAATGGCGGGAGGGCATTCCTGTGTTGTATTGATTTCCACCCACATCCATTCACTTTGGGTTTTGTGTCTCGGATTTGAAGAGAGGTGGGTGCATGGTCTCAGGATATCATCCAGCCACAATCAATTGGTATTTAAAAAATAAAAATTTGGGACTAAAGGCAAGCGTGATCCACATGGTTGGAATCATGACCATTATTCCTCTCCTAAATCCAGTCTATGCCTATGCAATTTTCTATACAGAGCACAGCTCAGGTTGGAGGTGTGGACACAGCTTTGAAGCAGGGTTGAAGCTATTTTAATGAGATTTCCCTTTTTGTCACTGATTTTATCTTCCTTTGGCAGGTTTGAGGCAGCACAGGTGAGCTCTGTGCTCAGATATTGAGATTAAACCCAGGGGAGCCAGGGTTGAGGCTTCAGCTGTGGCAAAATCAGGCAAAGGTGCTGGGGCAGATGGAGCCAATTCCCCAGGTAGATATAAAAAGGTCACAGCAGAGGTGGGTTGGTTTGATTTTTTTTTTTTTTTGAGTTAATTAGCCAAGTTAAATGCATTCTTTTTGTTGTTCTGTTGTGGCAGGGTTTAGTGGAGCTGAAATGATTTGCTAAACTTAGAAATTAGCAGTGAAAGGGTTTTAAAAATGAAAATTAAAGTAAGACTAAAATTAAAAATGGGGATGTTCTGTTTTTTTGTTTGTTTGGGGGGAGGGGGAGGGAAATGTTATAAGAGCTGTGGTTGGTGATGAGAGGGTTTTCATAGCCCTGGTGTTGTGCAAAGGGGTTTTTGAGCTGCTAGAAGAGGTCAATGAAGCTGCTCCTACAGAGCACAGAAGCAAGGAGAGATCACACAAAAATGTGAGTACTCACAAAACCCCCAAAATTCACAAAAACCCCCATTTTATTCCCACTAGGAGCTATCTGCAGCCATGCACTTTGTAGCTCTCCCCCTGCTTGTCAAACTTCACCTGCAGTGCTGGAGAAGGTTCAGGGGGTGGGGATGGGGATATCCTGCTGTAAGGAAAGCCTAAAATAAAAGGAGAAATAAGTTTAAAATAGGAGGAAAAATATATGGCAGGAATCAAGCTCTGAGCTCCTAGCCTTCAAGAAGCCCAGCTGCCTTGCTTAAGGCTGGCAAGGGAGGTGCTCAACAGATTTAGGCTGTTGAAGGAGTGGAGGATCAAAGAGCAAGGCTTAAACTTCTGCTTTCTTCCCGGCTTTATGTTGGCAATGCCTTTGAAATCTGTTTATTTCTCTGCCAGAAAGGGGTTTCTGCACTTGGATTTAAATTTTGGAAATGGTTCCCAGATAATTTCATCTTGGTGAATTGATGTGTGGGAAAAGATCTTAGAAACAGGGGCTGGGGAGAAATTAGCCTTAATGGGTATTTATTACCACACCGTAGTTACATCACGCAATTAAAAGGAGAGGGACTGGGTATTGCTTCAGTATCGATTTCAGTTGTGGGATCAAGTTCACAACGAAAGATGTCTAAAAAGACTTGATAGCTGCTGAGAGGCAAACAACGGTGTCGATGTCCTCTGACTGCAGTGATTACCGTGTATCCCTCGCCTTATGCAATAGTGTTATGACAAGCTCGGTGGTAACGAGCTGAAATTAAGCCTCAGGAGAGCAGGGTTGCTGACCCGGAGGGCTGTCTGGTGCTCGGATGGGGCTGGTGGTGGCCACGTGCTTTGGTTCCTTGCTACGCAGAGGGAGCCTGTGGTGGTGCAGCTGCCAAAAAACTTCTTCCTGGCCCAAAAGTGCCCCAAAATCACTTGAGAGGCTGCTTGTTACCCTGGCAATGGCCTTTCTGCTGGTGGCTGGCTTCAGGAGCGAATTTGCGTTGGTCCTTCACTTGGAGGACTTGGCAAATCTGAGTGGCTTGGTGATTTACCTGGGGAATGTAGGAGGAGATGGCCAAGGGGATTTGTGTTTGTGCTCTGGGGGAGGGTAGAGTTAAAGTCTATTTTCAGCTGGACAGTGAAGGGCTTCATCTCAGAGCATCCCATATTGGACAAAAACAAAGCTGAAAACATTGGGAAGTGCAAGGGAAAAAAGCTGCAAAAAAGCCCACGTGGCTGAGTTCACAGTGGGTGTCCAGCACTTCCAATCACTTACTGCAGGACAGGGGATTGTGAAAAGCATGAACATAAAGCATGAAGCATAAGGAGCTGATGTGGGCTTTTATATTTGCTCTGCACATCCCTGCAGCCCTGTCCCTGGCTGGGTGAGCATGTGAGGGCTCAGGAGAAGGAGCAAACACCATCTGTGCCACCTCTTTGCTCTGCTGACCCTGAATAAGGGCAACGAGCACCCAGAAATCATCCTGGCTTTGCAGGTTTTGTTCTGGAGGGGGGGGAAAGAAGGAAGGAAAACCAAATCTTTGTTTCTCTTCAAAGTCAGAAGTGCCAATCCCTGTGTGCCCCATGGTAATGGAGCATGGAGTAGCAGGGCTGCTCGTTATTTAACCCACTGGGGATCTGGGTGCCAGCCCCAAAACAGGTCGCTTCCCAGCAGCTCCCTCATCTTCAGAAGTCTCTGATTCCCCATGAAAGATCTCTTCATCTCTGTGGTTTAGTGACATGAGGAGAAATTAAAAATAATAATCATTATCGGATGGAAATGTCTGGTTGGTAACATGAATGGAAATTCTCGGAGTGGTCCTAGAAGATGCTCTGCAAAAAGATGACTTTTGGCAGACAAAAGCTGTTAATTTGTCTCGATCTGATGAATGTGGGTTGGTGTTATTAAAACTGGCTGAGAGCTGACTTTAAAGGAGAGCACTCATCTCCACCAAATAACCAGCAGGAAGAAAATAATCTTTGCTTCCATATCGCAGTCTGGCCAAGAGCTGCTGTTAATTTTAAACAGCAGAACAATCTGATAAGAAAAGCAGAAGGCTCTTAAAAGATCATTTTAGATGAGAGATGTGGCTTGAAAATGACAGCAAAATAATAAATTGTTGCTGGCTGGGCTGGAACTTGCCCACCTCAGGCCAGCCGAAGCTTCACCCCAGTCTGGGCAGCGAAGCACTTCCCCCTGCACAGCCTCGTCCTGGAAAAGTCTTTTCTGACCTAATCCTCATCTTTTCTAACGAGCTAGAGGAGGGATTGCTTACTCCAGAGCTTGTATTGCCCCATGCCAGGATTTTATTGGCTCTGAGTGGGTACAGGAGGCCAGACAGGTGGATTTTAAGATGATTTCAGAAGCTTCATCCTGCCCTGCTCATTCCTTGTCTGCTGTCTGACGATGCTGCTTGAAGCACCAACACTTGAGGCACCTGCAATGGCATCCCAGTGCCCATTCTACCCTTCACAGGTGATGATCAAGGACCTGAATTTGTGGTTTTCAACCCCATTTTTAAATACTGGGGTAATCTTTTAGAAACATCTGTGGGTTGCAGGAGCTGGTGGTGCTCAGCATCTCCCCAGAGGGACCACACAAAGCCACTTTGGGGCACGTCCACCTTAGCCACCTGTCTACGAAGCAGGAGTCACAGCGTGGTCCTTCCTCCTGTGGCAGGCTGCAAGCTCTCTCAGCTCGAAATCCTAGACAGCCTGTCAATTACAGAGGAGCAGCATATTCTTAGCATCATTACGCGGCGCTGCCAGCTCATGCTCTGGATTGATTTCCTCCGTTTAAGCACACCGTGAGCTACTCCTTTTCCCCGTATTGGTGGGTGGGAGTTCTCAGGAAGAGCAGCTGCAGGAGGATCAGGCTGCCAGCAGCTTCCCGTCCCCATTTTCTTGTAGGTGCTGGCAAACCTTGGCCTTGGTGATATGCTGAATTTGTGCGTGGGCTTGTGCTCGATAGGTGTGTGTAACAAATGTTTACAGCAAATTATATTCCACAGAGATGCTAATCAGCCTCAGCCATCACCTGTTTATTTTGTTTTATTATTTTTTTGTCACTCATTGTGTTAGGTGCTGCTTCTTACAAAAAGATGCTTTAAGAAACTTGGTTTTCAGCCTCCTTCCTTCTTTCTGCATGCTGCCCATTGTGCTTCTTTAGCTTGTCTGTTGTTTTGGTTGGTGATATTAAGCAGAAATGGTTCTTGCTCTGCTCTGACAAACTGCAGTCATATTGTCTTAAATTCCCCTTTTTTAACTTTATTCTGCCCCATCTTGAGAACAAATTACTGACAGCCGGATGATGATGATGTGTTACAATGCTGGTGTGATCCATACCTCTGGGAGGCTTCAGGGGGTAGGGAGAGGCTGTTTCATGCTGAGATAAGGGAGAATTGTCATTAAAAGGCACAGAGCTGGGGAGCTAACACTGCACTTGTGATCACTGGTTTCCCACACACTAAAATATCGCCCTCCCTATTTGATAGTACCTCTCTGCGGGTAAGTCACAGCCTGAACACGCTGCTTTCAGACAGTGCTGCTGTGGGCCTGCCCATGCCTACTGATGGTTTGTTTTTCTCTATTGCTGCGCTGTTATCAGCAGCTTGTCTTTTGTTGCTGTTATTTAGATTGGCACATCTCCCAGCATGTAAATTATTGCCACTGGTAGGAAGGCTTAGTGTTGCTGTATAAGCCAAAAATAAAAATAAAAAAAAATCCCTAGTGGAAATGTTGTTTATATCAGCAAGGGTTTATTTGAGTGAGAGCTAAACAGTCTTCTTTTCCTACAATAACCCATAACAGCTTCACATAATGTCCTTTCTAGTTAAACCACGTGTAGCATCACCTGAGTGCAACACTACCCGCACACAACATGACTCTGCCATTTACTCTCAGTTTAAGCTACTTAATTTTTTCCAAAAGTCTTAAAATATGAGTTCCTGTTACTCTTATGATGATTTTAAGTACAGAGCAGGCTCAAGTCTGATTTCCTGTAGCTCAGTGTGTCCAAAGGGTGGACCACATGAAAGCTCCCAGAGTGTTCATCCAAATACCTGTAGCACAGTGCCTTCAGTGGCTGTCTTCTCTCCCCTTGAGCAACACAGGATTATGCTACTCAAATGTAGTATTTCTATGTAATAAAAGTATAGGTAGTTAAAAACTAGATACTTGGTGTACTTGGAGCATTTTTAAACCCTTTTTGCTCTTAAGCTGATAGATGGGTTCTTTTAGTCCTGCTGTTTACGCACCAATTGAGTTAGACCGAGTCAGACAGCCTTCAGAGCAAGCTGCCAATTGCTGGGTCTGGATCCATTGCATGATTGGGATGCAGTCTCCAATTAAATGCCAATCTATAAGCGGTTAGGTTTTGGCAGGTCTAATTCTCTCCTGAAAAAGCGATGCTGCAACGCTTCAGGACCTAATTTACTGTCTTGTGCTGACATTACCAATCAAGAGCCACAAATGGGAAACCAGTGTTTCTTCCTGACCTGTGTCCAGCATCACAACACGGCAAAAACACCACAGAGTCCTGCACTCATTCGGCTTTCTTGGCCGTGCCAAAGCCGGTAGGTGGAGCTGGTATTACACCGCTGGAAGCCAACAAACCCTTTGACAACACAGTTGGTGCTGCTCAGGGAGGGGATTGACAGAGGAACACGCCTCACAGACAAAGATCTCTTCAGTTATCACTGAAACAACCAGCACTAGTTCTCGTCTCCTCCTCCATCACAAGGCATTTGTTTGACTTTCTGGCATCCATTCTGCTTGATACTGATTTATTCTGAGTTCGTTTTGTTTGTTTTACTTAAGTCCCTGGATCTGATTTAAAGTTTTCAGGAGTTGTTCTCAGTTTGGGGCAACAGGCCTTGTTCCAGGCCATCCTGGAAGAGCAAGCTTTACAAATGCAAATGGTTGGAAATAGCTGGTCTTCCCTGCTACATTCAAGAAGATTCTGCTCTGCAAAATGCCATTCAGAGTAGCTGGTATTTTGGACAAATTGAGGCAGATGGCCTTCCCATCCCTCATTCTTCTGTATGTGAAGAACAGATAAATATAACTAAGTAGCAAAGGACCTGTGCACGTCTCACTGGAGTATCAATGCAAATCTGAAGTGCTCAGCTAATTCTGGGTTTGGACAATTTTTCCCCAAGCCCTTTCCGTGAGCTGCTGAGCTACTTTTATTTAAAATGTTAAGTACTGCTTTCTCTAAATGAAGAGCTAGATTATGGGGACCTGAGACTTTAAATGTTTCAGTAGTTATTTTGAATACATTTCTTGCTCAGATAGCTTTAATGGGAATAGACAAGATGATATAAAGTATCTTCACAGCCACTGTTAATCACAAGAAGGAAGGGTATTGACTGTAAAATAGCCTGGGAACAGAAAAAGAAACTGCATTTTTCTCTTTGTACATACCATTTCTGATAAATACTCAAAAGCATCTTCATTACAGCTTGACAGCACAGGTGAGAGTATTTACAGCACATTATCTGACTGTACAGCATAGCAGACTTATTTTTAGAGATAAATTAATAGGGACATTTAAAAGATGACAAAGAGACCCTTTTCAACACTGCCAGAGCTTTGTAGGTCCTGTATCACTGACATTCATGTGATTCACCATATTTCTCAAACCTCAGTGTTTGTTCTAACGGAGACCTCTGAGTGTGACTTCTTTCGTAAATGGCAAGGCTGGGGTGGGTGGTTACACGGGTAAGGCTGATTGTGTGGGCAAACACCAAGTCATGACACTGAAGAAGCAGCAACAGAATAACAGCTGTCAGGGGATGAAACAATAGCACCATTTATAATTGTACAGTGACAGGAAACAATAAAGGTGGTACCAAGGAGCTCCTTTTAAAAATGTATTTTCATAGATACATAATGAACAGGCTAGCGTGCATAAGCTGCTAGAACTACCCCTGCAATTTCTGTTTAAAGAGCTTTATCTGACAGAAGATGTACACTGCTTCCCTCTATCGACCTTTAGTGTCAATGCTAAGACAGAAAGCACAGCTCACAGAAGCATTAGTCTTATACAAGTACACAATTGCTGATTCTTTGATTAATAATGGGAAACAACCCTCTGTAGAGGAAACAGGATTGAAGAATATAATATATATATATATATATGCACATACTAGAATATAAAGTCAAATAATTCTGTGCTAGTTTGTGATGAAAACAAGCTATTTGTAGCCTCCTTGGTTATCACACTTGTTTTCCTGATGTAGGAACTCATCCTACCCTCCCCTGGAGGGGCGGAAGTTGATGAGAGAAACAGATACAACATGACCGATAATAAAAATACTCCCTCTCCAGCTCGTTCTCTATCAGAGTTTGGATGGCCAATATAGTGGGAAGGAACATTACAAAGACAGGAATGTTAAGTAGTCTCCTGTTGCTACAATCTCAATATTATCATCAATTTAACGACTGCAGTGACAGTTTCCTTTAGGACTCAAAGTTCAGGTAGGTGGACAGTATCTGTCCTCCTCCAGGCACAGCTCAGGGCCAGCTCAATCATAAACAGTGAAGTTCAATAGAAAACACAGTGAACTTTGCAAGAAAAGAATACCCAATTTAGTGATCAAAGAGGTACAAGACAGGAAAAAAAAATTGATTCAGTGGTTTATCTGTTCTATTCTAGACCATTATGTTTTCTGATGCTTCTGAACAACTGCTCTTTCTTTTGTTCAGCGTGCCTCCTGACGAGCTACAGACAATTCACGTTCATGCTGGAATGATTAGGTTGCTACAGGTTGGGACTAGATTGAAGTAGGATTTCAGTTCAATGTATGCTGTTTCACTCTTACAACGAATGCCAGTCAATATCTCTGGAGGTCCAGAGCAGTTTTGTTGTTGTCTTTGCTTTCTTTCATTTTTTTAAATGACTGACAATACGTGCTTATGCCTCCCTCCCCCACTCGGGTTATTTATTACTGTTCCTGCACACAGCTTCGTTGGGGTTTGGATGAGAGGCATGGCTTGTATCTCACTGCTCAGCAGCTGGAGGTTCTTCGGTCTCCTGCTTCTCTGCCTGTGATTCTGGAGGGATGAGGTACTGTACTTCTTCAGTATTGATTGCCACTTTATCAGGTTGTAGCCAGCGCTTTAGATGCTCTAGCGTGCTGAGGGAAAGCAAAGACAGAGTGAAACATAAGAGAGCAATTTCACAGGAAGGTATGAAAAGATCTGTTAGCCCCACTAATGTCAGAAAGGGGGGAGAGGTTGCAAAAAGTACATCTTCATCCTAGAATGCTAATGCTATGGATACTACAGATGTACATAAATAAACACTCTCTCATAGCCTATCTCTAAATAGCTGGTCTGACCAGAAAAGTTCTACCCCATCTTGTTTAAATACTGACTCAAGTTTATTTTAATTCTAAAATGTGCATCTGTATGCTTATCCTCCAGCAAGTGTGATACATGCCATTCAGTCCTTGCACTGGAAAATTAACTCGTCCTTGCTCTTTTACAAGAGCAGAGTTTTACGTGGTAGTGTCCGTGAGATGATTTGTGTGCTTAAAAGTTAAGGCTGGTTTAATTACATTGCTGGATGAGAATCAAGTAATCTGGTACCATTCAGGGGTAACCTCTAACTTCATTCAGTCAAATTCTGGTGAGGAAAGTGTTTTCATGGATAACATCCTCAGCCTTTAAAAACAAAGTGCATCTATGCCTAGAGCAACTTGCTTTTTAAATGTCACATCCAAGTTAACTGGTCAAAGAATCTAAAACCCACACGTAAACATGGTTTATTTGTCATACTTGAACTCCAAAACTAGCTGAAGTAGATTTTCTTCAAGGGAGAAAGATAATCTTCTTTTCAGTTAAAAGCAATCATGAAAAATGTCAGCTCAGAAAAGAGAAATATGGAGAGCATTATAAGTGATTGGGAGTGTGAGCTTACTAAAGAAAAAGACTCTCATCTTAATTCATACATCATCTGTAAAAGGGCAACGGGTGAGAGAGCAGAAGCATTGTAAGGCAGGCACCAAACTGAGAGCCACTCGGGAAATCTAATCTCAGGACTTGTACCAACCCTGGAAAGAACTTCAAATTCCACTTGTCTCTGAAGCAGTACTTAACTGGGCCCTGACAAAGATGCAGGGAATGGTCTGGACTTCGCTGTTAAAAGTCAGGCCTTAAAAAAAGCAATTTGAGATATATTAGACATTCCCTCCCTACCCAAAATGTGACAAGGGTAGTTGTCAAATAGAATCCTGTTCTTTCCACTCTACATCACCCCAGTCCAAGGGATGCAAAAAAGTAAACAGCTTTGAAAGTTCAACCCACCCGTGCCCTGTCTGTTTCTCTCTAGCATGATACAAGTCTGTTTGGTGGAGAGGGTTGGACCAGATAATGTCCAAAGGTCCCCTTGAACCTCAATCATTCTGTGATTCTGTGAAATGGTCATTATCAAAGTTGTTTAGAAAGCTTGTGAGTCTTGACAAACTGCAGGGAGACCTTTTCTGTCACAATGCCCCCTCACAAGTCCTGACAAACATTTTTACATTTTAAGAAATTAAGTCTAGTTTATTTGCCAACATAGACAATTATGCTTTAAGTGGTAATCCATCTCTTTGACCTGCTTATTACCTCTCATCAGATTCGTGTCCCTCTACATAAAATTCAGACTCAAACTTCTCCTGCAGGAACCTGTCCCAGCATTCTTTCTTAGCTTGGGAAAGAGTACGCAGCATGTCCTTGGAGGTCACCTCTTGAGACAAACCTTTTATTCTCATCAGTCTTCTCTCTGAAGAGGCAAAAGGGGAGGGGATCTTTATTACAATTTTCTCAGGGGAAAGAAAAAAGTGTCTACACTTTGATATTAAAAAGGTTAAATTAACATTTCAAGACTTAATATTTTAAAAAGTAACTTTTTCTTTTATTTGAAGTCTGCATGACAGCATTTCATTTATGTGTGCGTTTGTAATTTGGAGTGACATTTCAGAAGGAAATAAGGTGTGTATGCAATCAGTCAACTCTGCCTGTTTTTGTGTTTTAATAACTTTTGCGCTTACTGTTCAATTTCAATGAAACCTTCACACAGAAGGTACAGATCTTGGAGGCAGTAAGTCCCCATGCTTTCCATGCAAATTGGGATGGAATATAAATCACACTAATTGCAGTGCGAAATGCAAATAATGCTCAAACTGAGACCAGGGATGGTGGAATGCAGAGAGTGCAGCAGTATTATCAGTCGGATATCTCAGAACAGAATGTAATGTTTTAAGTTTTTCAGTCACAGGCTAGTGAAAATGTTTTTACCAGATGCAGGGTAATCCAACTACAGTACACAAAGCTGCAAGGAAGCAAATTTCATGGAGTTCCTTCAGTCACAAAATCCCTTTATAATGGATTCCTTCTTAAATTGGGTCAGGAATCAACTTATGCTCACGCATTTATTTTTTAATTGAAAAGTCTATGATTGTCAGTTGAACTGCACTAGTTCAAGACACGGTGGCCCACTTGTTACTCTTTTTCGAGTTTGTCTTGTGTCACAATTTGCTTGTCACTGAAAGTGTCTGGCCTGGGCAATTATTAAGACTTGAAATACCATAACTGGCCAAATGTACCGATAGGCTGATCCTATGATGACTCAGTTATTAATCCTGGCCACGTACAAACCCAGTACAAGTTTATACTTCTGTTGACTTAGCTAGAATGCACAAGACAAACTTCGTGCTAGCTTTATGCTAGTATGAAGCCTGCTTGTGAAAAGTAATCCATTAGCATTTTCTGAACAAATGGGAACTGTAGCAGCAATTAATAACTGAAGAGCAATTTGTGGCTTGTTGCTATGGCACCTTTGATCAGATACCAAGAGCTCTACTTAGTGTACTGTGAAACAACAGTCTGAAACAGTAACAAAGTCAAAATGGAGGCTCTGGCAGAAATAAAAGCTTTTAAAAAAAAACAAAACAAAACAAACAAAAAAAAACACTTCTGCAACCCTGTCCCCATTCCTCTTGGTCTGTACCTGCATGCAACCTCCTTTGCAAGCCAACATGACCGTGCGGCTGCACTGCAAACCAGATTACAAACTGACCCAAATAAAAATAACTCCACAGAAAGGAATGTTTTATAGATTATGAAGGAATTAACTAATCACGCTGAGGTTAACTGCATGATCTGTCACTTTAAAATACAGATTCTAGCAGGCTTTATTTGGGAAAGCATCAAAGCTTTCTTTCCTATATCTGCCTCCCTACCTCCCCAGCCAGAAAAGAGGTCACAGAAATCTCACTTTTTTTCTTTGCACTCAGTTGCATCTCCTGAGACTCCGTGAAATAATGAAACAAATGATGGTGGCACAGAAACACAGAGGCGCTATAGCGAGTTCAAACCACATTTCCCCTCCCTCAGTCAACTACAGTAGGACTATGTGCTGCCCAGAGAAAGAAACAGCAGTATCCCTATTCTATTTATTTTGCAGGAAGAGCAAAAATTCTTTGGTTTATACTTGATAGAGAGTTTCTTCCCATGGAATAGCTGAAGAAGCTACAGTTGTGCTTCTCATTGCCACTTGCACTGAGTCAGATGAACCACTGAGTTTGTGCAAGACATTTTTCCAACCAGAGGTGTGAGCACCGTCACCCTGGCCTCATAAACAGTGCCATAGTTATCAGCAGGCATCTAAGCACATGGAGGAACCAACACCTGACCAGACACTCACCGAGGGATGCCAAATACACCTCTGAATCATTCAGGGGAGCCCAGGGCTTGAGGTTTGTTTGGGAAGAGCCTCCAGACACATTGCTCTGACTTCCCCCATCGGCGTACGCATCCGTGAAGGAGTCTGTGAACGCCTCGCTGTCGTCCTGAAGCTCTGGCCGGGGCAGACAGGAGCAGATTTCAGCCCAGAGGTCTTCGCTGGACCTGGCGACGGCGGCATCAGCGCTCTCGATCATCCTCATGGCGAAGAGCTGAGGGAAGGGGGAGAAAGGGCGCGCGGTGAGCGTGACACGGGACCTCCACACCCGCTGCCCTCTGCTCGAGACACCTCAGTGGGGCCTTTAGGGCACCTTTAGGTGTTCTTAGGGCACATTTAGGGGATTTTTCGCAGCACGGGGGTGACCCACTCCGGGGCTATCGGTTACAGCCGCGCCCTGAGGGACCCCTCACAGCAGCAGGCCGCGGGGCCCCGGCCGCCCACCGGCCCGGTCCCTGCAGGCCCCGCGCCCCTCCAGCCCCTGTCACAGCCGCCCCCCCAGCTCGGCAGCCCTCCCCCTCCCCGGGCACAGCGGGGCCGCGCCGCCCCTCGCCCCCAAACCTGGCTCGGCCACCGCCGCTCGGACCGTCAACACGGCAAAGCCGCGACGGCTTCAGACCGAGAGAAGATTGACGTGCGGGCTGACCAATCACCGCGCCGCTTTGGGTGGGAAGAGGGCGCCCATTAGCCGAGCCCTCAGAGGAGGCGGGAAGATGGGAGGGAGAGTGACGCTGCTGCGCTGCCATCTTGGGAAAGGGCGGAAGGTTTGCTGAGCGGCGTAGGCGAGCGGGGCGCGACACCTGGCAACGGGGTGGCCGCGGGGACGGGACCGGGACAGGTATGGGGACGGGGACAGTTATAGGGACAGGGACAGGGATCGAGGCCGCGTATGGGGCCGGGACCGTTAACCGGTGTCCCCGTGAGCCGCGGACGACGCCTTGCCGTTGTGTTTTGGAGGGCTGCGCGGGGTAATTTGCAATTTTAAGCGCAAAAAGCCTTAATTATTGTTAATTACGTCACGGTTCTTCCCTTTAAGCACAAAAAGCCGGTAATTACGGCACGGCGCTTACCGATAACCAAGGTGTCCATGCACCAGTGCTGGTGGCGCCCCATGTAGCGCGCTCCGCCGCCTTCGAGCAGCGCCCAGTATCGATTATTTCGTTTTTAACCCAAAAAAGGCTCGGGGTTGGGCGTGCCCATGAGCGATCCCGTCCCCTTTCCCCTGGCAGGTGTCCGTGGGATGAGCCCCCTGCTGCCCTGCGCCACGCTGACACTCATGGGACTGCTCCTCGCCAGGACGATGGCCTGGACTTCCAGCGGAAAGACGCACCCCGAGCTGGTCAACAACCTCTACAGTGAGTAACGAGGCCGTGTCCAGGTCCCCAGCTGCTTCGAGCTGCCCCTCGGAGCCTCCGGTGCTTCAGGGTTAAGGTTTTTGGTGTCCTGCAGCGACCCGACACGACGCCGGTCGTCCTGAAGCAGTAGAGTAGACGGCCGAAATTTCTCAGCGTCGCAATCTGAACTCGTCCTAGTTATAATTGGAAACAAGAGGTTGTGCCAGAAGTAGCCCAAAAGGCTATCTATCCCCACAGCCCGCCTGCCGTTCCTCTCACGGGGTAAACGCGTGACACCTTCTAAAACACTGCATGGAGCAGCATTGCTCGGAGCCGGCAGATGCTCAGCTTCTTGGCAGGGTTTCACCTCCAAGGATGTGCCCTGGGGTTGGAGTCACGCGTGGTGGTGCTGCCCTGCGCCGGGCAGCATCTGGAACACAAGTAAAAATAGCTTTGAATTTCCTCAGCTGCTAAAGCCGTGCTGATTTTCCCTGCAGTGCAAAGGAATGGTGAATGTTTCTATAGTCATTAAATCTGAACCAGAGTCTCCGCCTTCAGGAGTGAAAGTGTGACTTGTTTACTATATTTAACGCTCCCAGGCATGCTGTAGTTATAACTAACAGTCCTCGGAGAGAGGCTGGGCTGGTGGTGTGACCGTATTGTGATTTCATCCAGTGCAGCAAAACCTGAAAAAGATGTATGAAAATTTCATCTGCAGGGTTTTCTCTGTATGTTTCTCTCTCTCTTTTTTTTTTTTTTTATCAACTCTCAGATAGCTTAGTAAGGGTTCTCCCAGTTCTGCTGTTAACTCCCAGAACTGTATTGCCTCCTTCCAAATACCTTCTTGCTTCCATACTGAGGATTTAAGTCCTTTCTCTGTCTGTTTTCCTCCATCTCCCAGAAAAAGGAATAATTAAATCCCAGCGGGTCTTTGATGTGTTACTGGCTACTGACAGAGGCCACTACATCAAATATTTCCCATACATGGATTCTCCTCAATCTATTGGTGAGTAACTCAAAGTTTCACCGTTTTTATGGTGTTTATTTTGAGTATGCTAACCACAGTGACAGAGGGGCATGAGGTGGCTCATCAGGTTGGAGTTCTTAATGCTGGAAGCGCTCTCACCAAAACAGTAGCAGAGTTTTTAGACAGGCCAGGTAGAGCAATCCTCATCCATATTTCAGCTTGTGGGATCTAGAGGAAATAGAACAATAGAACAATATATATTTTCCACAGTCAAAACGTGCATTGATCGTTCTGAGTTCAGCTTGTGGAAGGGAAACAAACACAGCCTGTGATAGCTGCAGAACATTTTGATGAATGAGCTGGGGGGGTGGAGATTGGAGCAGTTGGGAGCTGAAGCATTAAAGCTACCTTGATCTTATTATTAATCCTTCAGGAGTTGACTATAAGTCAGTGAAATGCTTTAGTGAGGCAAAAGAAGAGTCTATTTGTATTTTAGGGAATGGGGAGGGAGATTAAAGAACTGTTCACGGTGGAGATTTTGATAATGAATTGGATCTTATCACCGTCATTTCTTTATCATGTAACTCTTGTCACTGGCTTCCTTTTAGGATACAAGGCTACAATCAGTGCACCACATATGGTGAGATATTCTTAATTATTTTTAACAGACATGCAAGAAATTGTTTGTCTCCCCCATCCCTTGCCTTTTTAAATTTTACTTAAATACTAAAGTAGGAAGGTGAAACAGGTCCTGCAGACACGATTATCGTGCTTGCTTCTTTAGATGCTGAAACTTTTTTTTTTTTTTAGTTCATTTAAAAGCATGCTCAGGTAGAAATTCTGTGTAACTGGAGAGAACCATTAATATTGTCATAATAATAATCATTTTTGCATGATATTTTTCGTCCTGCTCCTTTGCATATTGACTGAACCTCTTTGTAACTGCTGTTCTGCAAAGAGACATTCCAGATCTGACACGACTCGCTCTGAACATGTCAGACAAAACGCCCAGTGTGCTGTGTTTAAATCAGAGCACAAAGTGCTTGGAACAAGAAAAAGTTGCAGGAGGAGGAAAGTAAAATGGGATGTTTCACACTCTCTTGTATTTGTACCCGCACAGCATGCCCATGCACTGGAGTTGTTGAAGGATCAGCTTGTGGAAGGTGCAAAAGCACTGGATGTCGGATCTGGGAGCGGGTACCTTACAGCTTGCTTTGCCAGGATGGTAAGCTCATGGGATAGCTAACCTAACTGGAACTGCTCAGCCTTAAAACCAAAGTGGCACAGTATCTGCACCTCCTTGTCCAGACACTCTGCTCTTAAGTTTCTTCCTAGAAATTCTCCAGCCCCCACACTACCTTGTTCTATAAAATGCACCTCTGTACCTACAGGCTGTACAAAGTCTTTCCGCATCTCTGTGCATGTGGGAGGTATATGGGTGTTTGTCTGCTCTTTCCTTTGTAGATGGGCCCAACAGGGAAAGCCGTGGGTGTAGAACACATTAGAGAGCTGGTGAACGAATCCATCAGAAACGTCCAAGAAGACGATCCGACTTTGCTCAGCTCTGGCCGTGTAAAACTTGTGGGTGAGCTCTCTGGGACCCTGATGCTTGACCCCTCCTGTGAGCACTCATTAGCTCTGGCTGTCTGCAGAGCTCTGCTTCTCAAAACAGTGGCTCCAAGCTGTGCTAATGCTTTCCATGCTGTTGCTAGAAATCGCTGGCTGGCTAAGCGCAGTTTAACACTGACTTGAACGCTACTGTGTACATAAGCAGCTTTTAATGCTGCAGGCAGTCAAGCACACACCTCACATCTGAATGTGTAGTCCCTACACATTCAGTAAGAGGTGTTCTTCAGAGGAGAGGGATTGTACCACATCTGAGTTTTAGTTTGAGTGAGTTTACACACGCTTTTATTTTGTGTTTTTTCCTTTTTTTTTTTTTGTTTTGTTAACTTGTATCAGCTTATTCTGTACGCAAAATCTCAAGACTGCACAAAGCTATTGTATTACATAAAGGCCCTCCTGCCTTTGGTTGTTCCATTTTCCAGCATGGTTCAATTCCAGAAATATCTCCCCATTCTTAAAATGTAAACGAATGCTACATTTCTAGCAGACAGGTCAGTGCTCTGATGTGGGAATTCACGTTGCTATCACAGTCTTGCTACAAAGTTTTCCTCCTCAAAATTTCAATTCAAAGAATATATGGAGAATTATTTTTGCATGGAACTGTTGTCTGAACAAGTCTTTTCTGCTTGCTTTTCCCTCCTGCAGTTGGAGATGGCAGGCAGGGATACCCCGAGGAGGCTCCTTACGATGCCATTCATGTCGGGGCAGCAGCACCGACAGTACCAAAGGAGGTAAGAGTGGTCGTGCGGGGTGTCAGTTGCTGTTGGCTGCCTTCATCAGTAGGTGTGATAAAACTATAATAATTAGGGAACTAATAATTAGGGAACCACGGGAACCTCCCTTTTTTTTTTTTGTCTGTATGGAGCTGGCAAGCTTGTGTTTTTCAAGATGTCGTGACCTTCACAGCTTGGCTGACTTCTGTTATCTCTTTTTGGCTCTGCTGATTCCTATCTCTCCGATTGCCAGCTGCTGAATGAACTGAAGCCAGGCGGTCGGCTCATACTGCCCGTGGGTCCCGAGGGTGCGAACCAAGTCCTGATGCAATACGACAAAACCAGTGACGGGGAGATCATCGAAACCCAGCTGATGGGCGTGATCTACGTCCCTCTGACGGATAAGGAAAAGCAGTGGCCTCGGTAAACACTTGCAGCGTTTCTCCTCTCCACCCTGTGGGCTTGCTCTCCTTGAGTGCTGGCTTTGCTGACAGATCCCTGGATTCCTAGCAGCTGCTGTTCGTAAAGGACAGAAGGAAGAGGCTAACTAGTAGGCACATCAGGGCAGTAGGATGTGTTTTCTATTAGCTAGGGATCGCAGACTGAGGACTCGAGCCTTTTTTGTGTCATTTTTTTTGGAGCCTCTGCGCATTCATAAACACTGCAGCTGTGTCAATTCGCTGAGCCAAAGGCAAACGCGTGACAGTAACCGCTGCTTTTTCTTTGCCTCAGGGACGAATTCTGAGAGCGGGATGGAAATCTCTAAGCTCACCTCAGAAAGCTCACGGACAGACGGGACTCGGCCGGCCTGCATGGCTTTGCTTTTGGAGCGGGAGCTCCGGCAGCGGCTGTGCTGGCCAAGGCGAGCGCTGCTTCAGCAGAGCGAGGGACGGAGAAAAGACTGAGCCGGGTCTGGCCGCGGTGCCGTGATCCGGACGAGCCCAGCCCCGGGTGACCCCTGCAGAGAGCCGCAGGGGCAGGAGGGCTCGCAGCTCCCCGCAGCCACCCCCTAACAGCGCCCCTCTAACGCTTGGAGACAAAACAAGGCGCCCTTCCCGGCGCAGAGCCCCGAGCTCATGTACGCGAGCGCGGTCTCTTCTTTCCTGCGTCAGCAACCCCGAGGTTTTGGGGTAAAAACGCCGGGAATTGGGGAGGGCGAGAAAACCTGGGGGGCGAGGCCTGGAGGTAGGGGGCGTGGCCTATGGGAGGGGGGCGTGGTCTGATCGGAGGGGCGGGGTTAAGGGTGATGGAGTGAATGGGGAGGGGGCGTGGCTAAGGTAAAGGGGTGTGGTTAAGGGCTGAGGGGGCGTGGCCCGCGCCGGCGTCCGCCTTCAGCGATTGGCTGCGCGTCGCGGCGTCACTCGGCGCGCCGGCGCGCTGTGTGCGGCGTGGCTGCGGGTGGCGGCGCGGAGCTGGGGCCGGGGCTGGGGGCAGCGGCCGCTTCTCCTCCCCCGGCGGGGCATGGCGGAGCCGGGGCCGGGAAGCGGCGCTTTGGGGGAGGAGGAGGCGGCAGCCCCGGCCCCGAAGAAACGCCGCCTGGCCGCCGGGGAGCGCTACGTGCCGCCGCCGCGGAAGCTGAAGGCGGGGGTGAGCTTCAGCGCGGAGCACTTCGCCGAGACCTCGTACTACTTCGAGGGGGGGCTGCGCAAGGTGCGGCCCTACTACTACGACTTCCGCACCTACTGCAAGGGGCGCTGGGTCGGCCGCAGCCTCCTGCACGTCTTCAGCACCGAGTTCCGAGCCCAGCCCCTCGCCTTCTACCGCGCCGCCGCCCGTGCTGGCCGCCTGCGCCTCAACGAGGAGCCCGTGCGGGATCTGGACGTCGTGCTCAAGGTGGGCGCCTCTCCCTCCTCCTTCCCTTCATCCCTTAATCCCTTCTTCCCTCCCTTCATCCTTCCCAAGCTCCCCAGGTGGTGTGCCTATGCAAAATGCACCCTAATTGCTTGCTTTTCTGGCAGAATAATGATTTTCTCCGAAACACGGTGCATCGCCACGAGCCGCCGGTCACTGCCCAGCCGATCCAAATCCTGGCGGAGGACGATGAGGTGGTGGTCGTGGACAAACCGTCCTCCTTGCCAGTGCATCCCTGTGGCAGGTTTCGGCACAACACCGTCATCTTCATCCTCGGCAAAGAGCACAACCTTAAGGAGCTCCATACAATTCATCGACTCGATCGCATGACCTCAGGAGTGCTTATGTTTGCCAAGACGGTAGAGGTGTCTAAGAGGATTGATGAGCAGGTTCGGGAGAGGCAGGTGAGAGCTAAGGGCTGCAGTACTTTTGGGAGATTCTTGTGTGGTATTTTCTTGAAACACACTAAGGCAAAAAGTCCGTCAAACTTCTGGTCTAAACAAACCCAATTCCAAGGACAGTTTGTGGTCTTCTTCCTGTTGCAGTTGTGCAAAGGGGCATGGAGAGAGAAAGATGGAGCAAAACCGTAAGCAATTTTGGTAGTATCGTATTGAAAGGGGTTTCCAGCCCTGTGGGATTGTGCAAACTGGCTGGTATTGTGCGTGCAGTCATAGAAAGGTTTGGGTTGGAAGGGGCCTCTAAATATCATCTGGTCCGTCAGTTAGAGAGCAGTTTTACTTATCAGTAGAAGCGTGTCAGTCATCTAATACTTTTTCCATTTTAAGCTTTAGAAGTTTTGTTTTTTTTCCACTGGTTTTCAGTCCAAACAGAACTATAGCTGCAGGGTGCTAACTTTCAGGATTTGGTCCAAGGCAGTGAGTGTCACAGCAAAATGCACTGAGAGGCAACTCTTGAACTTGATATGGGGAAGACAGTTCAGGCCCTTACGTTCTTGAATTCCCAACTAGTTGGAAGCTAGAATGAGAGAAATTTGATTTAAAAGCTGCTTTTTTTTCTCTTCCTGTTTAATTGTAATAAAACTTTGAGTAGATTACCTAAAATGAAAGATATGTATTTCATTGATGAGAGAGAGAGAGGGGAGTAACTAGGGTGAGACTGAATCATAATCAGACCCAAGACAGTTTTCTCTTCTGAGAGTTGTTCTTTCTCCCCATAGCTGGAAAAAGAGTACGTGTGTCGTGTGGTGGGGGAGTTCCCAGAACACGAAGTGGTCTGCGAGGAGCCCATACTGGTTGTTTCATACAAGGTGGGGGTGTGCCGTGTGGACCCCAAAGGGAAACCCTGCAAAACCATCTTCCAGAGGCTCAGTTACAATGGCAAGACCAGCGTCGTCAAGTGTCTTCCGCGTACTGGCCGCACACACCAGATCCGGGTCCACTTGCAGTACCTGGGATATCCCATTGTCAACGACCCCATCTATAACATGGAAGCCTGGGGCCCTGAAAAGGGCAAAGGTGGCAAGATTGGTAAAACAGATGAAGAACTCCTTAAGGCGCTCGTGGAGGAGCATCGTTCCAAACAGAGCCTGGATGTCTTGGGGATTTCAGAAGAGGACTTGAACACCAATGCAGAAAATCAAGACTCTGGTAATTCAAGCGAGTGCACAGAATCTGTGCAGGCTGATCCTACAAATGAGAACTCCTGCCCTGCTGAGGGCACTAAGGATCCTGAGAGAAATGAAACACCGGCTTGTACACTGGACCCTGATACCAATCTGGAAACACTTGAAAAAACTACAGAACTAGGTTCATGTGAGAACAAGAGTGGGCAAACAGGAGAAAATTGTTCAGAAGAGAAGGACCCTTTGTGCGTGGAGTGTAAAACTTCAAGGCGGGACCCATCTCCTAAGGAGCTGGTGATGTACCTACATGCCTTGCGCTATAAGGGAGCAGAGTTTGACTATTGCTCCAAGATGCCTGAATGGGCCATGGAGGACTGGGAGGAATGACAGAGGGCATGACATCTAAGGGCATTGTTCTAGTGTGGCCGGAGAAGTGTCTTGTAAAGACCTAAGGTTTCAGGGTGCTTGAGGTGAAGAAACTGCTGGTGACTTGAAATGGGGTGGGAAGCCCCCATATTGTTGGGGCTGGCAAATTGCTGTGGCTGCTGACAGGCACTGTAAAAGGTGGGCAGGAACATGGGGGTTCAGTGCTAGAATTACATTGCCATTTAGCGAACACGGGCAACAAACACCTCAATGTGTTACGGGTCTGCTGTCAACTACATACAGAGAAAACTTAGTGCATACGCTTAAATTAAGCAACTGATTTTTCTTTTGGCCTGCTCTATAATGTTCTTGTACTGTAAGGTGAGAGCTGTTGGAAAGTTGTTCAACATACTGGATGTCACATCATACAGGAAAACTATTTGTACTTTGATTTTATTGTCAGACTGATTTTAAAAACCAAAATGTTAACACTGAGAATACCATAAGGTAAAACCAGAGCACTGTGAAGCTGATTTCTTTACTGTTTGTCAGCAAGGTGGACTTTGCTTTGAAATTGCTCTTTTAGAATTCCTTCGCATAATTGCTTGATTTGAGATCAGTAACTCTAGGAATGGATCTGTGCGTTGGGCCTATTTCTGGAGGTACTAGTCCCAGGGTTTTATCCTTATGAGATTTATGAGGAGACTTGATTTAGCAGAGTGTCTTATTATGTGCCCTGTGACACATCTGCTTTCTAAAAAAAAAAACACGTAATCTTCTCTGAGAACCTATTGATTTCTAATCTTTATGCCTCAAATGAAAACATCTCCATACTTGAATAAAAAGGCAAGGTAGAGACCAGTCTACCGCTTTTCACTTTGTTTTTACCATACCATGGTCAAGTTGTTTCTGAATGGTATTTGTTTTTAACATTGCTTCATGTGTGCTTCAAGGTGACAATTGGCCTTAAAGAAAAAAAAGAATATAAGCAAACGAGAAGCTTTTCTTAATGCATTTTATAATAATGTCTTCAGGATGATAAATATCACTATAGTTCTTATTTTCATCGATGTTTATATGACCTCTGAGAGGTTTATTACAATCATTGTATTAGGTTCTTTTTTTGTCTATCTTACGCAACCTCAGTGGTAATGACCAGCCGCACACAATCAAAACCTTTCCTGAGAAGAGCCATGTTATTTCAGGATCCTCTGCACCCGCCTACATAGGATGCATGCATAGGGTTCAACACTTCTAAAATGTTATAGAAAACTTTTTTAAAGGTGAGGAAAGGAATCCAGGAGACCTGCTGCTATTCAGTAAGCATGGCACCAGCCTTGCTGAAGCGTGGTCCAGTACTGGATGTTCTTTCCCTGTCATGCTGAGCTTTGCATTCTTTTAACCCACTAAGACACACAGGTTAAGGGAGAAACCCCTGCTTCATGAGGTGTTCTTCAGTGGGGTGCTGGGGACAACGTGTGCTCCACGACTAAGGTTTGCCAGGCCAACAGGAACAACCACCCTCTTCCCTGGCAAGGCTCCTAAAATCACTTGTTGATACCCACAGGTGTGACCAGGATCCAATAGCCTAAGGTAGCCAAATCATTTTTTTCTTTCCTCTCCTGTACATCTAGCTGTTGTTGAATGTTTCTGTAAGAGTTCATTCAGACTTGAGCTTTGCTCTTCTACATCCTGCTAAGGGTCTCTCATGATTCTAATGTAACCACAGATTTTTATATTTTTTTCCTGTCATCATGTAATAAGGCCTGGTCTGGTATTTAGCTGCAGGCAGCTTGTTAAACAAAGGAGGTAAAAACTCCCCTGTGTCATCTAGTTTTTTCAAACACTGAAATATATATATATATTATCTAACTATGTAAATGAAAATTCAGTGCCTTCAAAATAAGAATATATGCAGCTGTTACTAGCTTTAGACACGGGAAAAATGATGGATTTAAGGGCAGCTGAGCTTTAGCTGAGACTGATGTGACCCAGGTTATATTGTCTTTGTTTGTTTGTTTGCTTGTTTTTTCCTCTGTAAGAAAAAAGCACCTGAAAGAAATTTTACTGACTTGTGTCGATAGATGGAGACCGAATGGCCAAATGTGGAACTGCTGCTCACTGCTGTGTTTCACTTTTTCTGGCTATCCCTTATGGCTGTAAGTTAATATATTTTAATTATCACACCTTACTGGCCAAGAAATGCCATGACTTGTCTTTTCAAGACGCTTTGGGCAATGACCCTTCAAGGCTGGTTTCTCAAGGAGATTACCAGCGGTGGCATCACGTTTTGGTTTGAGTCCGAGCTGGTGGTTTCACACTGCGCAGCCGCTGGGTGTCTGCTGCTGGTACCTGCTAAAAACACGCACAAGATAAAACATCTGCTGGTTTGCTACCGAAGAAAGTGTTTCTGCTAGCGATGGCATGTGATAAATCCCCACCTAGGCCTGAGAATTAGGCCAAATGTGACCAGGGAGCTCATCTTCCACTTTTTCCAGCTGTATTTTAACCAGTCCATTACAGGTGTCACTTGTGCGTATAAAGAGCTACCGTATGGCCATGCTCTGCATAAGGATCTGGTATAATCTGATTTCCACCAGGATTTAAGCATAGTTCAATCTGGGCAGCATAGCCTGGAGGGCTCTGGGAGCTGTTCCAGTAAATTACATGTGAGAGGCCCCTTCTGCTCCTGCTAATTGCAGTAATTATGGCTTCAACATGCAGCGAAGTCTTGGGGGAGCATTTTGTTTCATCAGCTTCTTGTTCCAGATTTTTAAAAGTTAACTCTTCATGCAGAGCAGCTCTTAGTAATCTGTTACACTTCTAAAATCTTGATAGCTACAAGAAAAGCTCATTACAACAGTCAGTGAGTGTGGATGTGGTTTCGGTGAGGCGCTGTGATCAGCCTGGCCAGTGCTCCCTCAACCCCTGATTTTGCAAAAATTTATTTACCTGAGGCTCCCACCAGGCATTTGGCAAACCTGAAGGAGACAATTTGGGTCAAAAGAAGCAGTTTGGTGGTGTTTGGGCACAGAGGTTGCAGGGCCCCAGGGCATGCGGCTACCTCCCCTCAGGCCTCCTTGGGCGGTCCCAGGCGGCAGGAGGGAGGCACGGAGCGGCGATATGTGCCTTGGCAGCCCTCGAGGCTCTAAAATAGAATTTAAATAAGTAAGGAAAAAGAAACGGGAGTGGTAGGAGGAAAAAAAAAAATGAAAAGCTAATTTCCGACGAGGATGGGATTCGAACCCACGCGTGCAGAGCACAATGGATTAGCAGTCCATCGCCTTAACCACTCGGCCACCTCGTCACGAGAGCCCTGCTCCCCGCACAGCCCATAAGAATCCGCACCACCTGCTCCCGGCCTCGCCTCCCGCCCACCGCCCGCTCTGCGAGATGGCGCCCGCCTGCTGCCTTTTGGCCTCAAGAACACAGGGCGACACGACCGCACAGAGACCGAGCCATCCTATCCTGGGCACTCCCCGCTTCTTCACACTCATTTCTGTGGCTGCGGCGCGGTACCGGCGAGGATTAATCCCGAAAAGGCAGACAACGGGCTGGCATCGCGGACGCCGCCATGTTGTACGGAACGCTGGGGGCCGCCATGTCGTACGGAGCGCTGGGGGGCGCCATGTTGTACGTCCTGCCGCTGAGCGGGCGGTTTGGCGCGCGGCGGTTGGGTTTGAACGGCGAGGCGGCGGCGCCCTGAGGGCAGTGAGTGAGGGGCCGGGGGGGGCGGCGGGGCTGAGGCGGCTTCGGAGCCCTGGGGGGGATCTGGGGGAGCTGGGAGCAGTGCAGGGGGCTGTAGGGAACGTAGTTCTGTTAGCTCGCAGCCAATTTGTAATTCTTTTATATTTAAAAGTTTTGATGAGCGCGGCAAGCCACCAGCGAAGTGTTCCTGTGGGCGTCGCCAATTGGGGGCAAACCCTTCATCGGCGTTCAAATGATTTCTTTCCTTTATTTTTCCTACAATTATGCTTTTCAAAGCTGGCTGACTGCATTCCGAGTTTCTCTGGGGTCTCCTGCCCTTAATATTAATGTTGTTAATAGATCTCGCAGCTGCCTTCAGCCCCGTCGCGAGGCGAGGTTGTCCCTCCCTGCAGATCGCAGCCAAGGCAGTCGGTGGCCGTGAATTTGGAGGAAAATTGCAAAAAGGCGCACACGAAACAGTTTTACACAAAGTATTTTCGCCTAAAATGGAAGACGCTTTTATACCTCAAGTCTTTAAAAGCTCCCTCCGTGTGCTGTGGTGTGGCGAACAAAGAAACCCCATCCCGTTGCTGACTTTCACAGTACCCGGATGCATTACAGCAAAAATACTAAATGTTTTAATTACATCATGATCTCGTTATTTAAGTCATGAGATTTCCCTGTTTGTGTTATTTGTGAAACCTGAAAGTTACCAGGTGGAAGCTGTTCAAGAGATGCTGCTCTTCCACAGGCCTACCGTAGCCTTATTTTTGAATATATATTATTCCATCTTAATGAACTAAAATGTTTTATATTTAGAAACAAAACGTAACTCGTTGCTGTTAATAGCCTGAATGATGCCAAGTTCGGGCCTGAGGGGATTTCAGTGTGCTGGGGCAGCCCAGAAATGTGAGGGGAACCTCGATAAAACGCTCGCGTTGGTCAACACCAAGCAGTACTTTTGGGAAAACACCTCTCTAAAAGTGGTAGCTACAGGTGTATGCTAGCCTTTGGGTGTCTTTCTGGGTAGTGCTCCCAGACCGTCTTGGTTTTGTTGCCTCAGAGCTGCAGGCCCTGAAAGCCAGGGCCTCTGCAGTTCCCTTTCTGAGGGGTGTATAGCAATACCCCACTAGTAAATGATTGATTTAGTGTTTCACTAAACCTAGAGCATTTTTTTTTTAAGCCTCCCTAAAGCTTAGTTTTTCCGTGGTCAGCTGGTGGTTTAAATGCTGTGGTCTATGGTGAGGAGACTGGCTTGGTGGAGAAGGGGAGGTGTGGTGTTGCTTACTTGGGGGAACTTATGAATGTGTATAAAACCTTTGGGAAAGTTTCAAGAAGATGGAGCCAGAAGGGATGAGATGCAATGAGCACAAACTGGACTACAGGAAATTTCACTCACACATTAGAAAAAAAAAAATGCAGAGAAGGTGGAACAGGTTGTCCCAGAGCAACTGGCCATAGCTTTGGGCAGGGGGTTGGACTGTACGATCTCCAGAGGTCCCTTCGCACCTCCAAGAGTCTGTGATTTTGTGAAATGCAAAAGCTGAGCAGTTCCTCTCTATTTCTAATTGTCTCTTTTTTTTTTTAAAAAAAAAAAAGTGTTTTACAATTTGCTTAACCCTTGCCTAGGCAAGAGTTTCTTGTTTGCTGAGGTTTAGCAAGGGAAAAATGAAATGTGGTAGTATTGTCAGATTGCTTATAGCTGTCACATATGAATATTTTGCAATTGTAGTAACGATGGAGATATGCATGTAGATAAATCTCACTGAAATCTAGGAAAGCGCACAGAAAACTGCATTTGTTGATATTACGGTGTTGATTCAGTGCTACAATATATTGTGTTCTTTGTCAGTTCCATGGGAGAGCGAGGTTATGAGGAATATTAACCTGGTATTCAAAGCCTTGCATTTTGTTGTGCTCTGCAGGAAACCTTAGGTAATATCCTAAGGCATCTTCATGGTGTGGGTTAACTCATTATCCCCTGCTGTGACTGTTAATAGGTGTACTAGTTCATAAAAGAGAAGATATTCTTGGGGTGGCAGGGAGTAGTAGTGGATGAAAAATTGTCTTGTGTGTCAGAGCAAAATAGTGCACTTTGTATTGTAGAAGGCTTGATCATATTTATCTCCAGCAGTTACTGAAATCTTAATTTTAAGTAGAAGGCTGCCGAACCAGTAAGACTCAAACTGCTTACTCGTTTGATTTATAACATGATATGCAGTAGAAAACACTGAACTGGGAGGCCTGTTAGACATTAGAGAATTCCTCTGAGTAAAGAAGGATAGAGGAGAAAATTATAGCAACTAGCTGAGTCTAGTATCTAGTTGTGGTTGTATACAATATTCTTACTGAGATTCATTAATGTTTTTTTGATTTCAGTACTGCATTTTAGATGAAAAGTACTTCCAACAGAAATGGACAAGATTTATACAGACCCTAACATGGAAAAGTAAGTTGAAACCTCATAAGGACCTCATTGAGATTTGACTATTGTCTTTTAGATGCAAAATGTTTCTTAATCCCTGTGTGCACCTTAAGATCTCTTGAATGAAATATGCTGTCTGTCGTGAAGAAAAACAGGGAGGTTTTCTGATCATGGTGTAGGAAAGCTCAAGGAAATCTCATAGCAGTGGATTGTCTAGGGACTGACCACAGGGGTCAGAGCACAATATGTTGATTTTTCCAAGGGTCATTTATGGCACCTAGCATTGGAATGATCTATTCCAAGCAAGTTTGTTTAAGTAACTTCACACTTGTAAAAATAATGGAGAGATTAAATTATTAGCCATCAAGAAATTATTAGCATCATAAATTATTAGCATCAAGAAATACATCTTGGTTCCAGTTTATGCACTAATATCTATTTCTCTTTTTTTCCCCCCAGTGATAATACAGAGCACATGAGAAGAAGGCGTCTGTCCTCTGTGAGTAACTTAAGGCATTTCTAAAATAAAACTGAGTGAGTGAAGGAAGGGAAGGGGAGCCATAAAGAAGAATTAGTTTTCTCATCACAGCCTGAAGAAAAACATACCAAGAGCAAAGAAAGACCTTATTAAGTTTGTGATTGAATGTGACGCTTCTGGCGCTTACAGATTCTCTACTGCCAAGTAATCAGTTCATGTATTCTTGTGAAATAGCAGTTCACTGATTGTATGGCTGGCTGATGTATTCAAGTCTGAAAGCGTTGCTTTTCACATTAGCAATGTGGCAGAAGATGATACAATTTCCACAGAAGGATTCCCAGGTGAAGCGAGTGTACAGGGATATACCTAGTCATTTTCTGATTGAAGTGAATGAATTTAGTATGCACAAGGGCAGTTTACCCACTCTTTTCTCAAAATAAATACGTGAATAAGATACTCAAAAATTAAAGTTACGCCTTCATGGTTATGGATTCAGAATTTTATAAATTCTTTGGTCAATAATAAGTATACCTCCAACTGAACTCCCATGTGTGGTGCGTTGGTGAGAAGCAGGGTCAGAGTCTGGGACAGATGCCCAATGCAAGAGTGAATTGTAGGTTATGAAATCCATGGTAACTTGTGCATAAGTGATGTCTTGAACTGCTTGTACGCCAGCTGTGACTGAACCAGTCATTTACTTGTTGCTTGATCCTTTCTTTGATTTTCTCAACTTACTCTCTGATTTCCTCAACTTACTCTCTTTTAGATTTTAAAGGCTCCACGAAATCCTCTTGATGATTTGGGAAACGGGAATGAACTCACTCAGGTAGGTCTGTTAAGTCCTCGTTTGCTGATGCTCTTAATATCTTTGGTTTGCTCCTCAACCAGTCCCTGGTTAAACAGGGTCACTAGAATAATGTAGGTGTAAAAACTCCTGTAATAACTGCTTTGGAGGATAATGTTTGGAGTAACAAATATTACATGAAATTTGTTGAACTTTTATTTTACATCAGAATATGTCTTCTGTTAAGCAGGGAGGAATAGTCAGAAATTAACAGATACATCTTGCTTCTGGTGTAGTCCAAGTTTGCCACCTGGAGTACTGTGTGCAGCTCTGGGGCCCACAGTGTAAGAAAGAAAGAACCTCTCAGGGTGGGTCCAGAGGCTGAAGCACCTCTCTAATAACTTCTTTCAAAATATATGAAATATGAGCCTGAAATATTATACCCATGCATAATATACTTCAAAACTGGTTTGAGCATGAAGAGCAGCTCAGTCTTCATTTAAACATTAATACCTTTTAACAATGATGTGTAGTACTGCTACTGAGCAATATAGAACCATCGTATGCAGTAGTGCGACTTTGTTCATAACTGCTTGTGATGCTGACATGGTTCCTCTGTGCGTATAATGGATAATGTCAGTACATCAACACGTTGTCTGCTTTCTTAAACAGTGAGTGTTCTGCTGCCCTGGACAGAGCTGTTTAATTAGGGAAGCTTACTGCAGACACAGTACTGCCGTGGTATGGTGAATTAGCTTTACAGTATATGCAGCGTTGCATTGTTACACACCTTGTAACGTTGCATTAGTATAATCATGTGGTCAGTGACACCGTTTAAACACTTCTTCAGGAAAATATCAGTGGTGATTTTGATTCTTCCATGTATCCTTTCCTTTCTCCCATAGAGGTGAGGTTTTTTTCCAGTTGTCACAGAAAACTAAATTAAAAAAAAAAAAATCCTGCAACTCACTTGTGCTAAGCAGCTAAGTGTTTTTTCCCTAGTATGCCAAACATTAAGCCAGACAAAAACCCTTATAAGTGGTATTCTGCTTCTTCTGTCTGAAACCAAGCAGTTAGTACAAAATGATCTTTAGAACCTGCTTCTTGTGAGATAGGTGTCTCCCTGTGAAGAGGAGAGAAGCTGGAGAACTATAAGTAGTTCAAAGATGTTTGAAAATATCTGTTGTTAAGCTATTACACTTGCAGTTTTTCTTTTTTTTTTTTGGTGAAGAAGAACATAAGAACTGTTCTCTGTACATCAAACTGTCTTTTTTTTTTTGTCAGGATATCAATATAGAAAAACGTAGGAAAAACTCCCGACGTGTCAGCTTTGCGAACACCATAAAGTAAGTTTGATCTGAAGAATGCAGATCTACATCTCTTTATTTAAGCATAAAGTTGTAGGTAATAATCTGCTATCACCTGAAGTTGCTGTTTGCATACACTTACGGGCATTCAGTGAAGAAAATTGGTGACTTGTTATACTAAGTTGGTTTTAAGCCCCGGTAGAAACATTACGCACTTTCTCATCCTAGCTATAAAGAATGATGGAGTAAATTTCATATAATTAGGAAAGTTTGGTTTTCATTAACTTTTCTAGTGATTTCACATGAAGTATGATAATGGTATCTTCCTGCTGGAAAGTATGGTTGGGTTCAGTAAGCTGCTGTCTTTCGGTACCATTTCAGAACATATCATGTGGGAAAAGATTGAGATTATTTTTTTTATTTATTTTAATTTTTTGTTTGCTTTAAAACAGATTATCTTGTGTTTTTAAAAACTGTTTTTCTTTGTTCTTAGCTGCAGAGTCTTCCAGCGAGATCTTAAGAATAATGCAGCAGAAAGAGAAAATGAAGGTAAAAACTCCTCTCTTTTCTGACAGGTTTCACAGACTATTAGCAACGAGACTTCAGCCAGAATTTAAGAAGTCAAGCTCATCAGTCATAGATAGGGAACAACATGGTCAGCTGTTTATGATGGACTGGATGAAAACCCATTAGTTACTACTACTGTGGACCTTGTAGCTCGGAGATTATTTTTTTTTTTTAGACAAAATGTATGTGGAACAAAATCTGTTTTGGGGATTGTTGTGGTTTAACCTGGCTGGCAGCTAAGCACTACACACCCCTAACCTGCCTGCTGGCAGGACAGAGCGAGAAGCTGAAAAGTCCTTGGCTTCGTGTAAGTGCTGCTCTGCAACAATTTATACATCAGTGTGTTATCAACATCAGTGTGTTATCAACATTCTTCTCATCGTAAATCCAAAACATAGCACCCTACTAGCTATTAGGAGAAAAATTAACTCTATCCTAGCTGAAACTAGGACAGGAATTTAGATCAAATGAAGACCGAGAAGAATGTCATATTCACTCTGTCAAAAATTACCTAGGAAGAATCTGAAAAGCTAATGCATTTTCAAGTACTTTGGTTCTCTGGGTTTTTGCCATGATAAAAAGGAACATAAAGAGTGAGAACTGCAGAACATTCTTTTCTGTGCACTTTACTCTCGTCTCTGAATGTTTTGATCCTGTTTCTCTCATTGTAACATCTGATCTTCTTATTTTTAGAGTGTGCAGCAGATACAGGGAATCATGTCCTACTTAATCAGTAAGTCTGGGGAAAAATTATTCCCACACTGCAAATACATTTCTTCACACAGCACGCGACCATAAGAATGTTACTCCTCAAAGAAACCAACAAATGTAACGTGCTTATTTATTTAGATATAAAATTGCTGTATACATTTGACTGGTTACAGGAATACAGCAGAAAAAGGATATAGGTGTTCTTGCCATTCACAAAAAAAGTAGATGTTTCTGAAAAATTGAACAATTATGTCTTGAAACTGCTTCATCCAAAGTTGATTGTTTGGGAATGTCTTCCAGGAGAGACCTACCAGATTCCATATTTGATAGAGATGGTCTTGGATGTTTATTATCATCACTTTTTCACTCAGAGGTGGATAGAGTATTAGTCTGGTCTCAAAGTTCTGGCCTAGATAAAATAAAATTAGGAGATTGTTGCTCACCAACTCAATTTAATTTTAAAAGATTTAGACTGTTTCTATGCATGAAGGCATTTTTTTATATTTAAAATATACAGCAAGGGAACATTTACCTACAGCTATAGTTAACAAACACTTATAAAGCAATACAGTAACATATGTGTGTATAAACAAAAATCAGTATTCTAGACAAGGCAGTCTGGGCTTGAAAGAACATATAAGAAAACACTGAAGAGCAGAAGTCATTAAATGTTAGATGAAAAGCCAAAGTTGGTCGGTGTACCTGGCTTTTGATTTTGCAGAAAAATGACTGCAGGCTTTAGGAACACGTCTTCAGTTTCCCAAAAAGAAAGGAACAACTAAAAGTAGAAAGTCTGAGTTAAAAATAACGCATTAACCTGTTTAAAAATCAAGTATTAACCTATTTTCCCATGAAAAAAAGAGTTTCGTGGGAAAATACCACTTTAGTTCAAATTACAAATATGTCTTCAATATATCCTAATGTTTGGTGTCTGCTGCCCAGTCGTGTATGAGCTCTGCAATAGAATTCAGAATTCTCTGCCTGTTAAGTATATTGCTGAAGCCCTCCGGTTTGCAATCTTTTAACAAACTTTACCTAAACCATCTTTTGTAGAAATGAAGAACCTGAAGATGTTCCATGTGAGATCACTGGTGAGTTTGAAAATAGATTTAACAACAGAATGACTATTTTTATTCCAAACTATTGATAATAGTTGACAGAACACTTTTAACATGTCTAGAACAGTCTCACTGATGGAGATCACTATTGCATGAACAGACTGTCTCAGTGCTTATAAACAGCATTATGTATTGTAGAAGCATGGGTAAGCTTACTACGTGTTCAAAGGAGTACTGAAAATATTTTTCAGGATATATTTCGTTTTAAATGTGCTTACTCAGAATGTGATACTTATGTAATGAGTGCATTGACCTTCATTTCAGTTGATTAAAATAATAAAATAGCTCAGCAAATGCGCTATATCCTTTTCTTTTGACAGGGATGAACACTTTACTTCATGCCCCTATCCAGGCATTGGTGCAGCAGACTGAGGTATGTGAAGGTGCTCATTTTTTCAGTGCTGAGAATAATAGTGTCCAAAATATATTGCAATAATTTGTGTAGTAAAGGTGAAACATGTACCCCAGCTGCCTAAAATGTAAATCCTCGTATTCACAAGAAATTTGTCTGAAGCATAATCTTCTATGTTTTGAAGTAGTTTCCTAATCTGATGGTCCTTATACTACACTGTTGATAATTTTTGTTTCTAAAATTGCTTTTCAGTATCTGAGCTAGTTCTTACATTTTTTTTCAATGCTTATCTAAGAATATGTAAAGGAGCTTATGTTTCAGATAGGTCAGTTTAATTTTTTTGCTCATGGATTACTGTCTACTTTTTTTTTTTTTCCATGGGTGGAATGGATATACACTGTCTGTTCCTACTGTTAAAAAGGTTCAGAAAATTGCAGTGACTGGCATGAAAAGGTAACTGAAATGCTTCAGTTGACTCAAGTGATAAAACAACGTTTTTAGTTAAGACCTTCACAGCCACCGAAATCCTGAACTATGCTATACTTCAGTGGTGATGTCATAGGTCTATTTTATCAAACAAAGCAATTGAACAGTATCCTTTGATCCAATGGCTTCCTTTCATGCTGAATTTAAAGATATGGTTTAAAGAATGTCTTAGCTCTTGTGAAAAAGTAAAGGTTAAAATCTAGATGTGTGCCATGATCCTAAAAAGGTCATACTGAAACCCTCTCTCTCCTTGCTTTAAGTAATGTATATGATTCTTGCTTTTTCTAGTGTATTTTATTTCTTGCATTTATAAAATAATAATGCATATATAACAATATACTTAATTTAAAGTAAACACAAAGTTGTTCTTAATCAGTGTATTCATTATGTTTGATAAAGTACAGTATTATATCTTGATACTGGCCAGTTTTTATCCACAGCTTTAAAATTCTAAATCGTTTCTATTAAAGAGACTAAAATCTTCTTAGTCAGGGTGGAAGACTTTTAAAAATTCCAGCTTGGCACTGCTGTTTTGGGGAATGTACATAAGCTGGGCAGGGATTTTGCAGTGAGTGGGTGGGGAAAGATAGAAACACCACATAGAAAATATTGATTCATAAGTCTCGGTGATTGTTCTGTGTCTACAAGGATTTCACATGTGAAGACGTGAAGTTTTTGTCCAACAGAAATCTGAGCAACATTCTTTCAAAATTCTATTTAAATACATAAAGATATTACAAACATATAGAATGTAGGCTGTAAGAATTTGTAACAGTTAAGTTGTCCTTATATGTTACTACTTGTTGAGGAGGACTGAAATGTTTTTTTTCCTCCCCAAAAAGCTGTAAAGATAGAGCTCTAACCTTTAGACTGCATTAGTTGACTTTTGTTTTGAACAGAGTAAACCACTGTGTCATTTGTTACAAGTGTCAGTAACTGTCACTTCTTGTCTTTTTTCAGTGCCATGATGTGGACAACGCCACTCAAAGAACAAATAGGCATGACACAACACTCATCTTTTCAGATGAAAATGAAATGGAAATGACAGCTAGTCACACTGCAGTGATTGCACGTAACCTGAAAAACAATGAAACTGACAAAACTGAGAAAATAGATATCACATCATTTCTGGCTGGGTTAAACTCTAACAGTGGAAAGGCAGAAATGAGTAAAGAATTTCATTTCTCTGTTGATCCTACAAACCATCTGTGCCTATCTTTTGAACAGAAGGAAGATGCTACTGCGGTAAAAAAAATAAATTTCAATGAATTTTTGATACGCTTGAAGTCAAATGATAAAGCACTCAATCCTATTGAAGGACCTGAAAAAGAAAACCTTTTTTGTGTCTCTTCACAAGTCTCAGAAGACATGGCACGATCATCAGTGGAATCTGATTATTCCCATGAACCACTGGCCACCATCAATGTAACAAAAATCTTTAGAGAGCAAGATGATGGAATGGAAGTGACAAAATGCCAAGCATCTGATGTTAAAAATATGCGTTATGGTATTTGTGGGGCTCCACCAGAGCAATTACCGTGTCCAGATGTTACTGAGGCATTTGCAGATGATGGAATGGATATGACAACTAGTCACACTGCAAAAATGTCTTTTCCTTTTGCCAGTGTTGGAAATCAAAGTCTAAACTTCAAAAAGGATTTCCCATCCATGGAGACAGATAATTATTCTGTAGTAAAGAGAGCATCTCATCAGCAATTAATTGTAAAGCAGGATCCTCAACTTTGTACAAACAAAAAAACAGTAAATGTTGAAGACACTGTAGATACTACAGTGCCGCAAACTTTTAAGCTAGAGACCAGGGCTTTGTCTGCTATCCCGGGATCTGTTTCTTCTGAGACTGTCTTCCGAGGTAATAAAACTGTTTTTTCGGAATGTGGTGACATGGAAATTACTGGGAATTACACATATGTAATCTATAATGAAAGTGCCAAAGGAATGAGCAGTTCATGTCATAAAACTTTTGAGAAAACAGTTAATACAAACTCTTTGCCAGTAGAAAGCAGACATCCAGCACTTGATGATGATACAGAAAGTCTAACATCTTTAGATAATCGAGCTTCTGAGTTACATAAAACTAATGCACTTGAACACCTTTCAGGCTCAGATGGGAGAGCTGAAAGAGTGACCCAAGATCACGGGACTGCTTCAGTGGATGTTGGTTTTGATTCGTGTAGAAATTCAGTGTCCACTGGTACCTGTAAGGTGTTTTCAGGAAAAGATACAGCCTTGACTAAAACTTGTATTGACAAAGCTGATGGAAAGAATGTTGAAAATGAATTTCCTCCTGGAGTGTCCATGTCTGTCACCTGCAAACCACGTTTTCTTGATAACAGAATATCTACATCTCCCAATTTAAGTGAGCAGGAAAAAATGGAAATAACTAAATGCCAGACTGTTATCATTGATGATCAAAGCATTGGGATAACTGCAGAAGCAAAACAAATGCATGGTAAAAGAATTCCAGGTGAGAACCACAACAAAAATGTCAGTGCTGTGGCAAGTTCTTTGGACAGGGACAAGGAAAATCTTGAGGCAATTGGTTTTGATGTGAATATGAAAAGAAAACAGCCTATGGAAACTAATACTGATGATGTTGAGGTGATAATAGTCAATAAGAAGCTTAGAAAAACAAACTTGCAGGCAAGTAGTCTGATTTCCTGTGTGAAGAGCGTGTGTTCATTACAAGAGCAAAAGACAGAAATCGCAGAAAATCCTGCCACCACCAACAGTGCATTCATGTCTTTGCAAAGTCAAGAAGCTGATATAACTCAGCCTTTGAAAAAAACCCTTCAGAATGCTTCAGTTTCCTGCACAAATGACAAAACAGACGTGTTTTCAGATGATCAAAACATGGATGTAACCAAAGCTCATTCTGTTGCTTTTGAAGTTGCTCCTATTAATACAGTACAAGAATATGAGAATACTCATAATCAAAATAATGTGATATTCAAGCAGCTGCAAAAACAGATCTCCCGATTTTCCAATAATTCTGGTGTAGATCCCACTGCAGGTCAGACTGCAGCAATAGAATATAGGGATTTTAAAAGGAGCTTGGATAAACAAACTGTTACGCCTTTATCTGCAAATGGTATGTTCATTTCTAGTAATGAAACTGCTCCCTCCGGAAATACAAGAAATGTACAACCTGCAAAAGTACTAGGTATAAATGCAGATTGCCAGAACTCTGACAGGCAAGTGAAAACCCATACTATGAAGGTAGTAGACGATGCACTGCCAACTCGAGAAGAATCTGAGAGAGATTTCCTGATCAGCAAAACAGTTTCTTCACAAGAGGATTTGAAAAATCCTCTGTCAGTCGATGGCCTGCACTCAGGTATTGAAGAGAAGTTACGAACTAATACATCTGAACAACAGAAGAGAAGTTCCAAGTTGCCTTCCTTTTCAGAAAAGTCTGTTTTATTTCCCTCTGGTGAAAACATGGACTTGACTGAAAGCTATGCAGCAATTTCTCCTGATCAAAACATCCACATGATATTACCAGGAAGAAAAGCAGCATCAGTACATGTTGTTGAAGATGAAAATAAAACATTATCTTTAAAAAGAGAGGTCATGATGACAATAAACAGTCAGGAGCAGCCTGGGTGCAATACGTATTCCTTGGTGTCTGGTAAGAAAATGTTAACTATGACTGGTTTAAAGCATTTCGTAGATGAGAAAACTACCATATTTTCGGAAGATGCTGATATGGACATCACAAGAAGTCATACGGTTTCAGGAGAAAACAAAATAATTTTGCTGCCTAAAAGTTCAAGCAATGACATACCCTTTGTTTCTGGGGATAAAACTTGTGTTTTTACAGACAATAATGACATGGAAATAAGTAGATTTGATACTGTTGCAATTGATAAATCTGTGGAAAAGGCTGCAGCTGGAGGGATGCTTAGCAGAGCTAATAGGACTGAAAGGAAAAGCTCCAAGGGAACAACAGGGGAAAAGACTGTTTTATTTTCACAGAGTAATGAGGATAATGACATGGAGATCACAGAGAGCCATACGGCTGCAATAGGCCATGAAATTGTCTCCCAAAAAGAGGTCAGGCTTCATTCTCTGTCTTCAGCTCAGCCCGTTAAAGCTGTTAAGTTCACAAGTAACCAGAGTTATGTGGACATTACTATGTCTTGCCCTGCTGATAAAATTACAGTAAAACTTTTACATGATGATAACTTGAACTTGAATAAAGAGGTTGAACAGGATGCTCCTTCAAACCGTGATGCTACTGTGCTTCCTGTGGATGATATGGAAATCACTAAAACCCATAACGTAACTTTGGAAGCAAATTCTCTGTGGGCTAGGCAACCCAATCGGTCTGTTCCTCTATGTTCCACAATTATTTTTACAAATGACAAGGCTGATATGGAAATGACCAGCTATCTCCCTGATGATGAAAGTACTGAAAGAGTCATGTGTGAGGACAGAGTAAACCCAGCTAAGCAGGTTGGACAGGAGGCTCTTTCAGGTAACAAAACAGTTGTTTTTACTTCTGCTGAGGATATGGAAATCACTAAAACTCATACAGCTGTGTTAAGAGGTGATGTGTGGGACAGAGGGTTAGTTCCAGCCATTTCTGCAGTTCCTGCTGATCAGACCACTGTGTTTCCACACAAACAAGATGATATGGAAATAACCGTATCTCATACCGTTGCTGTTAATAACAATATGGAAGGATTTGAGAACCAGCAAGTGTCACGTAAAAACACTCGACAACCAGGCTTGCATAGTGCATCGTTGTCTGCTTGCAGAGATGAAGTAGATTCTCTGCAAGTAAAAGATCTGAATGGTGAGTATCTTAAAAAATCTAATGATAACCTCACCACTCCTGCTTCATCAACCTCAGCATTTCCTACTGAGAAGGGAGCTGCCAAAGTTCACAGTGGTGCAATACCAGATTCCATTTATTCTGTCTCACTTCCAGAAGACACTCCGGATGTCCGGGCACCACAGGATCTTGACCTTGCCACGGATAATTCAGTTCCTGTAAACAGTCAGCAGGATCTTGTACAGCCAGGAAAACTGAAATTAAAGAGAGTGCCTTTCAAATTTCCAGGTAATGCCCCCTTGGAGTGCAGTGAAGAAACTGGAGATGTGGTATCCCGTGTTTCTCTTCCTGTTCAGCAATCGGATTCTTTGAAGAGTCCTCCAGATGGACTTAGTAGTCAGACAAACCAAGTATTGAAAGATAATTCATCTAGGCATGAAGATCTAGATACAGTTTTAGCCAAGGATGGAGCAGTTCCAGTTTCTGACAGCGAATCAAAGGAAAACGAGAGGCTGTCAGCTGAAGAGGAAGTACTTCCAACAGACTTCCAAATAAAATCTGAACAAACTAAGCAACCTTTGGTCAGTGACAGTCCAAGAGATCCAGTAGATCCTACTCTTCTACCTAAATTATCAGGTATTTTAAATGTTTGTTCAAAACTGGAAAATATTAGAAGGAAATCTATAGTTGTCTCTGTTCCTGAAACCACTGTTTCTGACCAGCTGCATAAGTTACCAACTCAACCAGAGGATACCTTGAGGTTAGGAAAAAATACCATAAATGAACAAGATAATTTATTTTATCCCAAAGAGCAGGAGAATGCATGTCTTGAATCTGGAGCAGCTCCTGTAGGTACGAATTTAGGTATGGCACTTAAGGACAAATATCAAGGAATAAATGTCCCTCTAGGTATCTTCCAGCCTAAACTACCACGCAGAAGAAATCCTTCTGTTTCTAACGTGCAAGACATAAATGCAAAATCTTCAGAGAAAGTAGAAGCACTGGTTTCAGAATTAAACCTAAACACCGGTGAAGCACCAGATTACACCAAATCTAGTAGGCAGAACTTCAGCCCTTCTCGGTTTATAGCAGAAGAATTTCTTCCCATATGCCAAGAAGCAATGGATTCGAATGATTCTGTAAGCTTTGGATCTGTGGAAGATGGTTGCAATGAGATAAACAAGAGAAACATCTCCCACAATGAACAGGTTAAACGTGAAGAAACAAATGAACAGGTTAAACATGAAGAAACAAAAGCTTCTTGCAAGAGCACAAAAAGAGCTTTGGAACAAGATGAGGAGGATCTTCAAAGTCTAAAGAAGCTCAAGGCAGAAGAAAGCTTGGTTGGTGGGACCTCCCTTGACTTGCAGGTGAGCCTGATCACTCGTTGACAGCATATAAGTGCACTGACAGTGCTTTTTAGATATTGAGATGCAAATTCTATCGCAAGTTTGTAGTCATTTTGTTCTATTTTCCCCAGAATTTCTCTCACTGTTTTATCAAACTAAAACAATTGATGTGTGCAACTTTCCAGATCCATGACAGAGTAAGGGATATGTCAGTTCTCTCCATAGTATTGAGCCTTTCTCAAATAAGTATTCTTAGTTGTCTGTACTAAACCATGTGCTAGTTGTTGCTTAGGTATAGTGATAGATTAAGGCTGAAAGCAATTACTTAGAAAATGAATGTTTATTTTAAATTAGCTGTCTTATGGACAGCACAAATTGCCATGGGCTCAAGAAAATCTGTGCAAATATGGAGCGCTAATCTGACCTTAAAATTAGTTTGTACATTATCAATACAAACTTTCCAATTCCTAAAGCTGCAAGAGTGTGCTCTGGTAGCTACTGCTTTGAGAAATGAATGAGGGATTTTGTAACATCACTTCCTATATGCCATGGTAGGAAATGGCTTAAGTATATGCTGATTAGCTATAAAATGTGCAGATACCAAAAATAAATTCTGAATGTCAAGAAACAGCTACATAAGCAACTGATTGAGTTATTCTTACATTGTTTCATATAGCTTTTCTTTTCCTTTTTTTTTTTTTTTTTTAACTTGCTGATACTAGGTTACTTCTGGCGCTCTGTCTCAAAGCCAAGTAGATGTTCGTGAAGGTGAAGATCTTCCAAATCTATCAGCTAAAAACCTGGACTGTACTCAAGCCAACAGCAGCAGCTCTCTAGATTCTGTTAAGGCTGACACAGAATTAACAAGTAAGACTTCCTTTGCAGCAATTGTCTCAAACTTTTCTATTCTTTTTGCTTAATCAAGGATGAGCCCTACCCATAATACATATTTCATTTCTGAAAAGCCTTGAGTGCCTTTGGCACAGCTTCCTACCCAGCCAGCTGACGTGGTTTTACGCTCTCACTATGAGGCCAAGCCATTCAAGCAATACTGAGATGAGGAGGAAAAGCAGTAGAATTTAAGTACACCTTTGTTTTAGTGGGCAGGTTGGGCTGAAGAGGTAGTTTAGTTCCCCTAGCACAGAGTAAATCTTAGTTTATTAGCTCTTGCCGATCAGCTGGTACCTACCAATGAGGCAGAAATCTGCCGGTCATCTGGTAAGTGATATTTTGCCTATCTTTACAAACCCAATTCCAACTTTGCCCCTTGCAACCATGAATATATATGTTTAGTCCAGTGGAAGTTGGACTCTCCTTGGAGTGAGAAACTAGGCCTTCTTAGCTTGGCACTTGAAAGCTATGGTTTTACCTAGAAATTTGCTGGCAGCTCAGATGCCATTTGGTCTCTGCCTACCAGTGTTGCCCTCTGAACTGGCTGGAGTCTGTTTCTCAGATTTATTACTTTTTAGTATGATACACGTGGCTTTCCTCCTATAGAAAAGTGAATTCTGTCTTTTCATTACCGCTCTAATATGAATTTTATTTTACGTTAAATTTCTAATCTATTCCTTAGGATTTGCCTAAAGTAGTTTTTTCCTCATTAACTTCATTCAGCACCAGATACACACATAAAGGTCGAACTCTACATTAAAATGGCTTTACTTTTGGAGCTAATGAACTAAGATTCATATTTCTGTAATAATATTTTTAACCCCACCAATGCCCTTTTCTTATTTTTCTCTAGTTCAGCGATGCAGTCAGATGGAGTCTCAGCTTCTCACAGACAGCCTCTGTGAAGATAATTTATGGGAGGTATGCATATAGCTGAGAGATGTTAATTTCTTTTCCTAACAGGAAAAATACTTGTGTGCATATATACCAGTAAGTATTCTCACTTATGTGTATGTTTTTCCTAACTTTGCAGAAATTTCAGAGTGGTGTTATCACAGTTGGAGAGTTTTTTACGCTTCTTCAAGTCCATATTCCAATTCAGAAGCCCCGACAGAGCCATCTTCCAGCCAATGTGAGTGTCTGTCCTCCTGATACGCATGAGGCTTTGAATTGTACTTGTGGTTTGTCGTCATTGTTTTTTAACAGCTAAGTGGTCTGTACTGAAGGTCTTTAGATGAGTCAAGGCAGAAGTCAGTTCCACCTTTGCAAGTTAGACATGACATGCTTCCAATTCCATCTTTGCTTGTTTACCTCTGGTAACAGATGCTTTTTTTTTCCCCTCAGTACTGAAAAGTAGAATAGATTTCTATCTCTTGACAAAATACTGTGTATTGAGGATCATCTGTTCTTGGATAAATATGCTGATCCTTGGTTTTCGAGCTTGCTTAAAGAGCAAAATGTTTGAAAGTAAGAATTAGAAGCTCTATCTATCTTCACTTTATCTTCTTACTACATCCATCATCCACTGAAGTCAGAATCCTGAAATGCTGCTCTGCCCTCCTGCTGCCTCTTCTCTTCTGAGTTGCTGCACCATGACATACCTGTTCGCCTTATTTCTCACCCTTAAGTCTGTTCTGCCTGATCCTTTTTTCAGTATCCTCGTTCTGGATGGAGGGAAGACTTCTTTTGAATTCTTGCTGATATGGGAACAAATATTTTGCACGCATGCATACAGACAAGCACCATGTATTAGTAGTAACCTGATACCAAACAAGGAAGTAATTGTACTGTGCAGCCTCTCTGAAAACAAGGCAAGGTGTCACAATTAAGAGAAGACTGAGATTTTTCACAAGGCAGTTTTAGGACAAGGAATGCCTTTCATTAATCCACCTCTGGCAACATAATTCTTAAAGTAGAATTTATTTCTGTAAGCTCATCTTGAGTCTGTCTTTAACCCATCACACTTCTCCATCCACACTTCTCATGTTCTTCAAATTTTGATATATGAAGTTGATCTTCAGGTTGTTCTTCTTAAAGCCCTGTGAAGAGAAAACCTCAAAGCTAGTATAACAGCACATGACTAGCAAAAGCAAAATAAAATTTGTTTGGGTTTGGTGGGGAGGAGTTGGAGTTTTGGGGTGTGGGCTTCTTTTTTTTTTCCCCAGTGGTTCTGTTCCGTTATTTTTGAAGGTACATTGAGAAGGCTGCAAAAACATATATTTTACCTTTAGCTATAATGTTCTCAGAGACCTGATGTGTTTTTAGCTATACTATGGTTTTGTTCATTTAGCATGTGGATTGCTTCAGTCAATTACAATTGCACCAAGTCCTTTATTCAATCTGGGTTTACTCAATGCCTGGAATTTAGTTCTATCATTTACATCCGGTGGAGGGGGGGAGCACTGAGAAAAACTTTCCAAACTGAAAAAAATGTGCTGAATTTTAGTGTATCTGCTTTCCAGTATTTCTTCCAGCAACTCCAATGAAAAGGTAGATTCCTTCTTACATAGCCTAGTTGTTGCTTTCCTTGTATATAGCCACTTCCAGCAATACGGTAGAGAAACTTACAGGGACAGTCAGCTTTGATGTGCAAATTGGTAAGCAAGATACTGAAGTCAGTTTCTTATGTTCAGTCCTTAGTTTTGGATAAGCACTGCAAAATGTAAGTGTGTATTGCCAATTGTGTTCCAAGTATAAATATCTGACTTCTAACTCTTTACTTTCAGAAATAACTGGAAGATGTTCCCTTTATTTCCCCTAACTTAAAAGTAAACTAGGAAACTTGTCCCATTACAATATTTTACAATATTTTAATAGCTTACATATTTCCTATCAACTTGATTTTTACATGTTACTGTTAATATGTCAGTTTTGGGTTTCAGTAAAGATACCTGATTTTTATATAAGCTCTCTTAAGAATGGTGTATCAGGGTTGCTTGTTTGTACACCTTTGTGTAGTCAACTGATTTTCCAACTAAATGCTGGAAATAGTCTCTGTCACCTGTCTGGATTTCATGAATAACTGCCATTTCTTAAAAAGATTATCTAATAAAGTAGTATGAATGAGCTGCTTAGTTTTCTCTACTGACATGGAAAGCTGAGTTTTATGAGTAGAGTAAGTTTGTTTTTATTTTTTATTGTGTTTATTTAATAGAGGATATGGGGAATCAGCTCAAACAGTTCCATTTCTTGTTGCTTACAGCAGTTTATGCTGGCATGGCAAATGATGTGCCAGGGGCAATGGAAAAGCCATCCTGCAAAGTGTAAAGCCTTAGCAGTGTCTGTATAACTTAGAAGTGGGTTTGGCAGGTTCTTCTATGCCAGTACTTTTTCTAGCATGCTGGAGAACTTTTCAGTAGTCTGTTCGATGTTAAATAAGTTCTAATGACATTCATTCTTCCTTCTTCTGAATGGGTTCTGTGACACCTCTTTTGGTAGAGTGAAGTAGTTTCTATCACAGTGACATGTTAAAAATTCCTAACAGTTGTTGTGTATGAAAAGGTGTATTCAAGAACATACTCTTTGCATGCTAAGTGGTATATTTATGAAAATTCTTTACTTGTGAAATTCATTCTGGTACTTCAGGTTTAGTTCTTAGAAAGCTGGCTCCAGTATAACCCAGTCTTACAGTTGTAAGATGTTACATTGTCAGGGTATGTAAGTCAGCAGAACATTCACATTAGAAATTTGGATACCTTCGTGGAAATAAAGCACCCTGTTGTGGTGTTCTGCCTTTATTCATTCCTTCTTTGCTGACTGACTGAGATTTCTGAGTTGCCTATGCAAGAAGAAGTAAAAAGTGTCCATTTTAAAGTTCTTTATAATTCTGATATGGTAAAAGAATGAAAGCCGATAAAAAGAATGAAAGCTATATTAACATAATTTGTATTGATTGAATTGTTTCCTTTATGAGTTTTAAATCTCTTGAAGTTTTGTTTAAGATACTATTCTTAGCTACAATTTAGTTTACACTTCCAATTTGCAAATTTATTTGTACTGAGCTGTCTCTAAATATTCATGCGTCTTACAGAACTTTGGTACGACTCATTAGCATCTGACCGCTGATTAAAAACAAACATAAAAAATAAAACAATCACAGAGACTAAAAGCATTCTCTGAAGGGATTGAATTAACCTGTTATTTATGTGCTTCATATATAAGTAATTTTTGGAATATCCCCATCTTATTTATTGGATGTGACTAAAGGCTTACTAAAAATTGTGAATATAAGATAACTACGCTTGATTCAGAATCTTGTTTTACTCTAGAGCACTATAGTTATCTGGGTAATGTACACACATTTTTTCAGGCTTCTGTCTAAAAGTAGTTTAACCTCTTCGAGTTTAGGTTTTCGAGCTCTAGTGATGAGAGCTCCTTTTTTCCCAAAAGGAAGCCTGTTCTCGAAAGTGAGGAAACAGGGAGCATAAAAGTGAAATGAGCTACTAAGGTTATAAGATTACCTTTTCACAGAAATAATTGGACAGGTCCAGAATGGGGAGGAAAAAAATCGTTAAAGTACATCAAGCTACCTCCGTTATTTTTTTTCCTGTTCTGCAAAAAGAAAGATTCAGGCCTTTTTGGTGGTTTCTGTACATGAATTGATAGAAAGTTGCTGTTTTTAAAAAGCATGCATCTTTTTTTCTTTTTCCTCATCATTTTTCCCTCTGTTCTTTTCCAGTGTGCTGTCAGTGCACCACCAACTCCAGAAGACCTGATTCTCAGCCAATATGTTTATCGCCCCAAGCTGCGTATTTATGAAGAAGATTGCCAGGTCCTTTCTCAGATGATAGATGAGTAAGTCTTTTCTTTCTCTTTTTTCAATCACAGGTTATATTAGTAATTCTATTTTTCAGCTCCATTTGCATGCAGAATGTCCTTAAGAAAGTTATTAATTACAAATGGGAAAAACAGAAAAACGGGAACAAACTTACTTAATATAGGTAGCCAGTTTATTACAGGTTTATATGGTATAGGGCAAACTCTTGGGGAGGAGCTGTGGTTATGGAGATAAAGCTTGTTTTTCCTCTGGTACTAATAGAGTGTTTCAGTTGCACATCAGAAGAGTTAAAGTAAAAGGTTTTGAGTTGTACTCAAAATAATCAAACATAGGAAGCAAAATCATAATAGGTTATGATCTGTTGTTTGTTCCTATTTTCCAGTCTTTACTGTTAATTGAAATACAGTTGCCATAACTTATTTCCTTAACCTGAAGGTCACTTCTGGTCTGATACATAATGCCATTTACAATTTGTGTTAAATCAAGTGTTATGGTAAAATTCAAAATCAGTAGTAAGATTTTTCGCAGCCCTGTTAGCACGATTTCCCATTTCTTTAGCTGTGTAACTCTCCATCTCCTGTTCAGACCTGTTCTCTACAAAAAAACAATAGAAATTGAACTTTGCATTATGTTCCAGAGTGTAAAAAACATAGCCCCTCTGTAGTGAAGGCTTTAGAGGACCTCTCCAAGATGTAATACCCAAATAAATGAAAATGTTTACATTTCCATATCTTAATTAGAAAAGGTGAATATAGTGTATAAATACCAATGTACTTCTTTATATGCTTGATGCAGTTACAACGAGCCTTTCTTTCAATTCTTCCTTTTTTTTTTTTTTTTCCTGTGTTTCAGATTAAAACAGTATGTAAGCGTCCAGGATCAACCACTGGTGAACGTGAATAAGAGTTTGTGGGAAGTAATGAGAACCTGCTCTGATGAAGAGGTAATATTGCATAACAAAATAATGTGATGAAGAAGTAATTTATGCATTCAAATTTACGAAGAATTTGCACATTTAAATAAAATAAGAACCATAATGGTCACTGAGTAACAGTAGGTAGGTAGAAGATACAAGGTAAAATATTTTCTGAATGAAAGTCTACTATGAGAACTGGAATAAAGAATTTCTTATATGCCAGAAGGGTTGAATGCAAAAATGGTTATCGTACTTTAGAGGAACATGTTACTGTGAAACAGAAAAACTTGATATTGATAATTCAGGTTAGATAAAGAAGAGAAACTTTAGAGAAGCATAAGCAAACAGTGCAATTTTGGAAGCGAAAAAATGAAGTGCTCTTACTGTTGAAGCTCTAGCTTCACTGGTGGTGCAGAATTGTCCATTAACTTAAATGTTTATTTAGTTTGGAAAGGTATGGGTAATAGTGTGAGACATAATAAGCAGAAAACGTTACACAAAAATAAAACTGCATACAGAATTTGGAGTGCAACGGTGGTGTCATGTGCCAAAAGAAAGATGATGAGGCCAGAGGGTATTTAAAGGAGGATGCTAATGATAATGGGCTCAAAAAGCACCCCAAAGACATTTGAATTTTAAAAAGCAGAAGCATTATAAGAGTGTCCCAAACAGAATTAAAAAGGTAGATAAGGGATTGTTTTCCTCACTTTCAATGCCAAGAATAAAGGACTAGTCAAACAAAATAAAAGTAAAAAATTTGGAAGACAGTATTGTTCATAGTTCATAATTAGATTTGTATTACAGTTTATCACTTAGGCTAGGATATTAGCTGGATTCAGGAAAACTATACTTAGAAGCAATAAAAGCACCAGAATCACTAGTGAAAAATAACAGATTTGAAAGGTTATTAAGCAAACCTCTACATACTGGCATTACAATGATACCACCTAGTGGAAATGGATTGAAAACACTACAAAAATGCTTTTTGTAAGTTCCTCTCATCTTCTGGATTGACAACTGTCAGAGGAAACCTTGAACTACACAATTCTCATAGTCATTTATGAAGTAGTTGAGTCACCATTCCTGGAGCTGTTAAGACTGGGGACATGGTTTAGTGGTAGACTTGGCAGTGCTAGATTAACAGTTGGACTTGATCTTAGATGTCTTTTCCAACCTAAAAGATTCTGTGGTTCTGTAATCTGTAGCTATATTCTATTAAAACAGGGTTTTTTTCATTTCTTGCAGTTTGGGCACTGCATGGACTTCTGTTAACATTTTGGTTAGCCTCCTTATGTTAGCCCCTTAGTAAGGGGGCAAGTGTTCTAAATAAGTCTTGAACAATTAGAATGAGACATCTGAATGAAGCTGCTGTTTTTTAGCAAAAGCGTCTCCTTAAGTTATTGGAGCTGTTAAAATCTGATGATACTGCTTTCTATGCTGCTCACTCTTGGAATACAGATTGTGTTGGATCTTTGCTAAGAAAACCATTACTTTAGTAGTAGCCTTGAATTAACTTGGATTGTCCAGTCTTAAATTCAATTTCCTTTGAAACTATCATGTAATACTGCAGCTAGAGAAATGGGGTATTGCAGGGAGGGAGAGCAGAGAAGAGAGAAAGAGTTGATTGAAATCTTTTGTTTCGCATTCCCATTCACTTTCCCTTCTGTATTTTCTATTCATTGCAGCTGAAGAGCTTTGGAGCAGAACTGAACAAAATGAAATCCTATTTCATCAAAGAAAGTAAAATCTTGGCTCACAATGAGAAAGAGGCATTATACAGCAAATTACTGCAGAGTGCGCAGGTAATGTGCCGCAAGGCTGCAGAGGTTTAGGTTTAGCAGAGGAACTTCTATATTTTATCTGTGCTTAGGCTGGCGTAAGCTGTGACCATCAAATGTAGGACCCTAACCATCTTGTATAAGACTCCTTTGTATTGAACTTGTTTTCCTTTTATTTATAAGCAAATATAAAATACATTGGGACAGTGACTTTTTCTTCTAGTTGAATTACAGGAACCTTCTACCTAGGTATAAGTTAAAAGCTCTAGAAATTTATTTAGTTACATCTCATCTCATCCCTTCAAAAAAAGAAAGTCATTATGCACGTTGTTAAGTATCTGGTACTTTCTTACCTATGGCAACTGTATTAGTGTCTGTTAGTCTGCCTCTTCATCCTAATGACAGATTGTGTCAGCTGCGTTAATTAGTTTATTAGCAAGCAAAGATCCACATGGCGGTCCCAGGAGGCGTTCAGCTTCTTCAAAAATTTCATTGACTTGTGTAAGAACACATTGCAACAGAGTACAATTTTCCCGTCTTAGGAACAATATGAAAAGCTACAGTCAAGAATAGCAAATGTGGATGAATTGCTCAAGGAGGCAGAAAGCTGTCTGGCTGAACTGGAAACAGGTATGTGTTTGCAAACCAGCGATTGATTTGCTGATTTCTTGTCCAGTCCCTCTGTTTTCCTGTAGAGCTGCTATGTAAATGGTCACTTCAAGATTCTGTGTCTGGTGGTTGCTTAGAATTTTAAAGTCCCATATTACAAATATCCGTTAGGTCTGAACGCCTTCGTTTGTGTCTGCAAACTCGTTTTGTGGAAATAACCTGCACATCAAATGAAGTCTGGGAGCATTTCTGCGTTGAAATACAGAATTCTAATTGTAGCCAAGCTGGCTAAATCTGAAAGTGATGACAGTACAGCTGCTGGCAGCACACAGAACCTGCTAGTGATCCCGCAGATAGGCAAGGCTAAGCTTTGTACTCCAGGACTGTACCATTTTCAGTGTCATGCCTGGATGGTTTAAAACTTGTTCAGCTGTGTTCAAACAAGCTGCAGTCAGTACTTTGGGATTGCCACGTAATGATAACTGTGTCTCTTCATAGCACCATAGAATAGTTTGGGTTGGAAAGGGCCTTAAAGATCATCAGTTCCACACCCCCTGCCATGGACAGGGACACCTCCCACCAGACCAGGTTGCTCAAAGTCCTATCCAGCCTGGCCTTGAACACCTCCAGGGATGGGGCATCCACAGCTTCTCTGGGCAGCCACTTCCAGTGCCTCACCACCCTCAGAGCGAAGAATTTCTTCCTTATATTTAGTCTAAATCTACCATTTTTTAGTTTAAAGCCATTACTCTTTGTCCTATCTCTACACTCCCTGACAGAGAGTCCCTTTCCAGTTTTCCTGTAGCCCCTTAGGTACTGTAAGGTTGTTAAGAGGTCTTCTCAGAGGCTTCTCTTCTCCAGGCTGAATAACCCCAACACTCCCAAACCCTCTATGTCGGAGAGGTGCTTCAACTCCTTGATCCTCTCTGTGGCCCTCCTCTGGAATCATTCTAATACTTTCATGTCCTTCTTGTGCTGGGGGCCCCAGAGCTGAACACAGTCCTGCAGGTGAGGTCTCACAAGAGCAGAGCAGAAGGGGACAATCCCCTCCCTCATCCTACTAGCCACGCTTCTTTTGGTGTAGCCCAGGACACGGTTGGCTTTCAGGGCTGCAGGCATACATCGATTGCTTGTGTTGAGTTTCTCATCAACCAACACTGCCAGGTCCTTCTCCACAGGGCTGCTCTCAATCCATTCTCCACCCAGCCTGTGTTTGGTTTTGGGATTGCCCTGGCCCAGCTGCAGGATGTCGCACTTGTTGAACCCCATGAGGATCACACAGCCCCACCTCTCAGGCCTGTCCAGGTCCCTCAGGATGGCATCTCTTCCTTCTAGCATGTCAACTGCACCACACAGCTTGGTGTCATCGGCAAACTTGCTGAGGGAGTGCTCCATCCCACTGTTTGTGTCACTGACAAAGATGTTAAACAATGCCAGTCCCAGTTCTGACCCCTGAGGAACACCACGTGGCACTGATCTCCACCTGGACATTGAGTCATTGACCTCAACTCTCCGAGTTCAATCATCCAGCCAATTCCTTACACACTGTGTAGTCTTATCTGTCAAATCCATGTCTCTCCAATTTAGAGACGAGGATATTTATTTTTTGTTTTTCATTTATTTTTCTTCCTACTTCTCAATGCCTTCAGTAGAAATTAAAGTGCATGGTAATAGCTTTGAAACAATGGAATTAAAAGGAGCTTTATTCTTTATCTGTTACTACTTGAGGGTAATACTAAAATGTCTAGAACTCAGAGATACATGTAAATGACTTCTAAATACTGAATCTGGAAATTCTGCAGAGACCTTCTGATCCTTGTTTCCCACAGATTCTGAATGGGAAGATTGTGAGACAGACTGCAGTGAGGAAATGGCAGAAGAGGACTCTGAATCAAAAAAACTAGAGGAAGGTAATGGTACCAGCTGAACTAAAAGCCGTTTTTTGTGGTGTTTTTTGTTCATTAATGTTGGTTTTGTTTTGGTTATGGTTTTTGGTTGTGGTGGTTTTTTTTTTAGTTTTGGAGAGGGTAAAACTGCCCCCATCCTTGCTGTATTAGTTGATATCAATGCAAAACTTACTGCTTTCTTTCCCACATTGGATATAGCTAATAACATAAGTGTTAAAGAATGAAAAGGATTTGTTCTTCTCATGGATAAATGGGATTTAGGACTTGGAAAAATATGACTGAAAGGGTGTGTGCTGGCTATCACACCCCGCACTTCAACTGTTCTGTAACTACTAGCTTTTGTTGATGACATCAGTATCCAGGTAGAAGTAAGAGCTGTTGAGATCTTTCATGTTGTTAAGGAAGATGACTGCACAGTGAGTTAGGGCTGTCTTTGCTGCTCTTTTCTCTTACAGCTTTTTTTCCTCCTTTCTCTTAGAATTGGCAAGCCTCAAAGCTCAAGAAGAGGAACTTGAAAGGTAAGATGTCAAAAAGCATAAAGGAGCTTAAAAATGTACACACTCAGGTTCTAGAGATTTTTATGATTTTTCACCAGTGTGCTACATCAGATGTTTTGCTTTATCTTTGCAGAGAACTGTCAGATCTGGAGACTGAGAATGAGCAAATGTTTGTTCAGTTGAAACATCTACAGGAAAAAGAAAAAAGCTGCGAGGAACTCCTGGAGAGATACAAGTAAGGAAGAGGGTTTCAGGTTTTATCTTTTTCTGTCAGTTCATTCTGGGGACTCGCATTTCTATATAAATATTTTGGGGTTTGTTGTTTTTCCTTTTTATTTTATTTGGAAGATCTTTGGATGCCCCTCTCTTCACAATCTAGGATAAGCAAAAAAGCATTGGTGAACTCCAGTATGTGAGGGACTGTTCTATTAAAAACTTTGTAGTGACACTTTACATCCAGTCTTTCTGTATCCAACTCTCCTCCCATCCCAGAATTAACATTTATGTGAAATGAATAGTATTATGCTTGGGTTCCCAAAAGATTCTTACACTCTGTTGACAAATGAAAATTTATTTGGTCTCTTCTAACATAGCTGCAAGTGCACTTAATGCTCTGATCTGTGTCCTTCAGATAATTGATTTGGTTGGTTGGTTGAAACTTAGTTGTGTTTTTGTTGTTTTTTTTTTCTGTTTCTTTTAGCTTCCCTGAGTGGGAGATTAGTGAATGGACTGAACAACAGGCAGTCTTTAATTTTCTTTATGATTCAATTGAACTTACAGTCGTATTTGGACCCCCAATAGGTAAGTGGCAAAATGGGTAGTTTTATGGCTTATGAATTTGAAAGGTTAAATAGTTGCATGATAGAAACCCAAAGGTTCTACGTTAGTGAATATTGACTAAAAAGAAATAGAAAATAAACCACAGTGCGAGTAGGCTGCTAGTAAGCAGAGAGATGGCTTTGAATATGTTTTATCAGTGCTTTCCATTAAAAAAAATTGTAAATATGTGTAATGAATGTCTGTTTCTGAAGAGGAAGAGCTGCAACTGCAGAACTAAGTATGGAAATTACTGATACTGTTTGTTTGTTTTCTGTTTTCTTATGTTTTTCTTTTTTTTTTTTTTTTTTCTTCTCAGATGGTGATGTTTTTGGTGAAAATCCTTCCAGAAAGATAGTTAGCCTGAGCTTTGAATCTCTCTTGGATGGTAAGATTTTGAGTAGCTTGAAAGTAGCTGCCCTCATTATCTCTTACTGAGAGGACACATTATAAATTTGTGTTTAAGTTGCTAATGTACTACTACATGGCTTTGAGGATATTTCTTGCAACGTGTTTTTTAATTTATTTTTTGTTTTTAACAGAGGAAAAAGCTCCACTCTTCTCATGTTTAGTCCATAGACTTGTCTTCCAGTTTATTGAAAGTCAGGGCTGCTGGCAAGAAAAGTGTCCCACACTGCAATATTTGCCTCAGGTAAAGTTCCAGGAAAGCCTATGTGACTCTTGAAAAATACTAAATCTTTTTTTCTCACAGAGAATAGGGCTGATACCGAGAACAAAATCATATTGATGAATACTTCATTAATGCAAATCAAAATCAGCTTCATGAATAAATATTCTGGGATGAGACGGGAAGTGCCTGTCCCAGAAGGCAAGAGACCTAAAAGCTGTGGTTTCTTCCTAGTTTGCTGCCTTAGTGATTTCTTAAAATCCTTTTCTCCTGCTAGTAGAAATCAGAGAATTGAGCTGAATGCCATTCTGCTTCCAAAAGAATTAACAGTTCAAATCACCAAGCCCAGTTTGGTGTTCCCACATATCTGTGTAGTCCTGTTGACAAAGCCAAGGAGAGAAACTTAGGGCAAAGAACCTATGTTTGTTTTTATGTATGTACAGTTTAATTTTTACATGCAAACTGAGATAGCAGTTAAGCTGCATTTTTCTTTTAATTTTCTAGCATAAAACTGCATTTTCAAGTATCACATAGTTTACCAGTCTCAGTTCCAATGTAATTTCTCTTCTGATCTCATGTGTAGGTGCTTCATGATGTCTCTTTGGTGGTGAGTCGCTGCAGGATCTTAGGAGAGGAGATAGAATTTCTGGAGAGATGGGGCGGAAAATTTAATCTTCTGAAGACAGATATCAATGACACAAAGTGAGTAACGTCAAGTGGAGCTTACACAAGTCTTACAGAGGGCCTCTAGACAATCAGAAAGATAATCAAGATAATTTGGTTTTCTTTAAGATGTTATTTTATGCAACTCCTTATTAACATTTTAACTTTTTTTAGTATAATTGAACTATAATATCCAAAAGGCTGGAAATGAAGCTCCTCTGGGATTCAGCTAACTTCCTTACTATCTTCTACTCTCTCCTTGCTTGCTGATTTCCTCTTTGACTTGACTCTCTCACTTAAAACTTTAGACCAGAGTGTAGCGATGCAAAGGAGACAGAGCCAAGAGTTTACCTGTGTAGCTTAGTGCTTCGTTTCTTTTATAATAGGCTTAGTCTTTGATTCACTTCAGTCAAGCAGAAACAGCCCTTGAAAGATGAATGCACTTAAACTAAAGTTTATTTTATTTAGCTTTCATTTTCTCACACTACTTCCCACCCAATTAATTTTTGTCTGCCTGCCTTTAAGCTGTTTACATACATTACTCATACATTAAACATACATTAAAGTTTGTACTACTCTTTGCAAAAAAAAAGTGTTCTACTATGTGCCAAAAGTCCCTTAAAAGCTGCAATTATTTAGGTCAAGAAAACAGATGCAAATGCAACCTATTCTCGGATTTACTGTGGTAGATATACCTTGGAATGACCATTTTTTATGCTTGTCCTGTTTTATGCTATCCCATAGCGTCTATTCCCTGGGCCTTGTGTACTTGGTGATGGTCTTACCCTTATTTGCAAAAAGATTCAGTTCTGGCCTTCCTGGATATTGTCATAGACAGTACTGTTCTAGATAGAAATTTGACCTGATTTAAACAGGGTTGGATTCCTGAAACAAACTTAGAATTATGGTCCTGCTTAAAAGCTCAGAAAACTTTAGCTAGCTAGAAATGTTTTATGTTAATTGGAAAACAGATGTTTGACTATTGCTCTGTACTCTCCTGTAATTTTGAAAGGATCTGTGAATTACGTGGGTATAACTTCTGTAGGGGTTTTGTTTTCTAATTCAGTGGCAGAATGCTGATAGTGTTAGTATGGAAAGGTTCTTTTAACTTTATTATGAAGCCACTGCTAATCTATTTCAGACTTCTTTAGGAACTCTTGAGCTTATTGCAATTTGTTTTCCTTTCTGCAACTGAATTCAAAGGAGAAGGCGTTTTTTTTGCGTATTTGTGCGTTTTGTGTTGATATTTTTTGTTTTTATTTCTCACACAGTTTGAAGCTTTTGTTCTCCAGTTCCACAGCTTTTGCAAAGTTTGAGGTGACTCTGTCTTTATCTTCCAACTACCCAGCTACTTCACTGCCTTTTACTGTCCAAAAACAAATAGGAAATATTGGGTGAGTTGAACAGAAAGAACCACTCCACGTAACTGAAATTTAAAGGTAGGGGTGGGATATTAAATGGTCTGTATGCCCTCTAACACATGGTAATTGTCTCTTTTCCAGACACGAGGAAATTTCTGCTGTTCTGTCCAATGTACCAGTTGGTTACCACTATCTGCGGAGAATGGTGAGCTTGATCCATCAAAATTTGCTCCAGGATGCCAGATGATTCACTAGATCCAAGTGCAGGACTGAAGAAGTCAAACTGGACAATCTTTGACGTTAGCCTCATAAGAATTCAAGGTCTCTCTCACCAGAATGGGAATGTTGTTGGCTTCTCAGCTCTCTAGGAATCTTGTTTAGTACCTGCTTGATATCGAGGATGCTCAATGTAGACCACAAGCTTTTCTTTTGTACCAAACTATAAATGGAGAAGTCTCTGAAGAGGACGAGGAAAAGTTTCTTAACTCTTCTTTTAATCCAGTCTACTTTTCTTCTAATCACCAGTGGTCTTGGCCTCCTTTTATAGTCTTTCCTAGTATGAATATTCTTCTGACATAACTTGTTAATTTTATTCTGGATTGATTTACAGAGCTCTTGCGTGAAACAATAATGATTATTTTCTAAATTAACACGACTGGAATTTCCTTTCATTAGCATTACTTCTTCACTGTATAACACTCTAACATATCACATCAATTTTGATCTCTATCAGTTTCCCGGAACCCTTCCCAAAACACAGAATGATAGTCTTGCTTCCGATTAACCAAATAACCTGTAATAATTAGACAATTGGCCAAAGCTGAAAAGACTTCGGTCATGAAGACTACAGATCTCTGTGCTTGACCATGGACATCAGAATGCAACAGACTTGGAGTCACCAGGTTCAATCTGTGTGAGCTGTTACAACACAAAGTTCGTTCTGATGTTCTGTGCGCAGGTCTTCGTCCAGTCCAGTCTCTCTCTTCATTTTGGTACGTTGTCTGAGGTTGTAATGAGTTAGAATTTTAGTGAGGAGACAGCTATTTAAATTTAGGAGGCGTCTGTAATATCATTGGTGCAGTCCAGATTGATTTTGTATATAATTTATATATTATGTAGGTTGAGCAGTTGGAACTGATATAATGCTGATTGAATTCATGGTGTTGAAGCGCCTACCTAAGCAATCCACTCTGTAGGCTGACACCATTTTTTGTAACTCTGTAAAATACATTGAATTTGAAGATGTTTTCATGTGTTTAAAGTGTTGATGTATTTTTGTCCTTTTACATTTTTTTTGTTTCTATTTGCAAGGTGGATGTTAATTAAACATTTGAATAACTGTTCTTCCTTCTTCAAGGTGTGATTATTGGCTGCTCCGTTTAAACTTTTGACTGGAAAATTACATATTACTCTTGTAAAAGCTGTTAGCTATTTGAGAGAATTTTTTCTTGTTTCCAAGTGCTAGACTACTATGGCTGGCTTTTTCAGGACAATTTATTTAAATTTTATTTGGAAAATAGTGACTACATTGCAAATGACTTGGATACTATACCTGGAATTACTTTTAAATTTTCTGAGGTCATTTTATCAGCAGTAATAACCGGTAGAGGGTGCTGCAGTAGTACTTCATGATTATTATCTAGCTTGGGTTTTTCATGTATTTTATTTTTTTTTCCAGCATGTTTCCAAGCCAAAAAGAAAAAAAAAAAAAGATAATGAAGACTTGAGTAAATTTTTGGTAGAGTTTATATTGGTCTTTTTGAATAAAATACCAGATGAAACAAAGCCATGAATTTGCAGTTAAAAAAAAAAAAAGGGGGGGGGGGTTAAGAAGAAATTAAGCAGTTCCAGTTTTGTATTTAATTTACATTTGTACTTGATTTTTTGAGTTAAAGTTCATAGTGTGTCGTCTATAGGACTTGATATATTACTGTTAAAATCTTCATAGATATAACGTTTACTTAAAAAAAAAAATTTTGCTAGCCAAACTTTGATGAGAATTTGGTTATATGAACTTCAAACGCAATGCTTATTAGAGCCATTGCTCAATCATAAAGTGGGATATATAATATTGGCAAACTCTTATTTCCTTCAGCAATCCATTTTTCTCAGTACAAAGTTGAGATTAGATTTCAGATTATGTCTGTACTGCTTTTAAGGACGGGGGGTGGGAAAGGAAAGGGAGAAGAAATTAATTACTTTTCAATAATATTTTCTGGAGGGAAAAAAAATATCCATCTACAGGTAATGACTTACTTCATATATGGTAATAAAATACTAACTGAAAGAATGAGCTATCATGTTTTCATTCTAATACCATTGGAATGATGTTTTGACCTTGGCTTTCTCTAATGATTAATGTATGGATATCAATAATAGCCATTGTTTTACTGCATTTAATTTAAAGCACCTCTTATAAATTTAGACATCATCCATGAGCACCTAAAATTACCCAGCCATGTGTGAATCCCAAGCGAATTTCAACTATTTTGAAGGTCTAGTATGTTACAGGAAAAGAATCGTTTATTGTCCTTCAATATTGCTGACTTAGGGCTGATACCTTTATGTATATGTAAATGGAAAAGCCTTTCTTCTCTTATGATCTGTTTTGTCATCTTACGTGCATATTAAATTTTTAGTAGTCTAGTAAAAGGTTAAAAAATGCAAATGCAAGTTACTGTGCATTATTAGTAATATTCTGCTTTCATGTTCCCAACCCTAGTTTTCATGGGAAACACTCCAAAATGTGGACAGATGATAGAAACGCTCGTGGTAAACACATTTATTTAAGCATACATCAGCACTTTGAGAAGAGTCCAAAAGTAAAATGAGTGATCAGTTTGGCAATTTAGAAGAATAGGAAAGGGTAATCTAGTGCTAAAGTAAGTGTTTGCCGAGCTCAGGAACAGAAGGGAAATCTTGGTATCAAATCAACTTTTGTTGCAGTTCTCTCTCTCCAAGTCCAGGGCAGCTGTGAGTTGCAAACCAGGTTCTCTAAAGGGCATCATTGTTTCAGATACTTGAAATTGTTTAATGTTTCTAAAACTGAACTCCACACTGTCTAATCTCACCTTGCAATTCTAGTGCTACTTCACCTGCAGCAGTGGAAGCTACTGACACCAACATTTGAATCATAGAATCATAGGATATGTGAAGTTGGAAAGGGACCCGTGAAAATCCTCAAGTCCAGCTTCTGGGTTTGCACAGGACCACTCCAAAATCAGACCATGTGTCTGAGAGCGTCGTCTAACACTTCTTGAACAAGGGCAGGCTCGGTGCTGTGACCACTGCTGTGGGGAGCCTGTCCCAGTGCCCGACCGCCCTCTGGGTGAAGAACCTTTTCCTCCCCTAACGCAGTTTCAGGGTGTTCTCTCCTTGATATCACCTTATTTCTACAAACTATAGGAAAAAGACTTACGAGTGGAAAAAGGATTTCTAAATAGGCTATTTATACCAGACATGCCACCCTGAAGACACAGCAGGTAAATTCAAATCAATGATTAGATACGGAATATTAAGTTAAATTTAACAGCTTCAAAGTTTGAACACAAGCTCATCCGCCTTAACTCTGGTGGCTTGTACTGGTGAAGTTTTAAAAGCCACCACGACTGGGTTCCAGTCAGTGAAGGGACCGTAAGAATTTCCTTGGGTATGACATTCTGAAGTGGTCCTTGTATTTCGTTCCTCCTTGAATCTTCGTGGTCTTGCCCATGTGAGGGAGGACAATTAATAAGGTTTAGCTGTGCCCTATGATGTGCGTTGCCATACAGCCTCATGGGTACTTTACACGGCGACAAGAGCTTTTTGCCTTCATTTTCTTTAAGTAGACAGGACATGGAGCACTTAAAAGGATAGCAGCATGTACAAAGGGAAGCCTCTGGCCAGCGTCCTTCCCAGCTTTGTGCTGTAAGAGTCCCCTTGGGGTTAACGGGCCTTTTTTAAGCTGGCTGTGTAGATACCGAGCCAGTACTAAATATTTGAGAATATCTCTTTAATATCTCATGTTCTTTATCTTTGCATGATTTTATCTGTATGACGCACCAGCTAGCTTGCCAGCACTAAAATGGATTTAATAAACATTTTAATGAAAAGCACAAAAACTGCAGATATTTCTAACAAGCCTGGCCTGGAGCTATTTTGATCGTGGTGCTTTGCCTGTTGTCAGAACGAATTCTTGCCGGTGTCCGTAATAACATGGCACTGCTACATTTTATCCTAATGTTTGGTACAAATAAGCGAAGATTGGAGCTGAAGGAATTCCTACAGACCTTGCTCAGCTGCAGGACTGAACAGCAGCAGTGACATTTGGGGTTTCCTGCTCAGCATTACCCTTGCTTGTGGTATTGAAGTCCAGCAGGGAGAGGCTCAGAGGGAGGATTAAGTCATCAATGAAACTTCTGCTGCCTTTGGTATTTTAGCAGGTGCTTTGACGTGCGGGTGCCCCTTCACCATTCAGCTGTGTTTGTTTTTTATAGGCGGAGGTTGCTTTGGCTGATTTTTGGTGGAGATGTGTTCACCCCTAGAGGGGTCTCCTAACCCAGCAACCTTCTCCTTCACAACAGCTCGATTTCACCGAGCAGCCTCCCCTCATTACGCTGACTTTAAAATAAAGCTAATAATAATTATGATAATTAAAAAAAAAAAAAAAAAGACTTTTGTGGTTTAGAACCCCCCACACAACAAGCAGGCGCGGCCCCTTTAAGGGAAGCTCCCGCCAAATCCTGCCGCTGAGGCGCTGGGCTGAAGAGGGGGGAGGTCACGTGACGCGGAGGGGCGGGGCGGTTGCCGTGACCTCATCACGTGACGCGGTGGCGGGCTCTTCCAAAGCGGCGGCGGCCGCGGGCGGTGACGGGAGGGGGCTGCGGTCCGTTGGGGTCCGTTGGCCTTCAGCGGCCTCCTCCTCCTCCTCCTCCTCCTCCTCCTCCTCCTCCTCCTCCTCCTCCTCCTCCTCCTCCTCCTCCTCAGCCGCCCCCGGTTGGTTTCTGAGGGGAAAAATCCGTGAAAAGTGACGGGGCCGGGGAGGGAAGGCACCGCCGCGGGCTGCTCCCGGCCCCCCCCCCCGTCAGCGCCCTGACGCCTCGCCTGGGCCTCTCGCCTCACGCAGCCGCCCCGCGGGCCCCATGGCCGTGCAGATGCAGTTCGAGGCCAACGCGGACGTGTCTGCGGAGGAGGAGAGCTTCGGGCCGGAGCCCATCGCCAGGTTAGAGGTACGCGCACAGCTGGCTCGAGGCTGGGTTCGCAAGAAGCTTCCAGGGCTGTGCCCTCCAACGCAAGCTGCACCTGAAATTTGGGCTGTCAGGGGCTTACCTGCGTTTTGCCACCCCCAAAAATATCCTGTTACCTTGCTGCGTGTCCTTTTTGGAATATTCATGATTTACCTGTAGTATCAAACCACCTGGAGAACGTCCTCGCCTTGTTCTGTGCTGCCAAGGTTGATAACAGGTTGTCACAGAATCATAGAGCAGTAGGGATTGGGAGGGATCTTGGAAGGTCACCTGGTCCGCTCCCCCTGCCAAGCAGGAACACCTAAATCAGCTCACACAGGAACGCATCCAGGTGGGTTTTGAATATCCCCAGAGAAAGAGACTCCACACCCCCCCTGGGCAGCCTGTTCCAGTGCTCTCACCCTCACCATGAAAAAGTTAAATGTTACACTAGTAAAAGGGTATCTTTTTTTTTTTTAACATTCTTTGTATATAAGTGGTAGGGACATAACATTTAACATGCTGACTTGTAATAACAGTTTGATCCAAAGACAGTTCAGGTACTCAATAATGGTTCAGTGCTTAGATGGTGTTTCTGACGTAGCCCATCTTTTTTCCCCCTCCCTTTCAGCAATGTGGCATAAATGCAAACGACGTGAAGAAGTTGGAAGAAGCTGGGTATCACACAGTTGAGTCTGTTGCTCACGCACCCAAGAAGGAGCTACTAAACATTAAAGGCATCAGCGAAGCTAAAGCTGACAAAATCTTGGTAAGGATGTTGTATAAAATTGTCAAGCCAAGAAGCTAGAGAGGTTTTGTTTCTGCTGGTGTAAAGTATTTTGGTGATTCTTACAAGGTCTCCATGACTGACGTACCTAGAAGGGTAGTAAAGATGATTAGAGGGATGCCGTGGCTTTTTATAAGAGACGAGAGGACTAGGACTAGCTTCAAGAGAAATGAAGGGGGAGGTAGCTCTATAAAATTTGTGGAAGGTATGGAGACTATATCCAAGATTAGTATTATTTCGAGCTTAGAATTTCGTATGATAAGAAGGCTTCTGATAGGCCTGAAGCAACTAAAATATTTATTTATTTATTTTTCCATACAGGATATAATTAAGTTATGGAACTCATTGCCCCAAGGCACTGCAGCCTTCTGTAGCATAAACTGGTTAAAAAAGGTATAAATGCAGAGCTAGGAGCAATGTTAATAGGGTAGCGTTCAGATCAAGAAGCTCACAGGCTGAACTCAGAGCAACTACCAGATGGATGGTCAGTTCCTTGATTCCTGCTTTGTTACACACGTTCCCTAACCATCCCCTCATGGTATTTGTCAAAGCATAGGACGCGTGGTTGTGAACTACAGGACTGACCCAGAACATCTGCTCCTCTGTCACAACCTTCTTAAGTGTGTTAACTCAGCACCTCAGATGGGTACACATCCTGGCTTTACTTCTGGGAACTGAGAGAGCCTGAGCTGCAATCTCACAGCATCTTCTAATAATAGATTGTGGAGCTTCTGCAAAACTAGTTCTCATGTATAGACATCTGGCCTCAGAGAATATTTATCTCCACTTCTTTTTTTTTCCCAACTTTGTATATTTATTCAGTATTATGAGGGTGCAGCCTGTTAGGAATGCCATGGCCATCCTAAGTATTTTAGTTTCACATGGACAGAACAGAACTAAACAGGTAGCGAATACAGGGAATGAAAGATTTTTGTTAAATAGGCAAAATGGATGTTAAAGCTTTTTCTTTGAGTATAATTACATTTCTGTTCAGAGGTATCAATTATTTATATGTGGTCTATAAAATGAAATGTCTGCATCACATTACACAGCTGCTTCTCCACGTCACAAAACAGGAAATTACAGTACTAATTTCTGAAGGGGATAAATGAATGGAGTGAACACTCCTTGGACTGCTTTGTTTGGTTCTCTTTAGGCTGAAGCAGCTAAACTGGTCCCGATGGGTTTTACCACAGCAACAGAATTCCATCAGCGAAGGTCAGAAATCATCCAGATCACCACTGGGTCCAAAGAACTTGATAAACTGCTTCAAGGTAGTGATTTTAGTTCTCTATTGATTAACTTTTCATATGTTTTTTCCCCAATGGACATAATCATTGCACAAAAACACATCAAACATGTGAGTTCTGGTTGAACTATGATCTCCTCAAGTACTGCTCTCTGATTTTACTGATTCTCTTTAAAAGCTGTAGAAATACTTTTAAAAGCTTTTAGTCGTGATGCAGTACCCAGAACTGTTTGCTTTGCACGTTTCTAGTTAATTTTAGCCTAGAGTTTCCTTCAAGGAGGAAAAAAAAAAAAAAAGATATCAACATTTTCATTTTCCTACTTGTAAGCAAAAACCAAAACATTTCAGCTTTTCATCATCTTCAAACATATACTTACCTAAACTTCCTGGTTCCAACTTGAAGAAACCTCAGTATGGAAACCAGTTTTTACAATTAGAGCTTTAATCCTTTCAGCCAAAGTATTGAAGTTAAGCTAAGTCTCTATAAATTCAAAAATTCTATACGTATCTTTGTTTGAAGTATAACAACATTTTTTTTCTCCTTTTTTTCCCCATAGGAGGAATAGAAACAGGGTCCATAACAGAGTTATTTGGAGAGTTTCGTACCGGAAAAACACAGTTGTGCCATACCCTAGCAGTAACCTGTCAAGTGAGTTGTCCACTTTATTAAAATAAAGTATTCAGATAGCACAGCTTTTGGGTATTTACCAATTTGTGCACTTCTCATAGCTCTTTACATGTATCACTTCGTTTTGCTATAAGAAATGAATTTTGTCTGTTCACAAAGATTCCTCAAAAACCTTCGCAGCATCCTTGGCTGAGCTTGCAGCTTGCTAGGATATTTTGTTCCATCCTTAACCTGCCTGCTAGGATTACTTCAGCATCAATTAAGTTTGTCATGGTTTTTACTTATATTTGACTTAAGTTTTGTGGCTTTTTTTCCTCCTTAGTAGTCTGACAACAGGCACTAGCCTGTGATCGTAGCTCTTAAGTACAGAGAAGCGTTTGGTATCACTTTGGGTGTTCTAGACTGCAGAGAGCCTTTGAAAAGAGGGATGAAACTGCATTGGGTTCAATTGGTTTCTTTGATTAGCTGTATTGTTTCTAACATATCTTAGGTTTATTTCACTTTACCTTTGTAACAGCCTTCAGTCAAACATTGCTATCAAGCAATAGATCAGTTTATAGGAACCTTTTTTCCTAACCTTAATTTAGACAAATTTTTTTGCTTTTTTTTTTTTAATACTGTTTGCTACTTTCTGTTGCTGTTTCATAAAATATTAGAGGCTTAGGGGGGCTCAATTTGATCATTTAGGTAACACCCTTGTGTACCCAAACTTCCCAGCCTGAAGCTGAGCACCTGTTTTCTTCTGTAGGTGTCAGAGAATGAAAACAGGAATCATTCCTCTCACTTTCCCCAGATAAATGTGACTTTAATCAGCATAGTTTGGTATTTTATTTACTGTATGAATGTCAGCTTAGGGCATAAGGCAGTAAGTGTATTACTTGTTACTTTTCACGTTCATTCACATGTGCTCTTCTAGCTTCCCATTGACCGAGGCGGTGGTGAAGGAAAAGCTATGTACATTGACACAGAAGGGACCTTCCGTCCAGAACGTCTTCTTGCTGTGGCTGAAAGGTCTGTACTGATGCGCCAGAAGCAAACTAACACTAGTTGAAGAAAGGAAGGCATTTACTCATGGTGGGATGACTTAAAATCAGCCTGGCTCTTTCAATTCATTGGACTGTTGCAGTTAGAACTGTCCTTAAAAACAAATGTAGGAAAAAAAAAAAAAGGGAAAAACAAAACAAACTTTCCTGTGTTTGTTCAGTCTGCCTACCTAGATGTAATTTAGACCACTTCATTAGCTGTGTTTTATAAGTATTTTTATTTTTACATGGATAGGACAGTAGCTAACATCATTGTCCCCTGGAATATGATACCTTCATTTAAGAATATCTCTCTCAAATTTAGTTTTACTGTTAGAGAAATACATTCAAAGATTTTTTTCTTAAATTCTGCCAATAGCACTCCCTTGGAGCAAAGATTCTTTTGTAAAAAGTATATCTCAACAGCAACTGGATTTTCCTTTTGTTAGGGAAGAGAGCATCTTTTCACCAGTTGTTTTCTCATCTCCTGCCTCTGTCTCAGAACGTTCTGAAGTGTCTTTTATACAAATTTGACAGTATAACATAATAATCTGAACTTCTTGAAGGCAGTAAAAGCTGTCGTCTGCAGAGGTTCTGGTTAGAGTTAAGGGCCTGAAATATGGGTTTCATTTGTTAGAAAAAGTAGCTGCTTCTGGTCTTGTGATTCTTCAGGGTTTCTCAAAACAGAAGTGTTTCCATATTACTGCTTCTGTAGGGTTTAATTCTCTGTGATGATTGTTTCAATTAAATACTAAGGCGCGTATTGCAACCTCGGTGAGCTGGAAGCAGAGGAATTGAAAGGGTAGGACTGCTGCTTTTTAGCAGCACCACAGACTTAAGAGGTACAGCCAGTATTTATAGGCCTGTCTGAGACTGTAGGTAGGAAAATCAAGATTTAACACCAAGCCAATGTGATGTGCTGGCCCGCAAAGTTGCTTCCTTTCCTTTATAGACGAAAATGATCTAATCAACATACCCTCCTGAATGCACGGAGTAAAGTCAAGTTATTGAAAAGTAGTGATCCAAAGACTTGGGTCACTACTGGATTTTGATGGTTTCTTACTGAAAGGCAAACAGATCCCTGGAAGATGTTTTACACAGTGCTTAGAGGCTTGTGTGACAGATGTTCACATTGCAAAACATCTGGAATTACTGCTCCTTGCCCCTCTGCTGCTTCTCCCTCACCCAGCTGTTCTGTAGCCATCCCTCTGCAGGAAGTCCTTTCCCTCACATTTTTTTGGTTCTGGAAGGGAATGTGCAATTCTAGGCAGCTGGGGACAATACCAGCTCAGTCCTGTTAGCTCTTAATTAAGGCAGTTTGATCTGACACCACTGGCATTTCATGCAGCAAGTACAAGAGTGCTCCGGTGTTCATTTTCACCAATAGATATGGCAACAAACACCTCTTGGGCACTGATGAGACAGTGAAATTATGATGTTTGCAGTGCCCCTAGCTACACCTGCAGGAGGGTGTGTGGCTGCACGTGGAAAGTGCTACTTGTAGTCAGATCCATCCCCCTCAGCTCTGTCTTTTTCATCAAGCTTAGCTAGGATGGATGCTAACAGCCTTTCAACTCATTTATTTTTACAGTCTAATGATTTTCCAGGTGCTTGACTAGCACCTTTGAGGTTAATCTTGAACATCTAGTATTGCAATGTGGTCTTGTTTCAAAGCCCTAGGCTTGATTGGCTGTTACTCACCTGCAGGCATAATGTGATATTAACCTAGTAAGGCTGAGTTATTTGATTTATAAAATAGCTATCATGTGCAGGTAGTAAAATTAATTGATAGTTACGATTCTAAAAGTGTACTGTTCAAAGCTGTACGTAGGCAAGTCTAATTCCTACAGGAATAGGGAGAGAGAAATTAGGTGTGAAAATCAAAATAGTGTTAGTAAAACGGCTTCCTTGTAAACAGTAAATATGCTTGTATTAATTAATATTTGTATTTGGCATGTGTTTTTAATCTAGCTTTTAGGTAAACCTGCTAGGTAACTCCTGTTCGCGAAGTTTAAAGTTTTTTCGTTGCTTTCTCTAGGTATGGCTTGTCTGGCAGTGACGTCCTAGATAATGTGGCATACGCGCGAGGTTTTAACACAGACCATCAGACCCAGCTCCTGTACCAGGCGTCGGCTATGATGGCTGAATCACGGTAATGAGACTGATTTAGTCAGGGTGATTTTTATACTGGTGTATAATCATATTATAAACCTGCTTGTAGGTGATAAACAAGTGCAAGAGATCTATAGACTGCATAACTGTGAAATGTCAACGTAATGGTGTACTTTTAAAGTTAACATTTTTGAAATCTACTTGTTCTCTTCAGTGCTTAGCTCTGTTAGATCAGATTTTGTTGTTCTCAAACTAGATTATGCTTTGGCATATCCCTGTAATAAGCCTTGTGTATCAGCAGTCAGTTGTGAGTTAATACCTGTTGCTGTTGAAATTTTTGATGACAGTAACTGGTTTGAGCTGTGACAACAGGTCTTACTTCCCAGAGAACAAGTGCCAGCCTGAGAAACAGTTTTAAACATCTTTTTAAAATTGCCTTCAGAAAGAAGGAGAGTTGATTTAGAGCGTGTTAAACTGTCATGGTTTCACGTGGCAGACAGCTAAGCACCCACTGCTGTCCCTGCTTCCCCCAAGTAGGATGGGGGAGAGGGACAAAAAAAAGGTAGAAGTGCAAGAACTTACAGACTGGGATAAAGACAGTTTAATAAGAAAGAAAGGAGGAAACAAAAGTGATGCACAATGCAATTGCTTACCACCAGCCCTTGCCAGTCCCTGAGCAATGGTAGTGTCTCACCCCAAGCCAACTCCCCCCAGTTTTATCCTTCTGCATGATGTTTCTCATTTTCTATTTCTACTTTCCATTACATTTCCATTTCTACTTTCAACTGAAATAAATTTCAGTTTATTATACAGTGGGCCTCTTCAGCATGCATCACTTCCCTTCCTGTTCTGTGGATTAGCCTGCTTCTTTTAATTTTTCCTCCTGTTCCCTCCTAGAAGCTGTTTCTTCCCTTACTAAATGAGCTGAGGTCTGCATCCATTGTCTCTTCTATATTATAGGGGCGACTGATACCAGCACACATGGGTTCTTTGGTTCAGCTGCAGGGTCAAGGCACACCTTTTTTAGACATTCTGTCAGTTTCTTAACATTCACACTTGCTAAGGGGTGAAGCCCAGAACCATAAGAGGTGACAACCATGATAGATACCTACCCGTATCCTTGCCACACGTAACTCTCCTGCCTCAGGGCAGATCTCTTGGTGATATTCTTAAAAAGCTGTTTAACTCTAAACAAAACCAGTATCACGTTCTGGAGACAGCAATAGGAATATACTTGTTGGAACGTCCAAAGGACATTCAAAATTCTCCAGAGCTTTTGTACCAGGCCTGGAAGAAAAGGGGAAGGTGTCATTCCTTGTCTCCTCCACAGATTGGCTGTCAGAGGAGAAAAACTAAAAAGTGTGATTGTTAATAGTTTCAAAGAGGTGATTCCCAGCATACAAGGACAGTGACTGTGGTGAGTGCAAACACCAGGTGAAACTCATGATTGGTGCTTTTATTGTGTCCTAAGCACAATACATCAAGGTGGTAAAAACAAAAGCAACCTTAAACTAGACCTTGGAGGTGATAAAGAAAGGGGTTACATAAGACAACTCTGAGAGCAAATAAAACACCTTTGAGAGCAAGTAATTTGTAAGCAGCAACTATGAAATTAATATAATGATTATGACCAATTATAAATAAATTGAACACTCTGACACGATCTGGCCAGATCTGTTGTTATCTTAACCCTTTGAGCCCCATGTTGGGTGTCAAAAGGACTGTTGTGGTTTAACCTGGCAGGCAGCTAAGCACCACACAGCTGTCTTTCCCCTGCAGTGGAGACCAGGGCGAGAATTGAAAAAGCTGAAAGGCTTTTGTTTGAAATTAGGATGCTGAGGCCCCTTTAGAGGGAGGGAGGTGGTGTTATGAGGTATAGAGGTACCTGTGTACAGAATACCCGTAGTTCAAAATATTAATTTCTGGGCTCATTTATAGTACGTAAGCATAAATCTTAGTTTAAATATAAACTTTTTAATAACACAGCAGCTTCCTTTGAAAAGAATACCCTGAGTTGTAAGGGTCCCACAGGGATGGGTTTTATTGTGTTGTTCATAATCTGAACATTGCTGGATGAGTCTGTGGTGGTAAATATAATCATTCTGCTAAGTGGCAGGTGAGAAGGGCAGATATCCACACCTGTATGTAGCTTTAAAATTACCTGGGTGCTATCAGTTTCAACCAGACACGTTTTTAACTCCTGGAACAGTTTCTGAGAACGTTGTATTTAACCTCTCCAGGTATGCACTGCTGATCGTGGACAGTGCCACAGCCCTTTACCGGACGGATTACTCCGGCAGAGGTGAGCTGTCAGCCAGACAGATGCATCTCGCCAGATTTCTGCGTATGCTGCTTCGACTTGCAGATGAGGTAAATGATGAACTTTGCTTTGCTCCCTAAAGGGCTGATGATTGGTTTTCCTTCTCATGTACACCTTAACAATCTTCTGCAGATGGCTTTCTGCCTGCTTGCTGTCTGCTTCCATTTTGTTTTGAGATGTGTGGTAGAGTGGTTATGAACAGCAGAGGGGATAGCAGAAGGTTCTTTTTTTTTTTTTTTATTCCCATTCAGGTTGTGGAAGATGTATGGGTTCTGATTTGTTGCTTATCTCCTTGTAGTTTGGTGTGGCAGTTGTGATCACCAACCAAGTGGTAGCACAAGTGGATGGAGCAGCAATGTTTGCAGCAGATCCCAAGAAGCCTATTGGAGGAAATATCATAGCACATGCTTCCACCACGAGGTGAGAGAATAGATTATCATCTTCCACTAGATTTTTAGATTTTTTTTGTGTACTTAGCTAAGTGCGTTTTAGTTCTGGGTCTCTGTGTAGTCTGTGAATGGCACTTCCAGTCTGCTTTTCAGAAAATAAGTGCTACCCTGAGCAGGTAACTGACCCATCAGTAAAATAAAACTAACATTTTCAGAAGTCCTTACAGCTTTAAGCGTGATGTGTTTACATGCCAACAGAAAGTTTTAATGATTATGATAGAGGTTTTCTGAAACGAGGCTACAATTCCTGACCTGTTTACACATCCATACCTGTTTCCTTTTTCTCTCCCTATCAGACTGTATCTGCGAAAAGGCCGAGGTGAAACCAGAATATGCAAAATTTACGATTCTCCTTGCCTTCCTGAGGCTGAAGCGATGTTTGCTATTAATGCTGATGGAGTGGGAGATGCAAAAGACTGAAGACTTCATTTCCCACGTAACCTGAGACTAAGTGGCTGTAAAAAGGCTCCTTTCTTTGGCACGTTACAGACGCTTTCCTGGTGCAGCTGCTGTTCAGATGCTGGCAGAGGACTCTGTTGTATTTCAACATACGTGTCTGTCAGGTGAATATGTTTTGAGACACATCTGCAGGTGTTGCTTGGAAGAGATCATCCCTCCTGGGCTTTAGTCACGTTAGGTTCAAGTGGTTTCTTGAGAATATTTTCAGAAGACCATAGGCTTTGTATTTTCCTCACAGCTGTTGCTCCAGTTGGATTCTGCTAGTGGGTGGAGGCAGAGCAATGTGAGAATATGTGGCAGCAGTTTGTAACGTGATGACTTTAAAGTCACATTGATGGGTTTGTCAAATAAGAAAAATGGTAACTTAAATATTTGGTGGGTTGCTTTAATAATTAATTGCAAAATAAAGCAGAATGGTGTTCCACAACAAGAATTTGGGAATATTGCTGTGATTGATGAGATTATCATCAATCCGTATTCTTTATGTTAATTTTGTTTAAGATGCTGCAACATGCCACTTCTGGGGAACTGTTAATTTACATCTCAGTGCCTTTTTTTTGTATTTTATTAATTCTCTGTGGAAATCTGCTTTTAATAAACGGACCATGAAAATACTGATGACATCACAGGTTTCTGGGATTTAGCCAGGTGCTAATTCAGACTGAGGCATTTTTACCTGCAGGTAGGAGAAAGATGCATAGGTCTTCAACGAATCTCAGTCTGGAATGTTTTTCTACTAGTGGTAACAAAACACATCATCTCCTTCTCTGTTTGAGATGTGTAGTACAACTGTGCTTAAGTGCCCTGTAGATGTTTTTTTAAGAGTTTTTTGGATTAAAAAGCTTACTTTATATTACCCAGTATTTTAATCTATGCTATTGTGAACAACTCTTAACTTGATTAAAGAGAATTGTATTACAGTGGTGGTTGGTAGCAAAAAATATTTTCAGTGCTCTTTTACTCCAGGATGATTATTCTGTGTCAACTCATGAAGAAAAGCATACAGAGGAATCCAACTGTCTGTACTCATCAGATAAATGTAAGCAGGTACCTAAATACTTGTGCAATGGTGGCTACTAAATTTCACAGGAAGTCACGATGCTTGCTGCCTTGTTTTTAGCTAAATGCCATTACTTGTAAATTCTGCATAGCCATGGAGCATCTGCTCTTTCTGTTCAGATGTGCACAAAAGGCCACTGCTGTCGCTGTTGCCTGCAGCTGAGTTTCGGGAATCAAAACTCATGTTAAAACGTTAAGTAGGGGATTCAATTCATCAGTAAGGGTCTGTCATAGGCTGACTCTTCTAGAGGGGTGGGGAAATCGGGCAAAGACTTCCAGCTGCCTGTGGTACTGAGACTGGAGCAAAAAGAAATGTTTTTTTTTTTTTTTTTTTTTTTTTTTTTTTAAAAAAAAAAAAAAAAAAAAGAGAATTTCTTGTGTGTAGAGTCCAGACCTCACGTTTGGCAGAACCTGGTCTGACGCTGATGAAATGTCTCTTGCTGACCCTGCAGGTACTTTCTTACAGGTGACCAAGTCACAAACCTTACACTCTGCCCTGATCCGATCCACCTGGAGGCTTGTCAGACCTTCACAGCTTTTCCTTTTTATGCATTGGGTACACTCTGCTCAGGACCTGATCTGAGAATAGGGCTGTAATGTCAGTCCTGGTTTTGTACAGGTAAAATTCAGGGACTGCAGTGTTCCTGAACCTGATTTCTTCCAGAATTCTTGATCCAGAGAAAACTAAGACTGGCTGGGAAACCCAGATGAGTAGTAGGAGCAAACAAGTGAAGAGAGGAAAAACAGGCCAAACAAATGTGAGGAAGGGGATGAGGGACTCGCTGGGCAAAGGGGCTGCAAGAAGGTGAGGTGATGCTGGGAATGGGCTGAGGGAACTGGCAGAGAAACAGCTCAGCTGGAGAGCCAGGGAAAGGCAGCTGAGACCTGCACAGCTCCTATCCAGTGAGATACCAATGCTGGTGTGTGCCCTTTGTGATGCTTTCCTTCACGTGTCTGCATGTGATACATTTTCACTTGCTACTAAGATAAAATAGAACGCTGAAATCTTATTTCATATTGCATTTGGGGTTTAAATGAGCTGGGTTTGAATTTATGATATGCTTAAAAATTCCACAAGGACCCAAAGGTTGAGAGAAGTGTTACACAAACGTCGGAAGAAATGTTTTGGGCTGTCTTGTTGCTTGAGAGGTTATCGGCTTAGCGCACAGTGGTACTGAGCAACGTTGGGCAGTATGGTTAGCTCATTTGGAGAACAACCACGCTGCTTTTAGTGAATTGCACTTCTGATCGTGCATTTCTCTGAAGTTTTGTTTCTCTGATCAGATATTCAATGTGGAGGCCTGAAAGTGCACAGCTTGCTGCTTCGGTACAATTTCTGACAGTCCACATTGGTGTGTAGGGGGGTGTTAGTTCGTTTTTGAGACCCCACGTTGTAAACGTGCAAGTACCACTTACATACAGATGGCAGTTTGAGGGGATGTGGGAGACAGTGGCTTCTTGCTGCCTGCTACACTGAAGGTTAAAAAGTCACATTTGGTTTCTCTGTTGCTTCCCTTCAGTGAACTTTGTGGAGGGGGAGTTCTGACGTGTCTAGATCATAATCCTCCAGCATTCATCTCTTTGTAAGTCAGTGCAGTACAGTTCAGTCTAACTCATTTTTTTCAATCTAACTCCTTTTTTTCTCCTTCTCAAAGTCTGCTTAGAGCCTTAACCAACTCAAATAACGGCTGAAGCTCTCTGGTCATGTAACGCTCAGCATGCAGATTGCTTTCTCTAACAGCCTAAAGTACTTCTGTCTAGCTGAAAGGTTTGTAACTTTGTGATTGGGGTAACAGAGGCAAAACAAATGGGAAATACTTCTCTAAGCTCTTATACAGCCTAGAATCTGAACTCAGTGGGATTTCAGGAGTTTTGTTTCTTTTAAGCACAAGAACCTTTTTAGTAAGATCTTCCTCAAGTTATCTGATGACATCCCTGTAGCAGCTGCACAGGCAAGTATTTCCTTAAAGGGTTGAAGTTGCTTATGACACAAGGCCCTGAAACATTAATTAAAATAAGCTTATTGTCAACAATGCTTTAATCTCAAGGAGGTATAATTAATATTCCTTCGGTAAACATTTCTCCTGTCATCTCCTTAAAATACTTAGTTCGATGTTTCCCAAAAACTCTACAGTCCCTCTCAAAGCAGTGGAATATGATTAGAAATGATATTAACTGAAAAATTCTTAGAGTTCTCATGTCTGCGTGCCTTTGCGCAATCCTCTGGCCCACATTCGTCCGGCCAACTTCTGCTACATCCGGACCCGTGTCCAGAGGTGAAGAGGAATTTATGGTTGAGATGAGATGGCCGAAGTGTGTGCAGAAATACCTGCGTTGTGCTGAGCTACTGATGCTCTTAGAGCGTGATGGAGAGAGCTTTGATGGATTAAAACTGCACAGATGGAGCCTGCAGTGCTTTCTTCCCCTGGAGGCTTGGCATCAGTCTCCGGAGCTGCATTTTGCCACTGGACCAACTCCTGCCCCTCCAGTGTGGGTTGGGTGCCACTGTGAGCACTCTGCCCATCCTCCAAAGGCAGCTGCATCTGTTTCGAGTTCCCAGAAAACCGGCAGAGCTGTTAGCTATGCAATTTATGCTTTGCACACAAATTAAAACCCCTCGTAATGTGAACGTGAAACGCAGAAACCACAAGGCCTGGGGAGCGAGGCAAGCCTCACAGTGTCGAACTGAGAAACGTTCTGCCTTTCCTTGAGCAGAACAGCCCCAGCTCGCAGCTCCGAGCATCTCGCTCAGCGGGCAGAGAGCTGGCTGACTTCACAGCACTGTGTGTGGCCAGGGAAGGAAGTTTTCCCAGTACCCAGCTTTAGGAGCGAACGCTAAATTTTTCCAGATGCGGCTGTGGTGGTGCAAGTGCAGCGAAAGCGCTGCTGTGTGGCTCCAGGGCTCCCTTCTCGCTCTGCAAACACAAACCTGCTGCGTGCCAGCTTTCTCGGGGATGTGATTTTAATTACGGCAAGGAATATTTGCTAAAGGTCACAACCTGGACCACAAACCATCGGATCTCTGCACGTGGTTTGGGTTATCGTAGTGCAATGCTCCTGGGGCTGAGGTTTCCCCGCCGAGACCTGAGGTCAAGCGGAGGAAAGGGGTGACCTCATGCAACCCGTGCTGCTGGGGAGGAGGAAAACAACCAGAGGTAAAACTGCCCCAAGTCCAAGGTAATGCTTCTTACTGCATAACTTGACTGAATTTGAACTATTCAGGCTTCTACTCTGATTGGCACAGATCAGTCCTGGTGCTGGTGGTTTCATAGGACAAATTGTAGGCTCCTGCTGTGACTGCAAAGACCAGGCACGGTCTGCTGGTTCCCTTCCAGACCGCTTTGGCCTTCAGTTTCAGGAGAGAGTTTAGTGAGGAGGGAGGAAGGGAGACCCCCAAAGAGCCTCAGAAATGTGGTTAAAGCCAATTCTGCTGCTGTGCGGACTCTATAAAGACAGAGGATGAGACGGACCCTCCAGAGCAGTCCAGCATCAGACTAGACAAGAGGTAAGCCAATCAGGAGAGGAAACGGGATGTTACAACAGATTTATTTTTCCAAATGTGGTTTCAATTTTAGAAAGAAACCCTCTCCCCCCACCCAATGCCGTGTTTTATTTTATTTAATTTTTTAAGGCATTTAATTCGTGTGCATTCACTTTTCTGGTGGTGGTTTGTAAGCAGCCATCGGCCTGAGGGGCCTGGTTTGGTTGGGGATGTTGGGGTTATTTTTTGTTTGTCAGCTCGGTTGCCTGCCCCCCTCTTCTACGTGCGTTTTTCTGTTTAGCTTGTGCTCGATCCAAAGCTTGCTGCTGGCAGTGGCCTGAGCCAGCTCCAGCCCCAGCTCATCCTGCAGCAGGCATCGCCCGGCCTCTGCATTTATTTCAAACTGCCTCAAATTCATGCTGGAAAACATCCCACAAAGCAATGTTAAATGACACATGCTTGTCTCAGAAGGCGGCTGCATGCAGCTCGGGGTCTCTTGTTTGTATTAATATCCAAGGGGGTGGCACCAAAAAGCCCATAACTGAGCTGTTAAATGAACGAGTGAACTATAGGAGTGAGTTCAAGGCTCCTAAATACCGAGGTCGGTAGCGAGGTTCTTCCCACCAGCACCAGGCGTTGAAGAGGGGGGTGTCTGGGGCAGGTTAAGCATCTAACCTGCATCGATAGGCAGTGGGTATGAAAGCATGGGACTAACATCTCAAACACCTTTCTTCTTATTTCTCTTTAAGGGAGAAAACAGCACCACGCACCCACATGGCACGTCCTGGGGAGGTAGAATGTGCTTGGAAACGTAATGCATGCCCACCTGGTTCATTTAAGCAGTGATGATTTAATTGCACCAGCACCTCGAAGTCCTCAAGGGACACCTCGCTAGGGCAGAGCTCTGGTTGTACCTGGGGAGATGGGGATGTCCTTCTTCAAGGTAAGAGGTTTGTCCACCTCTGAGCTCCAGGCCAGGCCCTGGGGGCTACTCTCAGCCAGGGCTGGGGCCATAGCCAAATTTTGCTCCTGATTTCTTCTGGCCCCCACCAGGCAGGAGGAGGGCGTGCTGTATTTGGGAGCTGGGTGTTTCTGGACTGCTTGCTTTCCAAGGAACTTTCCATGGAAATTTAGAGGGGGAAAAAATAAAAATAAAATTACCCTTGCTTTGGAGAAAAGCCTCCAGGACATCGTCAGGAACTTAATGTGATGAAGCAGAAACTGGAGCAGTGTCAGGCATTTAAACACCACCAAGGGCTGTGCTCTGCTGTTCTGTGCAGAGCTTCAGCTGCAATTAACTGCAAAAACAATTAGATATAGATATATTTATGAATCTGATCCATATACCTCAGGCACTGGAGGAAGTCTCAGCACTACACCTCCTTCCCATTGCTGCCCCAAGCTTTGGCTGAACACATGTGTAGGGGGCAGGAGCAGACAGGGAAAGAGGCGTCTTTCATAGCACCAGCTGAACACGGCCCATCCAGCCCCAAATCTTAATTTTCAGCCAAAGATGATACCTGGACAGCCTCACACCCTCTCCCCTATCTTCATGCCATGTCACAAGCCTTGCAGCCTTTACATTCAATACCCACGATAGTTTTCTTCCTATCTTCCCAAGAAAAGGCTGCTGATTTAATGCTTCCTCTTACATTTTGTTTTTCTCAGGAAGACTTCCCTGAGTACGCTGGAATAAAAATTTCAAATATATTGAGAATGATACAGGAGCTGTTGTTAACTGAGATGAATTTATCTCTTGGAGTCACTTGGCAAAAATAAATCTTTCATGTCCCTTGACAGTTGTAACTTCAGTTGTAATTGTAAAATTACTGCTACTTATTATCAAGATTATTAAGAAGGGAGAGAAACTGAACCAATCCTTATCCTTTTGCTTATAACCCCATGTCCTATTCCAAGTGAAAAAAATAAAAATTCTGTCTTTTTTTTCTTCCATTTTTTCATCGCAAATTCAGCTTTGCTCAGACTTTCTTTCCACCCTCCCTCCAGCCCACATCCATCCCCTCTGGGTCGGGATGTGCTGAGAGTGAAAACAAAGCCATTTGGAGCATTTTGGGTCGAATTCCCCAGCACCGCATTTTAACAAAGGATTGTACCAGTTTGCTTACGCCCTGCTTTTAATTGTGCCAGACCCAAAGCTGAGGCTTTTGGCTACTGAGCAATGACTCAGATAGGACACAAAAAAAATAAATCTTTTCCAGCAAAGAGCACAACAGGCTCCTTTTTCTGCTGGAACAGCAGCACATGTCAATAGTGCACCAAACAGCCCCAGTATGCTCTTCTTGAACCTTATATACCCCTGCTCACCTAAAATAAATAAATAAATAAATAAATAAAAATTAAAAAAAGAATGCTCCATGAACATCCCTACAAGATCTTGTGCTTATTTTGTATACAAGAAAAAAGATATGTTATATGCATAAGGTAACATGAGCAGCTGCAGAATTTGCTGTGTTAAACCCTATCTAGAAAAAAAAAAAAAAGGAATGAATCAATATTTTCTTTTTTAGTGACTCAAACTCTTGTTTTGGCAGTGTGGCCCTCTGTGCCCTCCCAGAGATGAGTGAATTTAGTAAAAGCCCATCTAGATTTTTATTTTTTTTCCCCTCTTTTCATAACAGCTTCATTACTTATTTCTGCAGCTGTAAAGATGAGGCCACAAGCCAAACTTTTCAACCTTGACCGATTTATCTGACATTTCAGACTGTTTTAAAACAGCCTGGACATGCTGCTGGCTCTAACCGCCTCCAGGCTGGAAATTCCCCTCTCCTTCTGTGCCTTTCCTTGCACCCCTCATCCTGCCCCCCCACCCCACAAAAAAAAAAAAAAAAAAAAAAAGAGTAATAATAAAAAAGTGGAAAAGGAGCCAAACCCTCTCCACTTGGATCAAGGAGCAATTCACCATTTCCATGGCATGTACAGCCATGTAAACCTTGCTGCTGTTGTACTTTTTTATTTTGTGCATCTCCCTGACACTGAGCTTTTTTCACCTGGCTGGTAAAGCTTTTAGAAAAATGAAAGGAAAAAAGTTAATGATAAAAAAAAAGAATGGAAAAAGACAACAGAGACCAAGATGGTCCAGCACTATTCACCTGCACACCTTGCCACATGGAAATGTTCCCAAAATGATGCTGATTTTTGGAGTGACTAACATGGGAAACATCCAAGGAGGGACTCAAAAGCTCCCCACACCCCACTTTGCAATATTCATGCAGAATTCATTTCCCTTTGCCTGGGAAAAATGCATGTGCTGCTCTGCTGGGAGCAGCAGACTTTACAACAAAACCTTTGCAGCACCAATCCCCATCTGCCTCGCTGGGGATGTAAGGAGACAACCGCCGCATCCAGCTGCAGGTACCAACATCCCCAGAGCCACCCTGCAGGGGCAGGAGGCGCTGCTGAAATCTTTGTAATGTTTTAATTACAAGAAGTGCCAACAGGGACTGCGGGCTGAGCCTCGGGCAAACTCCTGCGAATCAAAGTTGGTTTCGTGTTTTGGGAGCCCAAAACCGCATCTTAACCTAATCAAGCGCTATTGTTTTGTACGCCTGTACTGACATGGAAACAAATTACGTTTCCCCCCCCCTCCCGCAAAGGTTTTTCTTTTCCCAGCAGCTGGTGCTGGGCTCTGTGAGACCAGCAGAAACCTGACACGGAGCTTGATTCCTGACAAACACGGATTGCCAACAGCCGAAACCTCAGCTCTGTAAAACCGCCGCCGAGCTCTGAGACAGAGCTGAAAACCCCGCAGCTGCAGGAAGGCTGCTGAAGCCGAGCAGGGGGCTCGCTCCTCACTGTGGGCAGCCCACTTGGTGGCCCCAACGCCTGCTCCCATTGTCACTATCGCCGTCTCCTTCCCCACCACCCTGCAGCCAAAATCCAGCCCGCAGGACACCGAGCAGCAGATGCCTGTCAGGATGCGCTCCCTGAAGCTCCCTGCTCCGTCCCTGTTCGTCCCCTCTTCCCTTTTCAGCACTCTGGGTGGAAACACTTGGCAGCACATATAAACCAGGATGTGCAAGAAAAATGATGTATCTTTATATGACAGTAAGCATTTCGGGCATTTCAGAGGCGTTCCCATGGAACTGTTTGGCTGTGACTTTCAGGGTGCCAGCGGAGGAGGATTTGGGGCAGCACAGCACACCCAAAATACTGCCGTGCACCCCACATCCCAGCCAACCTCACCTCTGCCATCCAGGTGCCACTGGGGACGCGGTGATGGTACAGCATATAGCACTCTCTCATGTTAAATCTCACCTCCTGTGGCTCCCCAAATCCCTCCTCCCCTCACATCTCAACCCCACTGCCCCCCTGGGGGGGGGTCTCCGCTCTCCCTCCTCGCCCCCCAACCACACAGTTCTCCAAAACCCCATCTGCGTGCGCCCCATCGGGGCGGCTCCGCCCGTTCCCCCCCCTTCTCCATGCTCGGCAGCGGCCTCCCCGGGGGAGGGAAGAGGCTCTGCCCCCTCAGAGGCGGCCATAAAGCGGCGCCAAGCCCCGACCCTGCTGCAGAGCGGCTGCAGCCATGGGAGCGATGATGGGGGGCCCCGACGGGGCGGCCACGGGGTCGCTGCTGCTGCTGCTGCTGTTCCTGCTCGGTGCCCTCCTGCTGCTGGCTGGGACCCGCCGCCGAGCATCTCGAGGGGCTGCGGGGAGCAAGAGCCCACCGGGACCCTTTGCGTGGCCACTGGTGGGCAACGTCCTGCAGCTTGGCCGCTTGCCCCACTTGGCCTTCGCCCGCCTGGCACGCCGCTACGGGGCCATCTTCCAGCTGCGGTTGGGCAGCCGGCGGGTGGTGGTGCTCAACGGCGAGGCGGCCATCCGGCGGGCACTGGTGGGGCTGGGGTCTCACTTCGCCGGCCGGCCCAACTTCCCTTCCTTTGGGCTGGTGTCGGGAGGGCGCAGCGTGGCTTTTGGGGCATGCTCACCCCAGTGGAGGGCGCGCCGGCGGCTGGCCCACGCCGCTCTCCGCGCCCGCTCGACGGCGGCTGAGGTGGAGCGGCACGTGGCGGCTGAGGCGGGGGACCTGGTGCGGCTCTTCCTGAGGCGCAGCCATGATGGAGCCTACTTCCAGCCCTGTCCGCTCCTGGTAGTGGCCAACGCCAACGTTCTCTGTGCCCTCTGCTTCGGCCGCCGCTACGGCCACGCCGATGAGGAGTTCGCCGTGTTGCTGGGCCGCAATGACCGCTTCGGGCAGACGGTGGGGGCGGGCAGCCTGGTGGACGTGCTGCCCTGGCTCCTGTGGTTCCCCAATCCTGTTCGCCGTGTCTACCGCGACTTCCAGGCCCTCACCCAGGAGCTGCACGACTTCGTGCGGGCCAAGGTGGTGCAGCACCGCCAGACCTTTGACCCGATCGCCATGCGTGACGTGAGCGATGTCATGATCGCCACCGTGGAGCGTGGCAGCGTGTCCCCTCATGGGCTGGGGCCTGAGGATGTGGAAAGCGCCATGACCGATATCTTTGGTGCAGGGCAGGACACCACATCCACTGCACTCTCGTGGGTCCTCCTGCTGCTGCTGAAGCACCCACAGCTCCAGCAGGACCTTCAGGCCGAGCTGGACCGGGTGGTGGGACGTGGCCGGCTGCCCACAGCCGAGGACCGGCCCCACCTGCCTCTTCTGGAGGCCTTCATCTACGAAACGCTGCGCTACAGCAGCTTCGTGCCCATCACCATCCCGCACGCCACCACAGCAGATGTGGAGCTGGAGGGCTACCACATCCCCAAGGACACCGTGGTCTTCGTCAACCAATGGTCAGTCAACCATGACAGCAGCAAGTGGCCTGAGCCCCAGCGCTTCGACCCCACGCGATTCCTGGACGAGCAGCAGTGCCTGGACCGTGACCGGGCCAGCAGTGTGATGATCTTCTCGACCGGCCAGCGGCGCTGCATCGGCGACCAGCTTTCCAAGCTCCAGCTCTTCCTCTTCACCGCCATCCTCCTCCACCAGTGCTCCTTCCACGCCAACCCGGCGGAGAAGCTCACCATGGACTGCATCCATGGGCTGGCGCTGAGGCCACTGCCCTTCACCATCACCGCGCGGCCGAGGCTCCCTGTGCTCATCCAGCCCTGAGCACTGCACCCGCCTGGCTTGGGGACAGGGATGGGCAGCGCCAGGGTGGCAGGGGACACCCTGCTTTGCACACCGGTGGCTCTTGCCGCTGCAGAGGGTCAACAGTAGCGAGTCACCACAGCAATAAATGCCTTCAACATGGGACCTGTCTCTGCTCATTTTCTTTGTGGGGTGGCTGGAAGCACCGCTTGTACCCAAGCCCTTGTCCTGCATCCTCCTGAGCTAACCAACCCTAAAACAGGTCAAAACTGCAGGGACTGCCTCCCTCCCAGTTGCCCCAGGGTACAGCTAGAAGTGATCTGCTCTGCCTACAGCAGGAGTGCGACATTTGGAGTAGATGCACCTCGTAACTTGGGGAAAGCCAGGTGGGAGCTAAAGGAGGCAGGGGTGGGTCTTGTCTCCAGGGCCTGAGAAGAGTTTAAGGACCTTGTTTTAAGAGCTTGTCTTGGTGCACGGCCCCATCAGTTGGACCTCAAGAGCACATCCTGCCCCGATTTAGGTGTGCAAGGAGGTTGGGACAGGTTTTGGGGGGGCTATCTCACCCCCCATTCTGAATTCCACTAGTGGTTTGAAACAGATGAGCAGCTCCAACCTAAGTTAGCAGAGCTGGGTTTGTAATAGGGATGTGTATGACCCTCAAAAGGGAGGGCAGAAACTCCACACAAGCCAACGCCATGCTTCTCTCAGTTCCACCAGACTGCGGCCAAACCAGGAACCTTCAGAGGATGGGACAACTCAACTCCTAATGACAATAATTTACCAATAGGGAATTCATCCTCCTTCAGAGACTTTAGCAAAGACGTGACTTAATTATTCGGGGTGGGGGAACAACGCAATTTTCCACTTGCCAAAATTGCAGCAGGATGGAGAGATAGGGAGGGTCCTCCTGCCAGATGCTTGAAGCTGTGTCCAGCCCAGGTTTGAGCATCTCTAAGGACGGAGACTCTACAACCCCTCTGGGCAGCCTGTGCTGGCATTTGCGCTCCCCATGAAAAATGCTGCTCCCAAAACCACGTTGGGATTTCCCAGCGTTGCCGCCAGGAGATATTCATTTTGGTGAGCATGAAATGAGACGGCGGCCAGCAGCAGCTTCATAATACCAAGTTTTAAAAGCAAGATCAGGTTTTCTCTTCTGACACATCTGCGAAAACATCTCTTGGGATGTTGCAAGATAAAAAAATGACAATGGTTATCTCAGCACCACCTGTTGCCAGTTTTACCACAGGTGGGCGTCTTCGGCTTTTATGGTCCAGATGGGAACCCTTTGCCCAGGAGCAGCATCCTCTGGAGATTCTGGCTCTTGCACCTCATTTAGCAATGCTCAGCCTTCCCTCCTGGGATCACAGGCTGGATATTTATTAATTTTATGGAAAAATTGAAAGAGATGAATGAACATGACATGTCACAGCCATGAGATGAGATTTGCAGCCTTATGTCTCTGCATAAACCCATCGGCATGTTGGCTGTGTCTTGCTTCCCCTTCTTGGCCCCGACACAAAGGAGGCGAGGACGTTGCTACCCATTGGAAATCCTAAAGCTGTAAGATGGAGAAGGTGGGGAGAACGTGCTGGTAATATTGTTAATTTTCTCCTTGCCCCGATATTACTCCCTATGTAGCCAACCCAGAGCCCAACATGGGAACACGGCTCTTACATCCCCATCCCCTTTATCATTAAAACTGAACATTCCAGTACTCGTTACCCAACGATGGCTGAGGAGGAGGAAAACGCTCCCGGCTGAAGCCAAGAGTATCACTGCTCGCCTCCACGTTTCCCCGAATTGTGGTGATTGAGGCGTCCAGGTTTGACACGGCACAGAAATCCTCCCGGACCGCTGGCTCGCGGCAGCGCCGTGCGAAGTGTGCGGCTGGAGCTCCTCTTTCCGCGGGGGGAGGAATCTGCTTACAACACTTACGCAAAGGATTTTGCAATGCTTTGACCACCTCATTTCTCAAGCTTAGGGAGAGATTTTGCCAGGAAATATTATTTTTTTTAATGGGAGCAGGATGCTGGGAAATGCGTTGTATATTTAGAGTCCCCTGCGTCCAAATCCATTCCCGCTCGCCATCCAAGATTACAGCCGTCTTTGCACGCAGGCAGGTGCTGCACAGCTTCCACTGGAGCTTCTGAGCCACTGAAATGCTGGAATATGATCTCTATTATTTAGCAAAAGACACACAAGAGACCCCCTTGCAGAACTAAGCCTTTTACTAAGAAGAAAAGCAATCAGTGAATTATTAATCTTTCCTTCAAAACAATTCACTGCAGGTATGTAAGCAACCCAGAGCCTCTTCTGCTTTTCATAAACAATTTGATTATTAAAACCTTATCCAAAAGGCCTTTAACTTCTTCATCAGTCAAGCTGACATCCGCCCAGTAAATAAGAAGCTGACCTTTGTTATGGGATCCATTTATAATGGCAGGGACTCTCCATAGAGAGGGAACAATCCTGCGTTATCTTGTCTTCCTCCGCGGTCTTGAGCCCTTCTCACATTTTTATTTGGGAAAAGCAAAAATTGTCTTGGGAAAGCAAAAAATAATACACTAAGAGAACTAAATCTCTAGCTACTGAAGTTGTTGATATCATGCCTGTGTGCTTAACTGAGATTGCAACACCTGTCTGCATGTGCAAAGCCTGAAACGGTAACTCATAAACATCACAGGTCTATACTAAACAGTAACTGTGTTCAGACCTCCTCCTCCTCCATCCCGATTTTAATCTTGATTTCTCTTCACGCTGAAAACACTCCCCTACAGCTTATTCATTATAATGCCCTGGAGACTCTGGAATGAGCTTATGCTAAATGACTTGGAGTAAAATAGTGACTGCTTATTTGTATCAACCCAGTGGTTTGCCATGTAGCACTAAGAACTGCTGTAAAAACAAGATGGAAAGCCTACTGCAGTCCTCCCACTTTGGGTTCTCTCTCAAACCAAGCAGGATCTCAGCAGGTCAGGTTTTGCCAGGGTATTTCCAAGGAACTAAGGATGTCACTGAACCAAAGAAATCTGGATTTAGCAGAAATCTCAAAGCCAGAGTAGGGGTCAGAAGGACCAACCCCTTCCTAGTAGGAAGCGGTGCTGACATTTCTACTCCAGTACTGAGTCAGAATATTCCCAGCACATTGGAGAGGTGGTCACAGCTCTGGTATGCTCTTTTCATTGGAAACCAGCTTCATAACTGACCTCGTCTACTTCTAAATGCCTTTCTGAACAGGCTACACTGGCCCAAGCCAAGGCCAATGCTGACCTCCTCTCTGTGATGTTGAAGTTGCTTAAAAACATTTTCCCAGCTGCATCCTCCTGCCCATGTCCATCCACTCCCTTGATCACTAAGGTAACATGCGAGTACTGCAAACTGTTACTTAAAATGTCATTCAGAAACTCCTGCTGGTCGGAGAGTCACAGAGATTTCTGGTGACCAACAGGGTATCTACAAATCCTTCCCTGACCTGGTGTCCGCAGTATCACACCTGCCTTGGGGCTAAGCCAAAGACTTGCCTGTGGCACAGGTCTCCTCCTGCCCAGCCCTGTTCTCTGCTTCTGGGGGGTTTCTTCTCTGCAAAGCAGCAGATGTTGGCAGATTGCCCTCTGTTTATCAGCTCCAGATCATTTTCTTAGGCAAGCCAAAGTTCTCTGTAAGGTGGCCTAGCACACCAGAGAAAATGCCCCAATTTCACCTTGAGGAGGAAATAAAAGGGAAGAGATTACAGAGAAGTTGCGCACTGATTCTGCACCGTGGAGAGACAAAGCTGCCTATGTGGTGCTTGCTGGTGCTCAGAAGGGCTTCTTCTGGGAAGGATTTCTTCCATGCCTGTGATTGCGGGCAGCTCCCATGTCCTTCCCCTAGGGATGGGCTGTGGCTAATGTGTGGGTAATTTAACACAACCAAAAACACTTTTACATATCCCCCAGACAACCTAAACTTTGTTTCCCACTGTACTTAATCCTTTGCACAACCACCATATCTTAACTCCTCAACTAAGCACATTGTAAGGATGGCTGAAGCACAAGTTGGTGTTGTTATTTACTCCATTCCGCAAAGTAAATTGGAGCATAATGAGGTAAAAAGTGCCAGGCGGTCTGAAACACCCCAAACGAATGCTAAGCACATCTTGCAAGCCCCTTGTTTATGTCTCCTGTCGGGAGAAGATAGAAGATGGCCTTTCGGGTCATGAAGGCTGAGCACAGAATCCTTACACCCTGTCACAACGTACGTTTATTTAAGAACGACTTCACCTGGAGTACATCATTTACCACAACGAGTGGCTGCATTACTTTGGTGCATTTAAAAAACATAAGCAGGAGCCACTGTATGTACAAAATGTGCTACAGGTGTAACCCACATTATTTTATATATATTATATATAAGCAGCAGTATATAAACAATAATGTTACATGTCACTCTCCCATAATTTCCTGCTGCATTTGGCACACCCACCATGCATACAGATACTGTGATATTATATAGAAGACTTCCTCCTGGGTGTTGGGGTTCTTCACCTTTGTAAGTAACAATGTAAAAAGCAAGACAGCAACACAGGTAACTTTACACGGGATTGTTTCCTCCTGATTTATAAATTCTTTATTTCCAACAGAGCAGCACAGTGAGGATAAATTAGTTAAATAGCTTCAGTTATTCTTTAGTATCATAATTGAAACACAGGTAGGTATATTTTCAAGGTAAGACAAGACTAGCTCCAATAAACTTGCCCTGCAATAAGTCTAGAAGAACATCTGGAGTCTCTCTACCCAATTTGCACTAGGCAAACCCAACTGGTGGTCCCAGAATGTATTCAGTGCAGGCATCATCAAGAAATTCACATTGTGCTCTGGGATTAGTCTGCAAAGCATGTGCAAAATTGACAAAGTGACGATTTCTGTGTTGTCTGAAAGCTACTGAAGCGCCTTCCCCTTGCGAACAGGAGAACAGCTTCCCTCACTGCCATCCTTGCCAATATACGACGTAGCACGAGCCTAACAGAGGACTGCAAATTCTATTGCTAAAAGAATTTTAAAAACCCCAAGCATTGCTGAGCGGGAAGCATTTTAGTTACATGACCTTGTCTTATCCCCACATCAACCACGTTATGCTATTAGAATTAAATTATGTTAATTAGTCACATTCTTCTCGTTCATAACAAGCCAGGAAAAGGGAAAACCAAAAAGAAAAAGGTTCATTTGACTGTGTCATAACTTCCTGCAGATCAGACTGAAAACAGCAAAAGGCAGCTTTTATCTGCACTTGAAAGGATCTATGAGCTCTGTCGTCTTTCATCATAGCCTTGGATGCATAAATTAGGTTCCAGCTGATGTAGCAGACTAAAAAAAACATATAATGGTACACACTAAACTCCACCCCAGCTATTAAGCAGGAGTCGTGCCTCCAGAGGAAATCTTTCCTGTATGAAAACCAGAACAACAGACCTCTGAACTTCAGAACCCAGAAGAAAGGGACAAGACCACACACAAAAGATAGAGGGAAGCAAAATGCCAGAGCCTGTTTTTAAGCCAAAACTTTTCAAGCCAAAAGCAGGCAATCAAATGCATGGAAAGCTTAAACAGAAGGTCCGAAATAGAAGAATAAATGAGATCTGAAAGGTTGTACTCATGTAAAATCATCCAAAAATTAACACCAACTGAGAAGAATTAACATAATTTAATTACCACCTTTTCCTCTGAGGAAGCAGGTTATTTTTACTCAAAGACAGAAAGGGTTCTGGTCACAGCCCAATGAGCCCTACACAATTACACCAAATATTTTCTCTCCCCGAGAAGAAAATTATTTCAGCTTCTATCAGTAAGAAAAACAAGCCTTTGGTATTCGTTTCTGAACTTTGTTTTGACTGTAACCCAAAGCTCTGTTTTTACAGCACTCTTTCTTGCAGGCCTTCAACAGAGGCTGCTTGGCTGAAGGTGAGCTTCCACCCGGTAAGGCACCCTGAAAACTAACGAATAGCTCTCCTCATCCATACTCTTTTTAAAGCTAAGGGGACTAATGCCATCACCTACATAAATGAGATCCATCCATATCAAATACTCAAATCTAAACCAGTGCAGGATCTGAAGCATGAAAAGAAAAAACATATCAGCATTTCTTCCCCAAGGCTACAATTGCTTCTTGTTTGGAAACAGACATTAAAAATAAATAAATATACATAGACATATATGTATTTTTTTAAAAAAAGGGAGGATTTAAATCTTTGGAAACAAAGTGAAAGCTATCTCCAGAAAATACATAATTCAAAAGATGCTGCTAGCAGTTTAACTCATCAAAATACAAGTAGGTGAAGGCTTGAAAGTAAATAAGGAAAGCTATGGACTTTTGGCATTAAAAATATTTCCTTTTCACACTTCCTACTACATACACTGAAAACATTTACTTCTAGAAGGCAGCAATGTTTAAGCAACATGCCAATTAATAAATGTCTGATTAACATCACTCCAGGACTTGTTGGCAGGGAAAGGCAATACGAGCACACCTAATGGCATGGCTGTTTTCAGAGCCGTTGTTTTTTCTCCCCAGCAAAAAAGAAAAAAAAAACAAACTACATGAAAGAAGCAAGTTGCTGATCATCAACTTTCAGACATCACTTTTGAGTATTTCCCAGCTTGGTTTAAGCAACCAAAACGAAAACAGCTCACAAGCTCACGCAAATATTTAAGACTGGGTTTTTAGAGGGAAAAAAAATAAGGTCGTGCACTGGGAAATACTCAAAACGAGACAGATTCCCATAAATTAAAAAAGGCAGCCTCATCATGCTGCTGAAGAACTGAAAAGAAGAACATACATTGATGAAAAGAACATACATTAAGCAAAGCAAAGTCCTGTAATTAAGGGTCAGGTACCCACCCATCACAAGGGGAGCTCTGCACAAAGATATAGGGCTCAAATTTGGCTTGTTAGAGTTCAGTTCTCCATTTATAAGTACCAGTTCATACAGCTCCAAGCAAATAAAGCTAATTGCACCCTTGCCTGGATATTTTAAGATGAGCACATCCTCAAAATTTCAGAGAGTTTAATTTGGACCAAAACAGAAATAGGTAAGAAGTGTAAAGTCTATAAACTTGGGAAGTTTGTGAGCTCGTGCCTACTGTGCATTTCCCTCTCAACATTATTTTCACAAAATAAAAGAACCATCTGTTTAATACACATGTGCAAGGGACTAAAAAGGTGATGAAGGAGTGATTTACTCACACTGTTTTTACTCTGCACTTCACAAACATTGTACAACACGACAGTGTGTAACAAACATTTAAAAACCAGAAGTGTCCAGTTAGCTGCCAGCTAAAATTTAAAGGGACAAAGAAAGACTTTCTAAATTCTTTGGGCAATTTTTGAAATTGGTTTTGCTTCAGCATTTTTGTCAGCATACAGCACAGTTCACCTTCTCCATCTGGTACTCAGCAGCTGTCAGAGAAAACATGAGCTGCCAGCTTCATTTTCTCAGTGCCAGTGCAATAGTCACCAAGAACTGGCAGAGGTACATGACAGCAAAGTGTCAGCTCTGCCACAGAATATTCCTGTTCCGATAATGAGTGTTTCATCATTAAATAAATGCTTTTAAATAGCTGTGAAGTTGTGACATCTAAACAACAGCAGCATAGTTTAGAGGGACACACAAAGTTTTCACTCTCATGTGAGTGATGTCAGTGGGAGAGAGTCCAGCAGTTTAAAATCTTATTACTCACTCCTCTGATGAAAGCAATGCACCTGTTAGAAGTAAAAGTTCTTCTTGTGAAGGACATCATCGTGGTCCCTTGGTATTTACTCACTGCAGTGAGCGGTGCTGATTTCTCCTCAACAGAAATCCAGTATAGGTAGTTTAGGCATAGTTGGAAAGGACCAACAGGAATGTGTTTTGGACATGGTCAGTTTTTTCAAAGCAAGGACAAAAGGACTGACAACTCACTTATTTTAAGTCCTTTTTTTGTAGTGGCCTTTTCTTAAGTCATAGCGTCACGTGTCCACTTGAACCAACAGGCTGCGGGAAGTGAGGACACCCCACAGCCTCCAGTGCATCAAGTTGATAAAACTCAGTGCTACACTGCCCACTGAGCACAAGGGCTCTCGAATTTATACACGCAGCACAGTGATACAAAGACGTAACCAGTTATTTAAACTGATTAAATTAAAATATTTTACAAAGCAAATGAGAAAATAGTTAATGAGAAAAAAAAAAATTGTATCTGCTGAAGACTTCCCCAAGAATTGGTAGAGAGAGTTTATCAGCAAGCAGACCTGAAATTCAGGTATCTCACACCCACACACACATATATACACATGTGTGTCTATATACTCACACATGTACATATCTATTTTTAGGGATTTGACTTTTTTTTTTTAGGAATTTTAAAATCAAGCATATGCAGTGCTGTAAGTAGGAAAATCATACAAAATTTTCTCATTAAATCCCACCAAGATCTTTTCCTGGAAATGCTGATGAGACGGCTGAGTGTTTATTCCTGTAAACTCCTGCGGCTTATCCATGAAGTGCAATCAAACTTGTCAGGATCATGAAACCCCTTTAACTGGAAATTAATTGTCTGTGCAGTATCATGCGGAACACACTCCTCTGTTCTTATTCTTCCCAGATTGACCGCATCTCTTCAAGTTCTCTTTCACTTTCTGCATCCTGGAAATGCAGCAAAAGAAGGGACTCATACACAGGTTAATTGAGACAGTTAAAAAATAAAACCTCCCTTTTCTTCTCCAACCCCACACCAGGTTTTAAGTATTAATCCCATAGCAGCCTCACATTTTTCCTCCTAATGCTTTTCTTTTTGTATTTCTCTCTTATTAAAGTCTTCCAAGTCTGAGAGTTTCTCGTATGTTTGCTTTTGAGAGATGAGAACTGGAAACCAGAACAGCGGAAATCTGACCTTTGCTCCCTCACCGACTTTCCTGCTCTAGACCAATGCCTTTGTTTTTCCTTCTCAATGTGATGGAAGCTATTTGATTGCCTCTTTGGGATGAAAAGAGCTAACATTTGCAAAGACTTGACCAGCCAAAGCCACTTCCATACTAGACTCCCACTTTTAATTTCAGGTCAGAAAAGACAGTTAACTATTCCTGACTTTTCTGTCTACGAATCTTGGCTGGTCAATCCTGAAAATCGCAGTGCTTCTCTGGTTAAATTCTTATGTCTCCAATATATAAAGAGAGGAAAAAAAACAACACTCTATCAGATATACCAGTCTAACTCTGTCTAGAGAGATTTCCAAGCAGCGGATGGTGAGGAAGCACCTCGTCTGGCAGAGCTAGGATATTTCCTTCTGCAAGAAGGGGATTTTTCTGCTTGATGCCCTGGTTTCCCCAGATCCATATAGAAGCCAAGTGGCTTATGCAGTACTGGATGGTGCCCTGCAGGTGGTAGCACAGGCAAGTCAGCATTGCTGGATGGTGGGCCAAGACTTCATGCACCTGAGTTTGCAGAACTCAGCAGAATACTTTGGCTACAGCAACCCAAAGAATAATGATGGCCTTAAAAACAGGGTGCCTTGAAAATCCTGCCAATCTGTATAATTCTGCCCTACATCCAGAGTGATTATTTCATCAGACAAAGGCTGAAGGTGTAAGATCTGGGAGACCTTGTTCACTTCACTGCATTCTTCGTGACAATGCAAAGAACATCAGATTGATATTAAAAGCTGCTGTGCCTTTATTCAATTTATGACTGGCAGTAATTTGATGGCATCTTCTACACAGCTTCTGCTTAACAGAAAAAGTGCAAAAGAAAAGTAAAGTGGGAAAGAGCTCCCAGATGGGAGACACTGCCACATGGCAGTTTCTAAAACAGTATGGGTCTGCTCTCAGAACTCTGTAAAATTAAGTGATACAAGAACTGAAATAACCTAGATATTAAAAAAAAAAAAAAAAAAAGTGCTGTGCAGCATACACAAACTTCTAAATGGCTCTGCACAACGATATCTAGTTTGGGAGAGCCTGGGAGCTAACTTGTCACCAAGAGTTCAATCTAGGCTGCTCCGAAAGCCACAGAGGTAAGTAGAAATAATACAGAGCTCCAGCCCCAGGACAACCACTCAGCTTAAGTGCCCCCATCTGAACCGAGCTGGCTACGAGTGACAGTGCCCAAACGAATAAACCTTCCCCAGCCCTGGTGCACTGGGAAGTGTACTGCAGTTGCTCTGTGGTTTTGCAGATATTTCAGCTGACAAGCTGCAGTTACACAGACCTGCTAAATACGTGCAGGGCATTCAAATGTGTCTGCAGCCTAATCCTGGAAGTAACAGAGCATTTGTATGGTGTTGTGCTGGAATTCTAAGCCCCTCCTGGACACACTCTCAGCTTCTTAATATTTTTCATTATGTTGCTGAATTGCTTTAGGCATTCTCATAGCAGGTCCCAAGGAAGGAAAGGAATCTACGCCAAGGAGCAAACTACTATAAAGCCTGTGCTTGCAAGCTAGAACATCTTTTATAAAACAATTTTATCTCTGCAAACAGAAGTAGCTCACCATCAGTGTGTGATTATTGATTTTTTTTTTCCTCCAAAACAAATACCTTAAATTCTGGCTGTAAGTCCCTTTTTAGTGAAGCAGACTCCCACCACCCATGAATACAATGTGGCTAACTCTTTTAAGCATGCAAGAAAATTAACCATTTTCTAAGAGCACATAGGAAGCATGAAGAGGAGAAATTTTAGCTTTCATTTAAAGCAACAGATAGGAACTACTAAACAACTGGGGTATAAAAATGTTTACAACCTTCAGTTCTTTAAATCTAATTCAGAGATAGTCTAAAATATTCTGATAAGATCTTAAACTTAAAATTGTGAAATCTTAAACTGAAATAATTCAGTTAACCTTTAGTATTTAACACATTAATGTAATTGCATCTTATATAATGTTGAATGGCCTAGTGAAGACATGCAAAATCAGATTTCCAGAGAAACCATCAACCTTAAATTATATGACTGAGATTTAAAAAAATTTCCCAATTATGTGGCTTTTGCCACGTAATAAATATGTAGAGGATTTTACATAATCTCATTTGATTTGATGGTTCAAACACATACAACGTAATATTAATTTTGGTTTCTTTCCTTTCTTGGAAAATAATCCTATTCCAGTGTCACTAAGAAAAACAGCAAAGACTGCTACCTCTTTTGTATTAGCTGGCAGTTCTGATGCAAGATTTGTCCAGAGAAGAGCTGCAGAATTGTTCCCCAGGTCCTTGTAACACTGTGAAGAAAAAATGACAACATGAGAAGAGATAAACAGGAAAAACAAAACAGAAAAACAAGCAGCTGAACGTAACAGCAATTCTGCAACCTGGCAACAGATAAAAAGGACTATTTCTCTGTCTTAAGCATTTGCACTGTGTAGTTTCAGGCTTCCAACATTTCCTGCAGCGTCCTTCATTCACAAAGGATTATAATCATCATCAGGTTATGGAATACTAGATTTTCTTTTTTGTTGTTTTGGACAAGGAGATTTTTTGTTGGAAGATTTTAAGGTGATTTTCACCATTTTCCAAGGTCTAATTTATTTCCACTTACACAGCCACTATTACTCACGCTGCTTTCATCATAAAACCTCTGTACTGACAGTGTATCATTTTATGTAGCTTTGGTTCCCCAGGCCTTTGAAAACTAGGTCCAACTGCAAGCACTGTAACATATCATATTTGCAGGTCTCTGAGGTTTTACAGTGTGAACCATTCGTCAGCACGAACTCCTCTTCAACAGCACAGAAACAGTTATCTCTTTAGGCAACATGAAGGTTTTTGGTGCCTACAGTCATGTAGGCATTTGAGGACTACAAAAAAAGCATGCTAAAAGGAAGTGGTTGCTAAAAAAAATCAGTTAATCTTTGTTGCAACTGCCACCAAAAAAAAAAAAAAAAAAAAAAACCAACAACAACAAATATATTCATTTAGGATCATGACAAGAGTTAAAATTCCTGCAGGGCTATTACTTCAGACTCTTAAATGTTACTGCAGAGTATGTGCATGTGTGTATTTTGGTGATTTTCCTGTATCATGGGATAGTTCTGAAAGAGAACTCTCTGTTCTACTGTGAGCACTGTCAAATTTCTGCGTCTGGTGAATTTGAAACAGATGGAGTCATGGACATCCTTGAAGCCTTCACAAATCCTGTGTCTCTTTATATCAGTCAAAAATATCAGTAGATGACTATAAAATTCTTTTTTTTTTTTTAGGTTTGACTCATTAGAGCACTAGTTCCTTAAAAACAATTTGTATTGAACTGAACTTTTAAAATGTTATCACAAAGGATGTGATCCAAAATGACAGAGGCTGGGATTGGGAAAAACAGAACAAACAAAAAAATAGATACAAGTACTCCTATTAACTTCCAAGTCACTTTGTGTTCGCAGAGTGTTTCTGAAGCTCAGTCACACCACACCTGCCAAATGTGGTGAAATAAAAAAAGGAATAAAAAAAGGCCCAATAAAAAAAAGTATTGGCCCATGTAGATTACAATTTAGCCACAGTGAAACCCAATTTTTTTACATCAACTCTGAAAATTCTCTCAGGTTATAACTTGCAATAATTTGCTGCTGCTATAACTTCATAGCAAATGAGTTCCAAGTATGGAGTAAAGAAGGGAAAAAAAGACATTTAGAGAAAGATATTGAATTTGCATGAATGCTGGCTATATTTACAAGCAGAGACAGAAGCAATCAAGAGCACATTCATTATGGTACATAAGCAGTCAAAACAAAAGACTAGCTGATGTACAAATACATAGTTTAATTTACTTAATAGACTCTTCACTAAGTAGATATAATGAGCTACAATGCATCACGGACAAAATCCAGCTGGTGTGAAGGCTACCACATCTCTTGCTGAATTTTCCACTTCTCCTTCATTTTTCTTTAACAAGACACTTACTGTGAAATAAATTCTGCACCCCGATTCCAGTAATAATGTATTTCAGACCAAGCAGATCCTATGACTTGTGTGCTACTCTGATAAAGCTCACTAGCTTTGGGACATTGCAAATTCAGTAATTTCACAGAGAATGACTACAGCTACTCTTTGCTATGACCACTCTGGCTGATACTTCCAAAGCTATTTGGGTTTTAAACATTTCTAGACTCCAGCTAGAGGTCCTAGGAACTAAGCAGCAGTTTTAAGATTTAAGAGTTCAAACCCAATTATTTCCTCAAGGTAAACTCAATGTGAACTCTTTGCTCAGTTAGATAATGACAGGACAAGGGGGAGTGGTTTTAAACCAAAAGCGGGGAGATTTAGGTTAGAGGTTAGGAGAAAATTCTTCACTCAGAGGGTGGTGAGGCACTGGCACAGGCTGCCCAGAGAGGCTGTGGATGCCCCATCCCTGGAGGTGTTCAAGGCTAGGCTGGACGAGGCCTTGGGCAACCTGGGTGGCATCCCTGCCCATGGCAAGGGGTTGGAGTTAGATGATCTTTGAGGTCTTTCCCAGCCCAAGCCATTCTATGATTCTATGATAAACAGAAGATATTAAGAGCTTCAGGCATTCATGGCTTATTTAATCATTACCTTAAGACTTGCATCTGTATTAGTAAAATGGAGACACTTTATATGTCACCTTTTCCTCCATGATCATCTTCGTATATACACCATAGAAATCCAAGGTGCTGGTGGTGGCATTGAACCTCCAAAGTGTGGCTTACAGGTTACCATTGCTGCCTTAGAATAGAATTTTATAGAACATAACTTCTAAAACCTTGTTTCTGCATGGAGTAATTTACATGTGTTTAGTACTTTCCATCCAAAGAGGTATATGTATTTCTTAACACAAATATTACTTATGCTAGAACATATGACTTTAAAGGAAAAAGTGACTGGTTACCTTGGCAATGTATACTCTTACTGCTTTGGAAAACCCTGGGCTCAGCTCCTCGACCTAGAAAAGCAGAGGGGAGGATGGAACAGACAGAGAAAAGCAGACATTAGGATATGTAAAGGACACAGTTAAAACCTGTATCAAGTTTTTTACATCTCTTAAAAAATAGATGAGTAAATCCCACCTTTCAAAATATATAAAATAGTGTAAGAACTTTGACAGGCTAGCCTGGCTGCATTAGTTAAATGCCCTCGTACTCTCAAAAAATGCCTGTGACTCAGCGAGTAACATCCATATACTTTGCTACTGTGAGTGCCAAGGAAAAATGGTGAGGTTGCAAAGCCAAGTTCTCAGAAGCTAAGGGAAGCCCAGAAATATCCTGACTACCTCCTCCTGCCTGTGCACACACTCTTTTTCACCTCCTTGCCTAACCAGTGTCATCCACTTGGGTTTCTCCTGAATGTACTGGTGCCAAACCTCAGGAATCTTCCCTCAGTTTTCTGTCTCCTCCTTACTGGTTGTTAATTCCCAATTTCCTTATTACTAACTTCCTTCTGCTTTCTTCCCTCCAGCTCAGTGCCAGTCATCACTTTCCAAGCATCCTTGTTCCAGGATGCTCCTACAACAAATGCCTGGATTCACCCCGCATCCCATCTGCACTCAAATTCAAATGCACTCAGTCAAGGCAGCAGAGCCTAGGTATCAGAGGAAGCTCTGAGAGCACAAGACAGACAACGTTCCTCTTCTTAATTCTGCTGTCTGGTCTTAGACCTAGTTCAGCTGGTGACTAACCCAGAGCTGCAAATTTCAGGATGGTTTCCACTCCCCTGAATCATGCCAACTGTGGCTGAAAGCTGAAGTGGATGCCACTGAGCGTATGGGAAGTGCATTTGTTCAGAGTATAATTAGCTTCCAGAGTGATGGTTTTGTATCCTCTCTTCATATTTGACCAAAGCAAAACCTCAGAAAAATCCAAGTTCCCGTTTCAAACCACAGTGCCACTCTAACTTACTCTAACTCCTCTAATGGAAAAAAAAAGCAAAACGCTTTGCTTCAAACCTCTCTCTGAAATGATATATTCATTTTAGCTGAAATTTGGCTGAAAAGTATACTGCCTAGAGCAGACACCTATCACAAACTTACTTCTCACATAATTACCTTTTGGCAAAATTACAATAAATTGATATAAGTATGATATTCCCTGACACTTCACAGAACTGCTGGTGCAATCTATGAGTTATAAAGTGGTAGGGCAATTTGTTTCTGTAACGCTTCATCACAGGTGCTTAAGAGTAGTTCTCACAGGCACAGCCAGACAGTCTGTTTAACTCATTCAGATCATGTGACCCTTGCAACAAGAGCTATGAACGCTAAGATGTGACTCAGGCCATGTCTTAAATTAATTTTTCATCAACAGAAGGACAAAAAAAAAAAAAAAAAGACAGCCAGAACTCCTGATAGTTTCTTTCTGGAAATACATACGCAACCTGTCTCTGAAAGCTTAGGAGTTGTCCTCAGAAGCCTAGAGAACCTAATCTGAAAGTCTTTTAATAAAATATTGAAAGAAACTAAAATGATAGAACACTGTGAATGTCTATGCCAGTGTTCCCAGGGAGAAACTCAAACTGATATCACGGAACATGAAAAGAATACAGTACAAATGCATTTAGTATCAAGCTATGAATTCATTCATTTTTGCAGCTACTAAAAGGAAAAAAAAAACCCTTGGAAAAAAATCTGAACACCCTGGATCTAGCTCTGAGGTCTTCAAAGTCCCATTTTTCTGTTGGGCTGTTCTGTAATACAGGCTCAAAATTTTTTGCTTTCATCAGCTTTTCTTCCAAAGGCTCCAGTCAGTGGAAATATATCACGGAGCACTCGGAGAGTGATGAGCTTAAGCAGAACACAAATACTCAAATTCCACGCTCATGGTTGCATGTCAGGTTAGTGACTCCCTTGCATATCACATTTCCATACCCTTAAGAAGTTTTGCAGTGCATCCTGTACGGTGGCTGTAGGAGGGGTTTCAAACAAAGCAGAAGCAGTCTTTTTTTCAAGCCATCCCAGATGGGAAACCTGCAGAGACAGTAAGATGAAACTATCAAACCCGGTGAAGACACAGCATGTGCAAAGGTATACAAAGACAATGAATTATCGAGTTCCTTGTAGCTGGTTCATGCACATGGGAGACAGACAATAATATTGGGTGTATCTGCAGATTCTGGTCAAGAATGCAAGTCCAGCTACAGAATTAAACCTGATTTTGCTTTCCTTTGTCCCTGCCTTATACCACCAGTCACCTGCAGTTTCATTCATCAGCTGCCACATGCATAACCTTCAATACAGGATTTGTCTCTACAACTGAGTATCACAGCTGGGTAACAGTGTGGGTGGTCTAAAATCCCAAACCTCCTTCTTGCAACCACACCAGTTCCTGGCAGTTCTCACCTATGCACTGGAGCCCAGGTGCAGATGTAGCCCTCCTGTCTCCCAGCTTAAACCTTGTACAAGAATGTGTTCTCATCATACATAAAGATCATAGATCCCTTGAGAGAGGCCAGCTAAAGCCTTCCCACCAACACACATCCACATTTTGAGATACAGGTAGCTATTATAATCATTTCTTGAAATCTTACTTTACTGTTCCTAGCTCCTCTCTCTAATATGAAACTCCCTGAGATTTTATTGGGGGAAAGATGCATACGATTCTAACTTCTGCTAAGACCATCTTTTTAAACACCATGTAATTCTTGTAATAATTAGCAGAAGCGCTAACTCTCATAGCAGCATGGCTAACTAGGAAGTCCAGAGCAGAATACAGAGCTAGGAGCTGCCACTGATTGAGCTTGCTGCTTCCCTGTAATTACCTAAGGCAATTATCTCAGTTACAATCTCTGCAATGTGACTTCATTTCTGACAGCAGCAAAGCACTTTCAAATTGCCTAAACTGAAAAGTAGATAGTTACTGCAAACTCTTATTTCTTTTTATAGGCACTAAATGTGATTTATGGCATTTGATTCTAAGCTTTTCCTTGTCAAGAAATATAAAGCAGCCGGCACACTTCTTGTAATACCTCCAATACTTTGTGTAGCAGAGGAAACACATGCAAAGGATTATACAGATATACTATGTGCAGAAGCTCTTGCCAGCCCTGAAATGTCCTTGATTACATCCATATGTGTTAAAGGTTTGAAGGTAGTTTGTTTTTACTGAATAAAGCAAGGGAAGCAGTAAGCTAGTTTGCAGCTAGTGCTAGTCCATTCTTTGCCGTTTCACTTCCCATGCCACCTGCAGTGACTAAAAAGAAAAGATTGGAGCCCCAAACCTTTCAGAGCTCCAATTTTTAGTAGTTCGGGGAGAATACTTTTAGCAAACTGCTTCTATTTGGAAAGAGACCAAAAAAAAAAAAAAAAAAGCCCACCAGGGAAAAAATGAAGAGCAGAATAGAGGCAGTATATAAGTGAAACAGCAAAAAAAACAGAAGCTTTCATTTAGTTGCACAGAGGTACAAGCACTTTTAAAGCCTTTTTTGATTGTGGGACAGAAGTATTATAACAGCAAGAGTAACTGATATTGCCAGTTTGAAAATGCATTCTTCATGCTTTTAAAAACTCCTTCATGTTTTTAAAATCAGTGTGTCTTCCATACCATGAACCTTTCTCTGCCTCCTGGCCTTTGATCGTGAGCACTGAGCACATTGCAAATTTGCTCAGCCAGTTCTTATCCTGATCACCAACTCAGCCTTTCTGTACTATTTCTCTCTCACTACTGAGGGAGCAAAATTTATATAAACACTCAAGAAAAACCTCTACCATTTAAAATCTATGGCTTTAAGCAGTAATACCAGTATGAAGGTATATATTTTAGGTTTAACAGGAGATCAACAAGGGAGAAGGACTGCCTAAGACTTTGCAATTACAGTTAAGAAAACAACTTGGATGGAAAGCTCAGAAATTCTGAATGAGACACTATGTCCTGGCAGACATTTCAATAGTGCTTTTATAAAAGCACTGAGGTGCTACACGTACAAGAACATGAATGTACAACATGTTCATTTTGTTACAAGAGGTTTCTGACAGTATTTGTCAGTGATGCGCTCTTCTTGGCACTGTTTCAGGATCAAAGTGAAGAATTTCCAGATGCCATGAAAGTGCAACTTTTAAACAATTTCTTCCAGCAACTAAGACATTTCCACACTGGTACTTTCTGATACAATATCCGAGTTCAGCAACTAAACAGAATGTGCTCACTGGTTATGGCTGGTGATTTCAGCCTACCTGTCTTTCATTCAAACAAGAAGCTAAATTACAAGGAGGAAAGAACAGTAATAAATATTATTAAACTATTTTACCTGGTAACACCACCTGCCCAAAAGATAGTAGGACTTTGGATCCTCTGGTTTCAGTGCAATCGCTTTATCAATGTGTTCCTAGGGAAAATCATCACCAACACACATTATATTCTTGTTACAAGCAAATACAACATCCACAATAGCAGATGAACTTATGTAGAAAGAGGAAAGTCCACAATTTCTGAGCAATCAGTGAAATTACAGCTACAAAGATATTCCAAATTTCCTTAAAACTGTTTCAGCTGAGCACAGAACATCAGCATTTTATCAGCCTCAGAAAACAAAAACAAACAAACAAACAAAAAAACCCTACATGTAAAAAAGTGAAGCTGTCCTTCACTTTATTCTATCAGCTTTTCATAACTTTGACATAACCGAATTACTGGTCAGGTGAACAATCGACAATGTAATAATGATATGTGGCCAGTTCTGTAGCAACCGGTGCATCTTCCTACCCTGCAATATAATATTCCTGTTCTGGTTGAAAGGCAAATTAAGGAAGCTGAGGCAGATCAATTGCCTGTGAAAAATAATTATTTTGCACTTAGGGCACAAGCAGGCTCACGGCAGTTAGTGAAGAAAAGTTAGTATCTTATTACCACATGGTAATTTCAAGCTTAAGGTTCTCAATCTCATTGTATGCATGTATTTTATTTGCAAAACTTTTATTCTTCTTTTTTTTTCCTGTCACTATAGTGTGCACAATTGCAAAGCAAAACTAGTCACCCCCCATCAGGTGTCACAGGAATCGCCCTCCTCGGCCCAAACCACCCACTGAAAGCATCCCTTTGGTACCTATCACTTCTCTAATAAAAGCTGGAGCCAGTCTTAACTTATGACCACAGAAGTAAGCATTGAACAATACTCACAGAAAAACCAGCACGTCCTCTTTACTCACCTTAAAAACATACCCCGTTTGAATGCGTTTCTGAATGCTCTCATGTTCTGCTAACTGCCCGCAAAGAATAGCATACCTGCACGGAGGAGACATTTGTGGCAAATCAGATTGTCAGTTTTAAATACACATTTACATTCTGCATGCATCTTTCCTCTGAAGATATAGGTGTGTTTAAGTTGCACATCGTACTGGGGAAAGCAGGGCATACTGCCCACATACACAGCAAGTATTTATTGCACAGAAATAGCTCAAAGGGTGTTGACGAGTCAACAGCAGCGGCTTGACGTGACATAAAGTTTGCTGCACTGATTGCTGAAGTCTTCCTTCTACATAAGACCAGAGCAGCACACTTCTACAATCCTAAATTTCTCCATTCAGCAATGAAATTGCGTCAAAACACAGAGTGCTGAAGAGCAAATCCTACAGCAGCGAGAGCCAGAACTGCTAAAAGCTCTAATTAACTAGAAGGATGCACAGCCATCTCCTACGCAAATCTAGAGCACGCTGGATGTCTACTTCGAGGGAAAATATTGTGAAAACCTACCTATATCCTGCAGCCCCACATGGCCACCGAACTTGGAAAACAAAATAATATGTTTTGAGTGCTGCAAACTCACACCATTTCAGTTTTGTCTAGTAGGAGACTGCAAAATTTAAGCCTGAGAAGCACAGTACCCAGAAAAATTAGGTATTTCATGAGCAGTGAAAGCAACTAAGCTTGGTTACCCATGGATTTACACCCTCCCACCTCACCTTCCCATGCAAGTACACCTCTCTTGAGCTTTCTTTTACCACATCCACAGTTCTGACACATGCTTGTGTGGCTGGATACTCTGTCTCGTCTCATCATATGATGTCCCAAAGAGCCCCTGGTGATGGTTAACCACAGCAGATGTTCGTGCAGGAGTCTGTCAGAAGACTCGAATCCCCAAGCCCACTTTCTTCAATGTCACGAAGAAAACCCACAAAACATTTCATACCTAATTGCTCTTGCCAGAACTAAATTTTCCGTGTGTAAGTTACAACACAAAGAAGTTTCGTCTCCTGCATGTTTACCTCATTCTTTTAAGATGTTAATTTTCTTTTGGAAAACTCTGGTTCTATTCTAAAATTCTTGTTTCTCACGACAAGGGAAAAATGGTCTTAATTGAGTAAATCCCTTTCACCCAACCAGAAAAGTTGACAGCTGCATTGCCATAATCTGACACTTGCAGACGATGAAATGTTTTTACGATCTTCTGGAGCTTGTCTCACAACAAGCACAGCCTGTGTAAAGTATTCCTAACCAGAACACAACTAGGGTTTAGAAATACACGCCAATAAAAAGCTTATTTTTTTTTAGACCACAAGATAAATTATTCTCATACACTTAACCTTGTAGTCTATAGCTCTGTTGGATGCACACGTATGGCTCCTCCAAACACATTATTTAGGCTCCTGGATGTGTGGGCAGGCATTACATACAATTAGGTCAGGTTTAAGGTCCCACAACAAAACGGTAAGTTCTAGAAACACCCTTTCTTTTTAAAATGGAAAGTACCACATAACGTTCCTTTATTCCACTCCCTCCATCTGCAGGGGAAGTCTAACACGTCTTCAAAGGAGCAATACATCCAATGGGCCACGAAGAGAGCCCTGATCCCTCCACCAGCCACCACATCAATGTCAAGTGGTGCCATATTCAGCTGTCAGGAGAAGATAAATATTACATTTGTTGACAGCCTGGTGAAACGTTAGTAAAATAAGCAGTAAATAACAGTCTTAACTTTGTGTCATTAAACAAACTAAAAAAAATGCAGCAAGAGATTCCTCAGCCGGTTTTTCACCAGTCCCAGAAAGAGAAGACCCTACCAAACCCAGGCTTTGCATGAACTTTCCTCTTGTATCTGTGCTTCGAGGTCCAGGTCCTGGTGGTGCTTTTAACACATGAGACTCTGTGGTACTGAGATCTCTGAGGTCTTCAGATCCCAGCTTCCCTTCCTCTCCCTGTCTGCAACCCAGTGTGGTTTTCTATTTTTCTTCTGCTTGTTTAGCTTGGTTTGTCCTTCAATATTGAAGCTATTTGTTTTAATTCCTTTTGTGAAATGCCTTGGGATGAGTGTCACGAGAGGCAATACTCAGTTGCAGGAAGACTAACAGTAATAGGATGGGTTAAAAATAATGAGTTTGGGAAGGGGATTTTAATCTTTTGTAAACATTTTGTAACTTCTGAAACACTGTTCAGATTGATATCTCAGCAGTTACCGAAACCTGACGTTACAAGACTTGCTGGACAAATTATTAACCAAAACTACTCGTGAAGCTGACACTGGTCAAACTCAAGTTCCCACAAAAAGCTCATCTCAGTTAAGATTTCCCCGTTCATTAGAAAATTAAACTCCGTGCAACGGGAGAGCAGATACTACCAGATGAGCGACTGCTGCTCTTCCTGCCCCAATCCCCAAGTTCAAAACGCACAACTTTGTTGAAACTTCATTTTCGATGCTGCACTCTGGCTGACTCCCATTTACAAGCAGAACTTTTGGCCTCTTCACACAAAACACACAGCTCTCCACAGCCCAGTACCTCCAGCTTTGTGGTGAGGGTGGCCTGCCAACCTAAATACAGCTCTTATCTTTTTTAACTGTTTCAAAGAGTCACTAGCTAAGTCTGCTGGTGCTCCTTGCTGCCTCAGACAGACAGTAAATTAAAAAGAAATGGTGAGGCAAGAGGAGATAAAAGGGGAAAGGGAAAGAAGTGGTGAGAAGCAGCTCTTTTGCAGAAAGCTGATAAAAGTGAAATGTAGTTTGGTTTATATTGCCAAAGATGAGTAAATCTGTAAGTCAGACTGCTGACAATAGCATGGAGAAATTAAAATCCTTTCATTTTATTAAATTCAAATTTTGCTTCATATCTATTCAAGTAATTTTATGTCGCAATACCCAACGAATTAACAAGCTAGATCATATTCCTATTCAATTGACGCTAGCTGGGAATTGAAAACATCAAGGCTTGCCTGTAAAACTGTTCAGTGCTATTCAAAGAGCATTCCTAGTAAATCAAGAGAGCTTTCATCACACGCAGACATGGAGATAAAAATCCATAGTTGGAGCTCAACCTCCAGTTACTAGAGTCAGATTAAAGGCTAGGAAGAATAAAACATTTTTAAATCAAGCAAATAATTCAAAGAAGCATAGCTTTTAAAGTATACATCTTTATAAAGAATTTAGAAGTTTGCGCAATATTTTATGAATATTAACAGTTTTTCACCTTCCTGTGCACTCACCGAGTCTCTTCACTTGTAAGGGAAGCAGACAGATAATTAGCATGTAGGTATTCAGACTGCAGTGAAACACACCAGAAATGATCATTTATTTAGGGATTAGTACCTTGGGAGAGACAGCAGAAGCCCCAGTGACTTAACCTGGAATTAATGACCATGTGGTCATAAAGAGCTTGGAACAAAGGGGTCAGGCTTAGGCTTTCCTGAACTCAAAACAAGAGGAGACAAGATTGAAGCTAAAAAACCAGGAAGGCAGAAGTACTCCTCCAGGCTTGTCCAGAGAACGTGGTGAGCAAGTTGGGGTGTGGATTCACATGGAACCAGTGACACCGCATTAATTCCCCATTCTGATTTACTCAGAGCACCACACTCCAACTGGAAGTGGAATTGCACAACCAGAAGATGCTCCTTTATTAAAGCCCAAACCATGCATATGGCAGAGTTTCTGTCTTCTATACATATAACCTAGTTTCTCCACTAGCTTTGCAGCATCTGTGAGCCCCAAGCCAAAGTTTGGCTTTGACCTACCAGCAGCAGAAGTCGATGGGCTGTGTGCTGAGTTGCATAATAGATGTTGGTTTACTTTGTATAAAGCCATGTCACTGCTGTGCTCACTGTGTTGTATGTCTGTGCCTTATATCTTCCCAGACAGGGGTAAGAATTCATCAAGTGCCTTGCTGGTTCAGCAAGGGAAATAAAATTCTAGTTTCAGGAAGAGTCAACGTTTATGCTGATATAGTGAATTTACACGTGTGGATGGCTTAAAAAAGGAGCTTGTGATGGTGGCATACACACTAGAAATTTAAGCACAATGAATTGTTCTGGATTAGAGCAACATTAACTTCCTACTGTCTCAATTTCCCATGGAGATTAAAAATTGTAAGTATTTGATCACATCAAAAACTGCAGTGATGAACAATAGCTTCATCCCTGTTCTGACTTGCAAAAATACTTACAGCAACTCTTAACTGTAAATATATATAAAATGATTATATACATATAAAAATAAAATCTTGATACATAAAACCAAGTTTGTATATAGGAACACTTTTCAGGATGCTTACCACAACTCCTTTGAAAACATTTCATTTAATAAATTCTGAAAACTGACTGCTGGCCAAAGACATGAACTCATTTCTGCAGGAAATATGTATTAAAAGGTTGCAGCCTGCCTTAATCTCACAACTTAAAGGATATTTTATGTGAAAGATGGACTTGATTATCATCTCCACAAGCTAATAAAACAAAAGCTTGTAAATATTCCATCCAGACAATGAATGAGGTAAATGAAATGAACTTAAGCCCATGATATCCACCCCTTATCTTCCAGTACCAAAACGAGCCAGTTCAGATGAAAGGATCAGTTTTAACTTGGGAGTCATACCAAGCTTTGAGACGTCGTAACATTTTAGCCTTCAAATGATCCACACAGATCACCATGCATGGCGTCCTTCAGCTCTGTGAATAGTTAGTAGGTAAGAAGTCTTTTCATGCATACGCAGATAAAAGAGTTTACTGCATAAGGATTTCTGTCTGCGTTAAAGCTTTTTGCTTTATCCACACAGGTTTTGCACTCTGTCCTTTGGCTCTGTGTTTCAGAAGCTCAGTAACGTTTTCTTACCAAAGGAAAGGAGCTTGCTTCCCGTTTTTAGCCTATTATTAAGCTAAAGAAGTTTATACATGGTAGCTTAGTATCACTCACAGATGTGCAGGAAAGAATTTCTCAGACTTTCCAAACTCCAAGTACACAATGTCAATGGGCAGCACCCTCTCCCATGCAGCTTTCTTCAGATCTGTGAAACATTTCTGCACCAGAGTGGCATTTTCTCAAGAAGATGGCATGCGCTATTAGCCTCCAACTTTTATTTATCACAGCTGTCAGAGGTAGGGTGGGCAAGGAAGCTGGAATTGGTAGTTTCCTGGATCCTCTCATTACCCTCTAAAATCCACACTGCATTTGCCACCTTTCACTGTTCACACACTGATACAAATTTAAATTGTTGTGTCAGTATCTCAATGTCTTTGAAAGACCTTAGTAGTGTGTTTAATTTATTTACAGGGTCCCCTGTCACATTTTCACATGTAACTTGAAAGAATTTCTTCCCTGCTCCACCGTACAGGACATTGAAAGACATCTTGTAGTTCCTGCAGTCTCCTCTGATGTTTAAATGGCATTTTTAAAGTACCATGATTAAAGGCTTCTTTCATTTTTATTAATGAGCAACCAGTATTTATTCTGAACCTCTCAAACACTGCCTTTAAACAAGCTTTGAATTATCTGCAAGCGCTTTACTCCCATGGTTCTTCCTGTACTCAAGCTTCCTCGTAGTCATTCTGTTTCTTTTGAAGTTATCATGAATTACTGAAATCTTTCCCATACTCCTACAAGGATGTTCAATCTCAATCCTTTATGGTAATGACCATAAAATATTTTTGCAATGTTATAGCACCTTGAACCTTACCCTGCTAATCACTTAATGCAAAACCATAACTTGTTTCTCTTTCAATGCTCTGGGGCACTGTCATATTCTTATCATGCAATTTACGATTAAAAAGAAAAAAATGCTACATGATGTTCCAACATGACACTGAGTTTTGGCAGAGAGCAAAAGGAGAAGTGGTCTCCCCACATTATCTTTTAAGGCAGAAACTACAGTAATGTGAGCGCCATGATTTTCTACAGCTTGTGTGTCCCTATCTAAGCCAACTAGTGTCATGTATTTTCTATTTCAGCATGGAATTTAACTCACAGGAATATTCAGGCATCTGAGGGGGAGGGGAATCATCCCAATCCACAGCTACTGTGAACTTCTTTAAGCCAGATAAATATATTTGTTTTCACTTTCTGCTGTAAAACCACAACTAATGCTGCTATAAATTCTGATTGTTTCATGTCAGATTGGCTCAAAGAAACCTGCATGTCTTTTATCTAACTCAAGGGAGCAGGACTTCTCAGAATTAACTACCATACACAACTATTTGGAAGTCCAATTTTTATTATTATTTTTAGATTAATATTCTTCTTATCAACCTTGACGTTTCCTAGACAGATTGATTTGAGAATGCTATGAAGGCAAGACTTCTAGCTTTACATAAGAAAAAGTAAAGAGAATACACTTTGAACAACACCCATCAGCACAGGTCTTTGAGAATGAATGCTCCAAATGACACTGTCAAGACTAATCATACTAAAACCAAGAATTGTCATAAAGTATGGAAATATTTGACAATTGTAGGGTCTACTTTACAACCCCCCTCTGGAAACCATCAGACATTTAAATAAATGGGCTTTCAGCTGCTCACATTTACCCTGAAGGCAAGCCTAAGCAAGGAAAGCAAACCTACAGAGATGCTTTGTTACTCAGCATGACCAACTCTAAATCCTAAAACACTTGAGACCGCACCTTCAATTCTAGGACTGATTACAAAAGAATTAAAGAGCTAGTAATTCATGGTGCCTTTTGCACAAGAATATTATTTCTTTCCTTCTCCAGTTGTTGTTCTGGCCAGGTAAAATAAGGCTTAGAATAGGAACGATGCTAATTTAGTGGGAATTCACATGTTCCTCTGAGCAGCTGGGAGGCCTGCTAAAGGCAGGGAAATAAATCAGCTAAGTGCAGGGTAAGAAATACAATCCAGAAAAACTTACCCCTAAGGTCCACAACACTTTCTTCTCATAAAACAGAGGTTTTAAGAGACGAATCAATTTGCTCTGCCTGCCTCCTGCTGTCAGAGAAAGACTGCACAGTTATAGAAGAAGACAAAGGCTATAGGAATGGCAGCTCAAATCCTGCAGCAAGGGTGCTGGTTTGAAGGAAAAGCTTATACTCACTCTGTAACTGGGAAGATATTTATGAATCTCAGATCTCGTGCCTGTTTATAAAAAAGTTCACCCAGAAGCAACATGCTGAACTTCACTCTTTACACTGGGCTTCTTACTGAACCCAAACATTTGACAGATGCAGATTTCCTGTTCCAGGAAAAAAAGGAGGCACAAAGGGCTACCAGCTCTGAAGATGTCACCTGCACGGAATAGCTTATAAAGTTAAAATGAGCTCTGAAGACATGAGATTTATTATGAGAATAATAAATGCTACAGGGTTAACTGAGGATAATGGTGCTAAAAGATGACACATTTTGAACAAGATATCCCATACTCTTGATACCTGTGGTCATTATAATGTTGTATTTCTGCAAAAATAAAGGTATTTACACTGGCAAACAAAGAATACAAGAATTACCACACTTTCACAAGTTGTTTTTTCCTGGAAGTGAAAATGGCAGATGCATAGATAATAAACTAAGAAGGCAAGCACATAACAACACTTCCTCTGAATATTCTTTGGATCAGGCATTGGACTTGCTCTTGGAAGAATACTTTTTTTGTATTTGACACTTACTTTTTGAAAACACACAAGGTTTTAGTAGGCACCATGGCTTGGGGAAGGTTTTTTTGCAGCTTAACTGTGGACATGATGTAAAGAACTTCTTTTGTTTGAGCCTGATGTAAACTGTTTCCTTTTGTTTGAGCCTGATGCTTAACAACTTTATTTGACCTAGTTCTTGCTCTGGAAGGAAGTGTTTCCACTTTACCATCCCCTTGTCACTCAGCGTATGGATATGTTGCATTCCTCTCATTTAACTTTCCTCCAGCCTCACTAGTCTTAAACCTATTCACTAACTCTGTTTGTTTTCGGGTAAAAAAAAAAACAAAAAACAGTTCATCACTTTCCACCCTAAGCTTTAGGTGCAAGGACTCTGTAGGACTAAATAGTTCACAGATGTTCATCTAAATGACTTTTTAATTACTTGGACAGGATTCTGAGACTACTTCAGCACTTAATGTTGCAGTTGTCGACCATCAGCTCTCATGTAACAACTAATCTGGCAGCTTTGTGCATGTAAATTCCTCTTACCAAGGTTTAAAACTGCTTAAAGTTAAGTAAATTAATAAATATGTTAAAGCATTTAAGGGAGAAATGCTTTTTTTCGTAAGCTGCAGATTTGTTTCTGCAGTTTTTGTTTTGTTTTGTTTTGTTTTGTTTTGTTTTAACAAGTAGGCTGAGAGAGCTGGGGCTGTTCAGCATGGAGAAGAGAAGGCTCCAGGGAGACCTCCTTGCAGCCTTTCAACACTTAAAGGGGTCCTTCTCCATCCTTATAAAAAGGATGGAGAAGGACCCTTTTACTTGGGTAGATAATGATAGGACAAGGGGGAATGGTCTTAAACTAAAAGAGGATAAATTATACTAGACATTAGGAGAAAATTCTTCCCTGTAAGGGTAGTGAGGCACTGGACCAGGTTATCCAGGGAAGCTGTGGATGCCCCATTCCTGAAGGTGTTCAAGCCCAGGCTGGATGAGGCCCTGGGCAACCTGATCTAGTGGGTGGCATCCCTGCCCATGGCAGGGGGTTGGAATTAAATATCTTTACGGTTCCTTCCAACCCAAACCATTCTATGATTATTTTACTTGGATGTATGATTTTTTTTTCCCTCAATCCACCACAACTAAACTGCTATCTCCTAATCTACAAACTGGCCGATTGACTTTAACTCCATGCCAAGCACAACCACACCCAAGTAAACCTATGTATAACTTTGCTGTGTGTACTAAGTAAATAAGTACTTATTTTAGTTAAATAAATTATGGATTGTAACTAAACATTTATTTAAAACATGAATGACTCAGCGGAGAGCAAAACAAGCTATTCTATGGCATACAAGTGAGAACAATAAGCAATTTAGCAAGTCCTCCAGCAGTATTTCGTTAACAACGAAAGTATATCTGTTCTATATGAGTATGGTGGGAAAGTGGAAAAAACAAAACACATTAATTTCTTAAATTAGACTAGCTCCAAATCTTTTCAGGAAGCTTTCTTATGTCACACGCTTTTGCAACTTGGTGGAAAAAGTAACTGCAAATCCAAGTCTTTGTGACCAAGATATATTTGGATGAAAGCAACAGCCCGACGCATACAAATGAATAATTCCTACATCACATTAAAGGCTTGACAGAGAATATCACTTAAAATAATACCACTCTCAACTTGGAAGACAAAAATGTGCAACCCTACAAATCTGAGGATGAATTCATATCGCTCAAAACCACTTCCAGTTTACAGACAGAAAATCTGCTCAGAAGCTTGGGGCTGTCTTTAATTTTGGTGCTTCACACCAATGACTACCAATGAGTTCTTCACAGTTCATATAATCTCAATGTCTTAGCAACAAGCTCTCAGCGAAAAAATAGTACATGAACACCCCCAGCCCCAACAGAGCAGCCTTACTACATTTGGGATACAGAAGTGTCTAGTGGCCTGATTTCCAAGTCTTGCCAGTAAGAGACACAGAACAAAATACTGAACAAATCTAAATTTCCTGTTTTGAGAGAATTGATTGAGGGGAAAAAAAAGACAGATAGATTCAATTTTAGCATCTCCAGCATCCTTTTTGTGAAATTCTCATGGCTAAACAAAAGAAACATGGTATAGCTGCAACTGGTATAAAATTGATTTGCAATTCATTGAAGGGTGAGGTCAGGAGCTTCATCACAGGAGGTCTGCCTAATCTGTTTTGAAAATATGCATCAGGAAGAACACAACTTTGGGTTTTCTTGTTTGTTTGTTTGTTTCGAGTAAGTTACCTGAATCTCCTTTACCCCGGTTTTACATGATTAACTGATCTCTGAGATTGACTGTGAACTAATGGATATTGAATGGAGTGGCAAGGAACTCCTCCAACATCAACACTGTTGCTATTAAACAACTTCATTAAGCTTGGTAATATAACACAGATTAAATTTAAATAGACAGTGGATTAACCTATGCTAGAAAGTTCATCTATTAATGGCAGGTGGCAGCAGAGAATTAAATTTAAAGGTAGATCAGAAGCAGCCCTATGCTGCACTAGCAAGACTGAGCTCAAGGAGTATATACAAGTTTTGACTAATAAATTAGAAAGGAAATAAGTATAGCTGGATAGAGTCCATGAAACAACAATAAGAATAGAATGCTTACAGAACACCACCACACTAAAAGGTTATGACAAGCGGGTCTGCTTTCTTTCAAAAAAGATTGGATTGGAAACTATTGTATTCTCTTACAAATAGTTCCTCGTGTTAATTTTTTTTCCATGTCTAGAGAGGACAGAACAAAGCTTTGGCTGATAGCAGGAAAAAAAAACAAAAAAAAACAAAAAAAACACCACAGCTTGACTGTCCATGTAATTAAATGCACTACTTGATAGAACAGGAGAAAGGTGAGAGGACAGTACAACCTTCATCACTAGAAGGTTTTTTAGAGATCAGGGACGGTCTACATATACCTGGTGTGCATCACAGGCAAGAAGATGGGTGAGATGATTTTCGGGAAGTCCCTCCCAACTCTGTGTTCTTGATTTCTTAAACAAGAGAAACCAAATGCTTCCCCTCCCTCCCCCCTGCATTTTTTTAAGTGAAGGTTTATGCTACACTAAAACACTCAAATGAAAATGGAACACAAATCTTGATCAGTGCTCTCCCTCACACTCGTGATTCCAAGGAATCCTGCAAATTCTGTTAATTTGCACATCAGCTAGTAAGGAGTCTACACAGGCACCTGGCTAAAGCAGAAATCAATCTTCATTTGTAATTTAAGAAAAAATTCTGATCATTGTCTCAGAAGAGAAAGGCTGAAATACGCCTTTCTTTACCCATACCTCAATCCAGCTTTCCTTAGTCCTAAAAAAGTTGAAGTTAAAAATCTTTATTAGCTACTAAAGCTGGAACAAAAGATGCACCTTCAATTTTATTCAATTTCCATGTTGGTTTTATCCAGTGACTATCTCTAGTTTGCCTTAGGTGGCAGGATGGACCATATGTGTTTGTAGAACAAAATGTATTCATCCCCAGTTCAGGTTGGAAATGAGGAGACATTTCTTCTCAGAAAGAGCAGTCAGGCACTGGAATGGGTTGCCCAGGGAGGTGGTGGCATCACTGTCCCTGGGGGTGTTCAAGGAAAGGTTGGACGCGGTGCTTAGGGACATGGTTTAGTGGTGACATTGGTGGTAGGGCCAGATGATATTGGAGGGCTTTTCCAGCCTTAATGATTCTATGATTCTATAACCTTCATGACAGTGCAATAGAGAAATCTTCCCATGAAGGAATCAAAACCATCTAGGTTCATTCTTTCCAAAATTCCTGCTGGAAAGGTAGCAATAATGCTGGTAAAATAGCCTACGATATCTGAATTCCTTGATCTTCATTCTTTAATAAAGACTGATATCTGTAAACAGGCCTTCTCCCTTCTACCACAATGAAGTTAAAAGCAAGTACTAAGCTGAAGTAGAAATTACAGCATTTATCTTTGGAATCACACATTTAAACATTTTAAAGAAAATATTGGTACTGACACATACAAAGCTGTACATCTACTGAAATTTGTGTGGTTAAACAGCTTCCATCTAAAAGACTGAGATGCAAATCTAATGGTATACTAAAAATCAAGTTGGAACGCTATCATTATTCCAAAACAGTCTCTGTATTTCTGCAAGTACAGCATTCATCAGAATCATAACGAATACCTGAAGATTTCATCAACTTCACCTGCTCCTCTCCAACAGAAAGCCCAGACCAAATTATCATATTCTGAAGAACTACCGGTGGCCAAATTTTTCATGGGAACAGGGTACAGAATCTCATAAAAATCATTTTCTTACAGCTTGCTTCCCTTCACACCACTTTTATATTAATCATCCCTCGAGATTTTTTTTTTTTTTAAAGGGAATATGTTGGGGCCAATTAGTAGTTAATAGTCCTTGATTCAGAGATTACAGTTTAAACAAGACAGCTCATTTATTCATGTCTAGCAAATAAAAAACAACCCACGGTCTGTGACATCAAGTTACTTTGCTGTTTCCAAGAGAAGGACAGAAAGAAGGAAGGATAAGTGGTGCCTGCTGAGATTTCTTCTGTTCCTGCTCACAGTTTTCATTACTTTCGTCTTCCCTGGCTCTCCTCCAGCATCCCCACTCCTCAAGTCTCCATGGCTCGGGACAGAGAGGTGCTTCAGGATGCTGCCAGCCCTGGAGAAAGGCAGGACCTTTGGGAGCCTGAGGAATGCAATCAGGTGGCTTGAGCTGAATGCTATTGTTCCTCCTGTAAGTGCTGGAATATCATGCAATGAATATTCCTATTTGCTATAGTTGCTTCTGCCCCTAATTTGTTGTCAGTAATTCCCCTGTTTAATCCACCTTGGGTACACAAAAAACTCAGCTCAGAAATCCAGGCATAACTCAAAATTAGCCAATTCTGGGCAGTAATCCATGAAGAGTTAAATCCTGAAGTACTGCCAATTGTTAAAATTAAAGCTATCTTCAAGTAATATCCGGAGTGCTGTCACTTCTCAAAAAAAAAAGATATCCACCCACAGGACAGCCAGATGTACCAACTGAATTTAAAAGGGCTGTTACACCATTCAGTGACTATCAAGTGTGCAAGCTGATCTTCGAAAGCAACAGACTTGTAGAAGAGGGGGCACACTTCAGAGGCTCATCCAACCCAAGAACACATCCTCCCCTGATTCACATCAACATATATAATACCTCCAAGATGGGCCAAAGCTCATGACTTCTGCAATGACAGCTTTCAGCAGTCAGCATTTCATTTTCAAAACGAAATATTCAGCTCAGACAAAAACTGGGAATACAGCACCTGCAAAATTTTTCCCAGATGGACCTCTGAAATCCCTTACTGCTCTGGTTGTACTTCCAATATTTCTTTTAACAACAGGAGCTGAAGCCAAGGCTAACACACTGCTCTCTGCTTTCCTGATCCTTACAGTTGCTGTTACGTGCTTGCTGTTGCACTGAAAACATACACATCAGAATGGGCAGGGGATTGTAACAAGGGTGAATTTGTTTCTCACGCTTCATCCGTGACAATGTCACATACTCACGTCTAAGCAGCAAACTGCACAGGTTTGTAAAATGACTCCTACATCCATTCCTGAAAGTAAACAAGAACAAATCTACAAGCTTGTGCTGTCCTCCTATTCATAAGCTGAAATCTGTTAACAAATCAAATTATTTACTTGGAAATATCTACCCAACTAAAGCAAAAGAATTACATTTATGTCTGCATCAAAAATAATGCATATTATGTATGCATAAAGAACACTTGGTGTAGTATCCATCAGTTCACACTATACAGATCTATTCTGAAGGCACTAAATACATCAGACACCCAAGACAACCCTTACATGTTTCTGTGTTCCAGAACAGTGCCTACAAGCAAAGCACAGCCAGAGATCAGTCCTGCAGTACAAAGGCTGACTTGTCTGTGTGGCGCTGATCAAACCTCAGCTCTGCTTCAACCATTCTGCAGAGATGTCTCTTTTGGGACCAGCTGAGTTCCAAGAGCAAATGGCTACAATAGCAGCTTTGTACCAAACTTAATGTCAAGAAGACCCAGGAGATCCATGAAAGGACTCTCCTTCATATTTGGGCAGATCCCACAGCTGGTCCAGACAGAGTCCCAGACACTTACTGCCTTCCTTGTTTTTCTTGAGAAACTATTTGCTATCATGCTGCCAAAGCCTTCAAATGATCCAGCCACAGAACAGTCCCAAGCTGCAGCCAGTCACTCTCCACTTGCTGTTGCCTTAGCCAGCACTCAGCAATTCCTTCTTGTTCACTGTTACTTTGTCTATAGCTTTTAAATATCACTCATTACTGCAATAACTATGAGACACTGAGAATAAAAAGAAGCTTTGCTTGCAATGATAATTAGACTGTATGCAGAGTATCTTCTGTCCTGCTTAACATGCATCTCAATGTAAAGCCAATTAAACAGGGAATGATGTGTGCAACAGGAGCAAAGAATATAAAATAACATAGAGTGCAAGGAATGAGCACCAAAAAGCAGCAAAACTGTACCTTAAGCCATAAACATTAAGTTGCAATTGAGAAAACAGAAAATAACAGCCAACATGACATAATACACACATGAAAAATGCACCCATAGATACATACACAGTCACAAGCTTAAGTGAAGAACTACTAAAATTGCTGGAAATATTTCTATTAAAACATCAATTTAATACATTGTGGAAAAAGACAGCATTGATTACTGTATATGGAAGTAAGAACAAAAAGGATCATCACATTAGTATTACAGAAATCCATGCTGCTCCTTTAACTCCCGTCTTAAAAAAAAAAAAAGATACAGTCAAAATAGAATACAGAGAGACAAGGGGTGATGAGGACAATAAAATGATTCCTCAAAATGATCTAATAAAAGATTAGGAGTCTTCAGCAAGGGGACCGATACAGAAGAGAAACAACTGAAAGAATAAAACTGTAAATTAAGAAAGTGTGAATAATCAGCCCCTGTTCACTTCTCCATAAACCAAGAGCAATGGCATCAAATCAAAACCAAAGAAAGCTTTAAAACCTCTACTGACAAATTCAAACAGAATAAGCATTATTTTTTTTTTCTACATGGAGCATGTTGCAGCACCTGTACTGGAGGATGGCATGGACAACATGGGCAACAGAAGTACTGTGGAGGTGCAAACAGGACTGCACAAACTGGCAGAGCACAGGTCCATCAAGGGCCATCACCTGACAGCGAATGCACCTCTGCACTTCTGCCTGCTGCAGTTAAGGATGGCAAACCAGAGGAAACTGATCATTGTATATTTTCCTTTTTCCCCTCCCCTTATATTTTCCTGAACATTTTTTCCTAAGCAGACAGCATGATGAACTAAAAGTAATTCTGAGCAATATACTCATTACTCAAATAAAAGGAAAACAAACTATAATACTAGTCTTTTAGGATTATACTTTATCCCATGTTTTTCAAATATATGAACAATGTATTTCAATATCTTTCAATGTACTAAGCAGTATTTCATTAGCAATACATTTTTTCTCATGATAAAATTAATTAGCATAAGAAGAGGCTGTAATTAAAACAGCTTGCGACCATCCCATGACCCCAACAGAGCTGGAATGGGAATTAATTTCCTGTTAGATTCATGACAGCAAATAATCTCTGCATCTGATAAAGGTAGTTAGATATTCATCTCCAATAAATCCCATGCCTCCCACATACTGTTCTGCTATTTCCTTTCTCTAGCAGCCCTTTCTGCAGCTGTTCTTTATAATTAGAAGGAAGATGTTGATGTGCAGAAGCCTTACTCCTGTTTGGAAAAAGGACAGGTCTAACAGGACGCGAATTGTGCGCTCTTTCACCAAAGCTGTTATGGAACAAGTTCAGCATGGATTTTAACATGGCAGCGTGCTCAGCTGAAAAGGCTTGACATTTTGTGTTGGAAACACATGACTAAACATCCCATTGCAGCCACTACTCTGCACACAATCAAACTCTGTATTATAAAGCTAAACTTTATAAGTATATATACATTATACCCCGAATTAGAACCAAAATCCTGTCAACTGCAGCATTTACACAAATACTGCTTGGTTAAATTGCAGATCATTTCATCTTTTATCACGAAAAAAATAAAAAAGTATCTTTGGACAATGAAAGCCATGTGCCTCTACTGCTATTGTCTCAACTCATTTCAAAGCCAGAGTGCTTTGCAGAGTGACAAGCAACATACACGATCAGACTACAGCAGTCCCGGACAGAAGACACTCTCCAGACAACTAAAAAAAAGCTATCTGATAAGAACGATGTTTCTCCTTCCTCCAGAATTAAGATAAATGTAGGAACACTGGCGCAGCACTAAGCCCACGCTAGCAGACCTAGCCGACTGAGGCAAATACATCACACTCCTGACATAAAGCAAGCATCTCCACGCAGCAGAGCGTTATTGAAATGTCAGTGACAGAGGAAAAACCAGCAATTAACCCAAGAATGTTGGAGGAACACAAAGGAAAAACTTCATACATATTTAATGTGTAACTCCCAAGACTTTGCCCCCACAGCTGTGCAGCTGGCTGTGAGCTGGGCTGTGAAGGATATACATCTTACTCTACAGGGGGCTGAAAAGGGGCCAAAGGAAACAGAGGACTTGTGAAGGAAAATAAAGCGAGCCTCACCATGCTGAGCGCTCAGGCTAGCTTTCTGTAGCTTATCTGTGAGAGACGTTCTCTGGCAGCCTGTCTGCACCAGCACAGAACAGGACGCTCACAGACACATTTTCCCAGGGTCTGCACAATCACAAGTGGTACTGCTGGAGTTCAGCTCGTTTCTGTGGCAAGAGGCTTGCAGCATCCTGCTCAGGCACGTACACGGGCCCAAAAGTTGTCTGCTGAGCAAACAGTCGTCTTCCGCTTTCTACAAGGGGAATTTCACAGTTCCCAGGAAGGCTTCTAAAGCAAACTTTCCTTCATTTCAGCCTTTCACAATACATGCACCTAAGTTATCAGAAGCCCAAAGAAAATGCAGTTTAGTCTGCTAAATTCACACTGATGCTAAATTTAATAGGGCTCATTGTACTCATTCATCTCAAACCCATTTTGCCAATAGCTTATTTCTCCAAGCTTCATCTAGAGGTGCATCCTTAGTTTATTTCTATAACTGCAATGAAACCTATTGTCTGTAAAACTACTACTTACGCCAATTAACCAAAGCTATTAAGAAATGTCTTTTTAAGGAAAATAGCATTAATGAAGTGTACATCAAATATGAGCATATAAGCTTTTTTTTTTTAACAGTTTTTAAATGCAGCTCAGCTCACAGCAATCTCCAGTTTTCCTATCCTTCTTAAAAACAGGACAGAGAGTTACATACCACTGATGACACTCAGCACTTTCATCCCATTTCTGAAAGGCAATCTCCAGCTCTTCTTTCCCTGCAAGTGGTCAGAGGTAAGAAATTCAGCCACTTTCAGTCCTAGCCTTCTCTAAGGAAGGAGGGACCCCACGTGGAGCAGGGGCAGAGTGATGGTGAAGGACAGTCAAGTGACAAAGTGGTATGGACCAACCACAACTCTTTTCCCCTGCACTGCCTGGGGGGACCAGGCAGAAAAGGATGGGGGGAAAGTGTTTTTAGTTTGCTTTTAACTCTTACTGCTCTAGACTCTTAGTGATAGGCAATAAATTATTCTTCCTCATGATGAGTTTGGTTTGCCCATTTCAGTAAACGGTAAGTGATCTCCCTGTCCTTATTTCAACCTGCAAGGTTTTTTTTTTTGTCATCACATTTTCTCCCCCTGTTCTGTTGAGGAGGGGGAGTGAGAGAACAACATGGCAGAGCTTAGCTTGCTACTGGTGTGAAACCACCACATCCATATATAATTTCACACCCTTGCAGTGATATGGAGCATCCAATATCACTCAAAGAGATCGTGAATTTTAAGCACAGTAGCAAATTTTCTTGACCTGTCAACATGGTTTCACCCTATTTGGAAGTACATTCATCTGTAACAAAAAGTATCTTCCCCAATGTGTCAAGAAAAGTTAACAAAAGTTTGCAATGGTTTTGTTCTGATTCATTCCATAGCCTTAGATCTAGAATTTGCCTCACTTCCCTTCTTTCCTCTAAGAACCTGCAGCCTCAAAAAAACGAGAATTAAGCACCTATTAAAGGCAAAAAGAACTATCCAAATAGAATGTAAATTTCACATTTTAAATGGCTACAGTGGTTTCCAGAAAATAATTATATTACTTATAATATTAAAAAGTATATTTAGGTATTTGGATAATGAACAGGATAGAGATGTTTTAGAATAGAATCTTTTGTCACACATCTTTAATAGAATAAATATGATAATTTGTTTTGTTCTGACCCACCTACAAACTTGCCAACAAATCAAAATCAAGATAGTGAAGGAGAATGAAATGAAACGAAACTGATTTCACTAACTAAACAGACACATTTAGTTTTTTTAAGTACCTGCACATGTCAGCTACACAAAAAAAAACAAATGGAATGAAGCAAAAACTTATCTTACTATCACACAGGATATATTTAAGATAGGTTTGAGAAACAAACTTGTACATTTTTAAGTAGCTTTTGGTCCTCTTATGCTGCCTTTCAGAACGCATACCACCAACCACCACAGTACCACCACATAATGCCCCCACATAGTCTGCAGTGCAGGGTTTATAACTCTGAAGTGTAGCATCAGGTTTGAACACCCCCCCTCTCCTTTCCATGAACACACAATTCCTTACCATCAGATGCATATGTTTTCTTCTCATCTGTGTCTTCTGTGATTTCGTACATATCACTATATGCTCGGGCCAGGCGCCAAAGAAAGTCTCTCTGGTCCGCATACTGCAGTGAAAACATAAACGAGATGCATCAACCATGTAAAACATCCATTCTGTCATTGATAGAACAAGAGGGAAAAATCAAGAGAGTGCACAAACTACAAGTTGCACAGACATTTTTGAAACCTTAAAAGGTCCAAGTCTACAAGAACTGAAGCAGAACCTCAAAAGAGCAAACTGAGTGGCTGAATTTATAAGCTTACGATGCTACACTTCTGGTACTAATCTAATGACTGCTGCCCTCTAACAAGGCCTCCCTTCACTTCAGAGGTTATACTGGGGTCATTTTTTTTGCAGTCTCCACTAACCTGAAAACACTGGAGGAAGAGAAAAACAACAACAACAAAAAAAAAAACAACAGCCCCAAACCTCACCACTTCATTAAAATCAGAAACTGAATGTTATTATTCACATTTCAGTCAGCACTCAGTTTCAGTTCCTGGGTCATTCTTGAACCAGAGGTGCACTAGTAAAACTGGAGCAGTTATATTCTAACAAATGTAAGATTTTTTTTTTTTTTTTAAAAAAAAGTAAACTTAAAAACACAACCATCTAATCTGGTTTATTTTGCAATGGTGCTGTAAATACAAAAAAAGTGGGAGATCACAATAAAGAAGCATACAAAAGAATTTCAGAAACTGACAACTCCGCCATTTCTTCCCAATTGGAAGGAAAAAAACTCCCTTGGAATTAGAAATGATCAAGTCATCTTTTATATCTTTCCCTCTGTAACTCATGGAAACACAGGAGTAGTACAGGCTTTGCTTTTTAAAACCTAAAAAGTTGTCTTTAATGGCTATGTAGTTCTCAGATAAATGCTAACAGAGGGTGATGGTACAACTGCAGCAAAGGCAGTCCTGAATTAGCCACTGTAGATCGCAACAGCAGCAATGCTGCATTCAGCAAGGCACATTTCAAGGCTGGGTGCATCACTGTGCACGGCCAGAGATAAAAGCTAGCTCCCCGCGACAGCTGGAGTAGAACTGACCCTTGCTACATTCTCTCACCTCAGCTGCAGCACCAACAAACTGAATCAGGATAGTTTTGTATCACATGTATGATACAGTGACATATCCAGGTTACCAAAACACTAGCTGAGTTTATTGTATAGACAGTGTATGTTACTTTGCATTTGTGCGGTGCTCACTCAGGGAAAGTGATGACACAATGTAGTGGAGCTCCAGGACAGATAGGGACTGGGAACTGGCTGCTGCTGTAGCCTGAACCGTTTTGGTCTTCAGCCAGCTCCTAGGCTGCTCCTGAGAAAGAGGGCAGCTGGAAAGTGGCCCAGTTGTTGTATAGAACCTGGATCCCACTAAGAAATGCAATTTCCTCTTTCCCAGCTACTTAGCTAAAAACACAAATCACTGCTGGAAGATATAAGAAGGCAACCTTTACCGCCAGTTTATTATTCAGAAGCAGCTGGAATCCCTCTCTCTTCTCTTGCTCATGTCCATTATGCAAGCGGTCAGCCTGCTGTAGTAGCTGACCCAGTCCTTCCTCCAGCAAGGAATCTAAGATTAAAGGTGTTTCATCCTCGTTGACAAGATCCAGGGAATCCCGGCGCACTGTTCTCACTGTTTCACAGCTCACTTCGTCCTCCCCTTCTTCACTCTCTCTCTCAGACTCCCGGTCATAGTCAGACTCTGCATTGGCTGTGGTGTACCTTTCAGGAAAAAAAAAGAAAAAAAAAACATAATGGAAAATTAGTCTGAGGAGATGCTGTGCTATGACACATATGGTACACAAAAACCAACTCTTCCTAACAGAGTAATGTATCTCAGCTTATCTCAGAGAATGCTTTGTGATCCAAGCCTTTCAAATGACATACCATTCATTATTTCTCATGTAACATACACAACCACAAAAGGTTGAAGAAAGAAAGGAAGCCCCTGAAAAGTTAAGTAGAGCCCAGTCACAAGGTCCATGTCTTGTTCACATACTTTAAAAGCTTCCCTTAGGCCTTTTAACTTTAAGAATTAAACACTAAGAAGAGAGCTAGAACAATTTAGTTAAATGCGTGAATTGTAAAAGAAAATTTCAACAAAAGATCCAACACGCTCATCCACGTAGAAAATATAATTTGAGATTTTTAACCTGTTCCAGGAAATTCAGACATAATAGCTGTTTTGGCAATACCTAATACCTCCATTATATTGTTTGAGTGCTAAACACAAAACAGCTTGTTCCCACTGAAAAGGTACAAAACAGGAGGGGAGCAATCCAAACTATTTGGCTTGAGCAAAAGTCAAGCAAGGAGATGGCAGATGAGCCAAAGAAAGGCACCCCATGAACAAAAACCTAGGCAGTGATTAGCTGCTAAATTAGTCAAAAGAAACAGGATAAAGCTTAGATCAAAATTGCTGAAAATGGCTAAAATTCAGCTCCCCCACATCATACACAGGCACCTAAGTTGCAAATTTAAAGCAGCATAACATAATTGCGGTACAGTATCTACTTACAGAATGAGTGTGAGGGCATACTTTCAAACAACTTGAAGAAGATTTCTTGATCTATTTGACCCCCTCACATTCTTCTGTGAGTGCTTAACTGGAAGGAGCAGCCCAAGTTAGCCAAGAATTTAAGAATTTGTACTTCTATATTCCGATTTCATTAGTTTATCTGTGTAGAAGGCAACCTTCCTGAAGCAGTAAGCTTCAAATCCCATAAATGTTTAATTCTAGAGGATATTTGTTGCTGTTTCCTAATTAACCTGTGCCCAAGTTAAATGCTGAACTTTTAAAAGTTAGAATTAAAAGCTGTCACAGCCTGGGAGTATTCGGTAACTTCAGCTGTACTCCCTTTTGTCCTGGCCATACTGTTCTCCAAGGCAGAATCCATCACTCTGCATGTGAAGCTAGTTGCCTTTGTCTGGAGATACAGATATGTGACTAGTGCACATATCTAAAGAAAGCAGTTACACTAATTTGGCCACAGACAGATAACAAAGTACATTTGGCTATCAAAACTTCAGTTTTCTAAGAACCATCAATTATGTTCAAGCATTTCCCTTTCTGGTAGAAGGTAAATAGCCTCATTCACCACAGCCTGCAACTATAAATTTTAAAAAGTACCATTTTGTAGTGTAAAAAATATACAAATAAGACAAGAAGTAAAGTAACAGTCATCTGGCATCCCTGCACAACGTGGAAACCAAACACAAGGTGATGTGCTGAAGTTTTTCCATTAAATTCCGCACTGCCTACTTACAACATGGTGGTAGGTGACACTGGCATGGCTCTCATTCAGATTGTGCTAAAAGCTTAATTCCATGGTATTTTCTCATGGTTAATGATATTATTAGTTCCTTAGACTATGTCATTTTCAGTACTTAAACAAAAACTCCTCAAATTTCCTCTGTGGCCGAGATTTAGGCCAATTCATTATTTCCCATCCTAACCCACTAAGCAGCATGGCTGTGGGCTCCACAGCGGTGATATTGTTTCACTGCAACATTTCACTGGTGGCTGCAAAGATTTCAGTACTTAAACCACTTTCCACGCTGAAGGATCCCGAAACACAGTAAGGCCTTTAAAAACAAGCAGCAACAGGTGGCTCCTATACACTCCTTTCTTCACCACAAAAATGTGTTTTCTCCAAGACAGCTCATACAAGATGCTGCCAGCTTAAAAAGAGATGTAATGCTGTATATAATTTCATAAACTCAAGAGTTTTTAGAAAGATTAAGGGATTTAGATATTACCAGCCCATTTTCCCAAGTTTATGATGATGGAAAGTCCTTAAATGCTTTGGTATGTTGAGGCCTCTGGCTAGCACACATCCCGACAGAAAATGAAAACACACTATTTGGAACTGAAAAGCACATGGAAGGAGGTGAAGAAGCCCAAAAGACCAAAGCAGTGCCAAAGCAATATACAGAAATTAAGTTCTGTAACAGCCCAAGACCTCCAGGCTCCTGAAAGCTTGTGGAGATTTTTGTCAATTGTATATGAAATTGGAGAAGATGTGGTTTATATGTGGTTTATATGGTCCATGTGGTTTATAAAATAAAGCTGAAATGTGACTTTTTTTCACCCCCTGAATTTCATTAAAATAATGCAATTGCCAGAAATGAATACACGGCTGAAACATATCTAAGGATAGTCTTATTCTTCCTCCCAGCGGCTGCTAAAAAGCTCAAATATTCTTCTTCCAAAAAGTGCATTTTCTACCCTGATTTTCTACAATACAATATAGTATTTACGTCTCTAGAAGAAAACACTGCATGCCAAAGGCAGCTGGTCCTGAACAGACTAACCTTACACTTATTTATGTAGGACAAATACCACAGTGACAAGATACACCATTCAAATATCCTATACATACATATATTTATATTTACATCAAACGAGAGCTGCTTATCTATTAGTTCTTCACTCCAGTCATAAAAACTTCTTATAGATTTTAAATAAAAAGTAAAAAATCCCCTAACCATCAGAAGGTTCCTGATAAAGTAACAAGGTTTTACAGTAAAATACGCCCCCACTCCACACTTCACTTGAGGTCCTCCAACGAGAGTCTGAGCAAACCTTAGGATCCGTCCTGGCCTCTATCATGACTTAAAAATTTCTAATGATCAGATGCCACTTGGGGCTGGTATCTGTTGAAAAATATCACCCTTTTCAATATGCTTTATAAAATACCTGTTGGCAACCTGATAATTAAACACATCTGTTGTTATCTGGATTGCACAGCTCCTGCCTTCAACTGTATATATATACAGACAAACATACATATATATATAAAATTTATTATGTAGCCTTCTGACACATTACACCACCGTGACTCACTTACTCCCAAATTTTGCTTTCATATGAACACAAACTTCAGACGAATGAAGCAGTTCTATCACCTAAATGACACCGTATCAGCTCTTTCCTGCCTCACCAATTCCAGTTACTGAGACTGAATACTAAAACGACCTATTTGGAAGTAAGAAAGCCTGCTTTCCCACAGATCTGTGTCCTTTGTTCTAGGAGGCTGCTCCAGTAATTGCAGCTTTGTGTCCTGATTACAAACCCATGTTGCAAAGTGTCAGTGTGCACCAGCTGACTGGTCATTAGGCCACTACCAAACAGCACCTTTTGTCCAAATTCTGCCTCTCTTTCTCTTTGAGCCTTAATTAACTTCTCTCTTTAAATTGTATTTCATGTCAACCTCTTTGGGAAAATGTACCAGCACTGCATGTTTTAGAAAATGTCTACAAACTTCAAAAGCTGTAAAATTCATCTGATTAAGACACAGTAGCCTTTCATCAGAAAGGCAGAAGTCTGGCACGGGTATGCAGCAGACCTCTTCCTTTAACATCACGATACTTGCAGTTATACTGGATTCTTTGTGAGTGTTCTTCAATTATACCGTAGTTTTCACCTGGTTTTAGATTAGAAGAACCTAAGCAACAAAAGTGATCACTGATACACACTGAGAAAAATTCACAAGAAATACCCGAGTCAACGACACGTTAGTTAACGGGAATATGTTTAGATTTCTCAAGTTTCCCAGACATTCTAAAATGTATTATGTATGGAAATTTTATTTGTAACCTGATAAATCTCTCACTTGAGTTTCAGGCTGGGGTCCTAATACCCTTCTTCCTGCAAGGTTTCCTAATCAAATTTGTTTGTTTGTTTTGTTTTGTTTTTGTTTTTTAAAGTTTCTCCTACCACCTCCCTAAAAGTCATGCTTGAAATCACAGCACTTATTTCTGGCAAAAGCTCCTGATCACCCATCATACATTAAGAACGAATTCCTGAAACTCCCAACTCCCACTAACAAACACCTTCTGAGGTTTTATCATGTGTGAGTGTTTGCTTCAAATTGCGCCGTGTCATTCAGATTCTCAGGGAGCTGTATCTGCCTTCAGCAATCACTATCAAAATGTAATAAAAAAAAATCTATATTCCAAAGTTACGATCCAGCCCAACTGGAGTATTGCTGATTTCCCTATAGAACACTGTTAACTTTCCTACCAAGCTGCATACAGTAGCAAAGACATGTCCCGTGCTGATAACCACCACTGGAAGGCTTCGGTTTTCTTTTTAAGGAGCAGTCTTTATCATTGGGGCCTCAGAGGGAAATAACTTTCCCTTACATAATACATCAGGTGGACTTATTGCAATAAAAGCAAATAAAACCAGGATGACAAACAGCCAGCAGGGAAAAGAAAACAAACCTTTTCTTTGCATGACACTGCTCATAAGTAAGTAATTGGGCACCAAAGTCTATAAAAGCTGCCTTAAACATGGTGTTCTGCTCACCCGCCTTCGCTTTCTCCATCATCTGTGGTAGCTGCTCCGGAGTTGGCTGTGAAATAAATTGAACTGGACCCCGTGGAATCACTTCTTTCCCTATGGAACGGGAAACGCCTTCGGCGTGTCACTCTCTGCGTTTCTTCCAGATGGCACCTGTAAGAAAGGCAAAAAGAGAAACAAAACCCACTTGATGGTGAGATTCTGCTTCCGTACCTCTCTCTAGCAGATTCTATCCGACTTGCTCTATGCCCAAAAAAATCACAAGGTGACTTGCTCTTGCTTACACAAAAATCTCACTACCATCAGTACCATGGTATTCTACTCTTAAAGCAAGTCTGACCACAGCAATACATATGCAAAAGGATAATCATATCACATGCCTTCCTCTGATTTCCTCAGTGAACAAAGGAAGAGGAATCCTGAAGCCCCTTGCGGAACCTAAGACCTTTTATTGTGTATCATAAGTCACCTACAGTTGGCAGCACTTAATGACAAAACAGCAGTAACAAGAGACAAAGATTTACAAAACAAATAACCTTCCTAGCCTAGAATATGTCCTAAGCAAGTGTCAATACTTACTATTCCAGAAGAAAAAGAAATGCAAACTTGGCTAAATATACATTTTTACATACTTTTATATTAATCTCACTGGAGTCCAAGACACCAGTGGAAACTAAAGAGACGTTTTTTTCCACTTTTTCATTCTGCACTTAACATACACTTAATTAATCATGGCTGTTTTCCTGTGCTATGGAGTACAAACGTACAACGATAGGAAAAGACGAGGAAGGAGAAGGGTCGATACTCACCTGACTTCACCAACGATTTCTCCAGCTAAGTGCTGCAGGCTGTTTCGTAGCTCCTCCACTTCTTTCCTTAGCTCTGCAATGTTTCTCAACATGAAGTCCAGGCGGTCGAGAACATCCACCTGTTCGTCCTGTGTCAGCAGAGGTGTGTACACAACACCATCTCCTGCCTCTACTGGAACTGGCATTTTGGACAGGGCTTAAAAAAAATGAGAGAAAAAGTTCATTAGATGCAAATGGAAAGGGATGTCTCGTAGGAAATCTCAGTTCAGCTTTGTTTTCAGAAAATGGAGGATATAAGCATTAATCTTGGGTACGGCCTCCTGACCTGGCCTAGGGTTTTGGGTTCTTTCACTGGTTTACCACTCCCCTCTCTGACACCAGCACATAGCCACACCTAACAGTTGGGCAACACTAATCCAGGTGAATAAAGCTCTTTTAACTACACTTCCCTAGACATCCCCTTGTGAAAAATCTAGAAAAAGAGCAAAATCTATGCCGAACATCACTAGGACCACTGCAGAAAACCAAATTGCTGTTTTTTTTAAGAAGTCCTGACTGCAAATTAATTAAATTTCTGTTCTGCATGCTTCTGTATCAACATGACACGTGAAAACTAGTCTGCTTTTCTTCTGAATTGCAATCAACTCTGGAGGCCACCAGCCAGGAGAACAACCAGCCTACAAGGTAACACGTGGCAATGAACAAGGGCAGTACGGCTAACTGTGGACAGACTTTTCTGTCCCCAATATTAAATAAATGTTAAATAAAAATTATGTTAAATATCTTAAATAACAAATAGAAACAAACAACAAAACAAGCCGAACCAAACCAACTAACCAAAAAAAAACCCAACACCCAAGCCACAACTCTATTCTTATTCAGGAAAACGAAACAGAAACCCAAAGAGCAGACAACGGGCTTCAAATTGCAGCTGTCATCAACACACGTCATCGGCATGGGCCAACCTACAACATTAACCAGTTTGCCTGATCTTTTAAGTCTTCTGGCAGATACAGTGAGATCACCCAGCCCATACAAACCGATGAACATTTGTAAATTTTAATTGCTTTCCTCCTCACAGGACTGTTTACAAGTCCCCCCCCCCCCCAGTGACAGGTCTTTAGATAACCCAGCCAAGGCATTGAGGTGAGAGCACTCTCGTTTTTCCTTTTCTCTTTTTTTTTTTTTTTTTGTTTATTTTTGGCTTTTGGCTGCGGAGCTACGGAAGCACCTGTCCGTGCCCAGTCCCCTCCCGCCCCCCCAAGCCCTGCTCCTTTTAAAACCCGAGCGATGCCACAAACACACGCGGCCTCGTTTTCTACCCCTGCAGCTTTGCCCAAGCTTGGAAAAAAAAAAAAAGGAATTAAAGCAAAAAGAAGAAAAAAACAGCCCCCACGTGCGTTAACCCCGCGCTCCCCGCGCCGGTCCCTACCCTGGCTCCGCCGCCCCACGGCCTCCGCGCAGCCCGGGCCGAGCCCGCCGGGCCGAGCCCGATCCCGGTCCTGATCCCGGTCCTGATCCCGATCCCGATTCGTATCCCGCTCCGGATCCCGGCCGTCTCCCGTGCGGCGCCGCCGGAGCAGGCCGAGGCCGAGGCCCAGCCCCAGCCCCAGCCCCGCGGCGCCCAGCGCCAGCCCCAGCCCCAGCGACGGGCGGCCGGGCCCGGGCCGCGCCATGGCTGCGGGGGGACGGGGCGGGACGGGACGGGACGGGAGGACCCGGGGGGACCGGGGGGAACGGGGCCGGACCGCGCTGTGGCGTCAGGAGGCGTCAGAGCCCCGCGCCTCGGCCGGAGGGAGGGGCCCGGCTGGGGCTGGGCCTGTGCGAGGGTGTGTGTGAGTGTCTATGTGTACATGTGTGTATGTGCACATTTTCCCTTTAGCAACACCTGTACCTACACTTGTACCTGCACACCTGCACCTGTATGTGCACCTACAGCAACACCTGTACCTACACCAACACCTGTGTTGATACCTACACCTACCCCATACGCCTGTACGTACACTTGTACCTATACCTAAACCTGCACGTGTATCTGTACCTACACCTAAACCTAAACCTACACCTATACCTAAACCTACACCTAAACCTATAGCTGCGCCTACACCTAAACCTACAGCTGCGCCTACACCTAAACCTACACCTATACCTAAACCTACACCTGCTCCTATAGCTGCGCCTACACCTAAACCTACACCTGCACCTACACCTACACCTGCACCTATAGCTGCACCTATACCTAAACCTGCACCTATAGCTGCACCTACACCTAAACCTAAACCTACACCTGCACCTACACCTAAACCTAAACCTACACCTAAACCTATAGCTGCACCACACTGCCCCAGTTCCTACAACTACACCACCACAATCCCTACACCACCACAATCACAGCAACACCACCACAAACCCTACAGCCACAGCACAGCTTTGCCAACGACCATGGTGCCACCAGCACCCAACGAAACCCTTGTGCCAGGGACCTGCCCCATCCCTTTCTCACTGATGCAGATATTTCGGGTGACGACTACAGGAGCACCTTCCAGCGGGCACGGAGATGGAAGGCTGAATTTCTTCGTGCGGTTATTACGTATAACCCAGGGCAGCACAAATTCATGGTCCCGCGGATATTAAAGATGTTATCAGAGTAACACCGTGCTGCAGCCTGCTGTTCCTGTTCGTCTCACGTTGCACTTTAATGAAAGTAATAAAAACAAGGTTTTGTGAAAGAAATAATTTCCGGAAATAATAGCTCCTGCTTGAGCTCTATTACTCTTTCCCTTTAACCCCTCATGATTCAGCAGAAAAAACCTGGGCTGGTCAGGTGGAGTGTTGTAAAGACCTGAAATCCCCACTGGATTTCATTTTCTTTCTTTTTCTTCTGGTTTTTGTAAGCTCCTTTGGATTTATCACCGTAACAGCTTCAGCTGCTCACATAATATCCTACAGTCTGCCTTCCCAGTCATTATCTTCTTGCCCTGAAATGTGCCAGTCCCGCAAACAACCCTCCAAATTGCACTAGTGTTTTTGTTATTGTCATTAAACCCTTCTGAAATGAAGAGATTGCTGCTGAAGGTAAAGCAGTAATAATGTCCTTTCCCATTTCCCCACAAATCCTTTTGCTGGGGCCAGAGGGAGGGCATAAATCCTAAATCATCAGTGAAACTGCTGACACTACCATACCCACCATGTAGGTTACTGGAATACACTGGGGCTCTGGGGAAATTAACATGCATGTAGACTGATTTAAGTTCTTTTTATTTTCTAAATGCTTTACTTTTCCTAAAATAACCTTGTAATTCGGTTTTACAGAGACACTTTGGGTCTGTTTGCTAACAGATCTCCAGCAGACGTGCCAGACAGGATGCTGACGCTGTGACCGGTGACAAATGGCCTCGCATCTGACACACAAACCAGAGCTTAGCAAGAAGCACAGATGACTTTCAGAGGCATTTTATCCTTATCTCTGTGTGTGGGGGGGAAGTCTATTTCTCCCACGTGACATCAAAATGTGGAGTGAAAATCACCAGCTCCTCATAAAAACACACTCACAGCATCATCACTTGGAGCAGGATCAAAGCCAACAGGTTGCAAGGACCCAGTGCTGTGGATGAACAACTTGCTTGGTAATTAGGAAGCAATTCTTCATTACTAAAAGGCAGTGGAATTATTTTCATACGCCTCAAGTTTTCATTAAGCGTGGTGTTCCTGGAATAGCAAATCTTTTGATGTAACGAGTGCTCCTCATCCCCTGAGCTTGCAGGTGACTTGGACCATTGGCTCTGGGTCTGGAATTGTGGCCTGAAGGATGGTGCAGGGCTCTGGGAGCACTCTGCAATGTGAAATCTCTCAAAATCTCACTCTGCTGGCTGAAGGCTGGACAGCTTCCAGGAGTCTGAAATGGTTATTTTAGAGAGCAAACCATTCATAGGACTTGCCATGATAGAGAGGGTGTAAAGAACCACTGGCTTTTGGTTGAGATCGCAGTATTTTAGTTGGAGATGGACTCTGCCTAAGGCAAGGAAGATATTAATGATAAAATTAATGGCAAAATCATGAGCTCCAGGCTTTTGTGTTTTAATTTCTCCATCCCACAGTAATTGCAGTGAACCTGTGGGCTGGTTACATTTCATAGAATTGTAGAGTGGTTTGGGCTGGAAGGGACCTTCAAGACCAGCTGGTTCCAACCCCCTGCCATGGGCAGGGACACCTCCCACCAGACCAGGTTGCCCAAAGCCCCATCCAACCTGGCCTTGAACACCTCCGGGGATGGGGCCTGTGCCAGTGCCTCACCACCCTCTGAGTGAAGGATTTCTTCCTAATGCCTTAGCTAAAGCTCCCCTCTTTCAGTCTTGGGAGCTGCAGAAAGAAGGGAGTGTTACCAGAAAAAGTCACTGATGTCAGATGGGGAAAAGCAGAGCTCTTCATGTGCCACTCTTGTAACAGTGCAATGATCTATGGCAGAGTCAAGTGACCTTTTGCTTTATTTTCCACATATTATTGCTGCCCATGTCCAACCATGACTTTAAGTAGACAGGTCGGAGCCAGCGCCAAGGGGCGATAATTGCTTTCTGATGATGGATGGTACCGCTGGGCTGTACTGCACTGCATTTTATGGCTTGCTCTCACGCCACTGCCATGCAGGGTGCTTGGGCTGCCTCCCAGATTTCGGTATCTCGACAGGAAATTCAATACCAAAATACTGTGTGCAGGCTCTGTTTTTCTTTTTCCTCTCTTTTATTCCCTGCCCCCCCAAGAAAGAGCCTTGTGAGAGCCAAAGCAGGCAGCGAGAGCAAGCACCTGGCAGCACGCCACGCTGCAAGAGCCCTGGATGTTTTTTTTTCCTTCTTTTTTTCTCTTTAATTTGCAGAGAGATGCAAGGGTCTGGATTTCATCTCTGGGCATCTTCCCATGGCCAGTGGGACGGGAACACACTCACAGCAGAGACAGCCTGGTCCAGGTCACCGGGTGGGTGGTGGATTTGGGTGCTCCTGTAGGAAGCAAACACAACCGAGTTGAAGTTAGCAGGAGAAAGCACTTCCTTTTCATTCACTGGGTAATGGAGGCAAAATTATGCCTCAGTTTCTCATGTTAGAAGCCAAATGCATGTTTACACCAGAAAATAAGTGTTAGGAACAAACATTTGGCCCGTTCTGACACCAGGGAATTTGGGAAGACCATTCTGGGCATGCAGGTGATCTGAATGAGCAGGGGTTTAACCTATGGGGTGAGGTATCCACATACAGCTCAAAATGAATATATCAGGATATTTGGGGCACACTTTAGGAATATGACAACATCAACGTCCATTAGTTTGTTTTGTTGTTTCTTTGTTTTTGTCAGGCCCAAACCAACAGGCATGATAGGAACAGCAAAAATTGTCTCTGAGTATTCTCTTTAGACTAGTGAGCAGAAATGTGTATTTTTCTCTCTCAATCCCTGCCGGAGTTAATCAGTAACCCGTGGCAGCGCAGATAAACTGGCCCCAGGTCAGGCAGGAAGGACACAATGTGCCACAGCCTGAGCTCGGCCACATGGGAACATCCTTCTGCCTTCTCCTGAAGATCAGTAAGAAAAGTAGGAGTTGATTGTAGTTGCTGATGAGGTGCATGGGAAGATTTCTGTGCAAGTTTTGAGGTTATAGTAATATTTGTTATTTGCGGAAATGTTCATTGTTTTACTTGTAGCTAGAGCAGGTGTTGAGGAAGGAATTCCTCCATCAGCTCCCACATAGGAAGCACTGATGCTCTGGACTTGAGATATGAGCTGCCCCTGAAATTTTGAAGGCATTTAAACCATCACATTTCCAGATAAAAGCTGCAGGGTCCTGGGCTCACCGCTGCCTGGTTCCTGGTCCTTTGTCTCCCCGTCCTTCATCTCCCTGTCCACTGTCTCCTGCTCCAGCACCTCTTGAGCCATCACTTCCTGTCTTTCAATTCCTGTCCTCCATCTCCCTGTCCATCATCTTCTTATCCATTATCCCCCTGTCCATCACCTCCCAGTCCATTGCCTCAGTATCCAATGTCTATCAGTCCACAGCCTCCAGGGCTATCATCTCCCTGTCCATTGACTCCTGCTCCATCACCCCTAGATTCATCATCTCCTGTTCTTCATCTCCCTGTCCATCACCTCGCTGTTCATTGTCTGGGTCCAGTGTCTCCTGATCCACTGCCTCCTGGGCTATCATCTCATCCTTCATCTCCAGGTCCTTCATCTCCTTGCCCATCGTCTCCTGCTCCATCACCCCCAAAGCCATCACCTCCTGTCCTTCACCTCCTCTCCTTCATCTCCCCATCCATTATCTCCCCATCCACCACCTCCCTGCCCTTCATCTCCCTACCCATCACCTTCCTCTCCATCACCCATCTCCTTCTACCTCCTCGTCCTTTCTTTTTCTGGGGGGGACGGAGAGCAAACCTAGGACCCTTGCAGAACCCTTGCGGTTTCTTGAACCACCCGGGCCACCTCGGGAGCCCCCCGGGGAGCTCCCCTTCGGGGAGGGATCTGCGCGGCGGCCGCGTCCTTCCCCGCGGGCGGAGCGGGGGCGGCGGCGGGGCGGGACGGGAGCGGCCGCCCCCGGCCACAGCCCCAGGGGGTGGTGGCGACGGCGGTGGTGGGGTCGGGAGCATGCCGTACCTGCTGGTCAGCACGCAGATCCGCATGGTGAGTCCGCCCCGCCGCTGCCCTCCTCCCCCCGGGGGCTGCGGGGCTCGGGGGGGAGCGCCTGGGGAGAGGGGAGACAGAGAGGGGGGCGGTGGAGATGGGGATGGGGTGATGAGAATGGGGACGATGGAAATGGGGGTGATGGAGACAGAGGAGATGGAGATGGGGTGACGGATATAGGGCTGATGGAAATGGGGGGCTCCTCCCAGGCACCGTGCTGCTGCCCGCAGCATCGCCCTGCACCTGCTGCTGGGGGGCTTGTGGGGGCTGCCCAAAGGGGCTGGGGTTGCTGCTGGGTGAACAGGGCCATGGGCAGCCACCCTCGCTCTCCTCCCTTCGTCCTGAGCCTTTGCCTGTGTGAGGTGGGAGCAGGAGAGCACCCTGCTGCTCTGCTCCCCTCAAACAGTGAGCAAGAAAGCTTGGGAAACTTGTTGCAGGAGCCTGTGAAAAGTCAAAGAAAGTAATCCACGTGTGCTCACTGTAGGTTTTTTCTCTTCCCCAAAAAGCCCCGCTGGCTGTGCCATGGTGGAAAACTCGGCCACAGCTAAAGGGCAGGGCGTTACTGGCCCCAGGGTGGCTGCACAGCACCCAAAGCCACGGAAGGGACTGCAGCTGAGACCCGTTGTTCCCCTAAAAAGGCACAGAGGAAACCTTGCTTCCTAGTGATTGCTGCCCCACTGGCAGCCAGCACGTCCTGCCGGGCCCGCAGGAGCAGGCAGATGTCTAGAGGGTTCGTTTTTTGTTTTCCCAAGGGGAACGATATCAAACACTGTCTGAAGGCCAAAGTGTGATGTCGCGGTTTTGCAACGGGAAGGGTGCGATGGGGAAAAGAGCAAACCAAAGAGCTGGCAGGAGTCTGGTGAGAGATGCGGTCTGTCCGAGGAGTTTTTGTTGCACCAAAACATCTCTGTCTGCAGCGATATTTGGTGTCACACCACGGACACGTTTAGTAGCATTTCAGGGAAATGTACGCAGCAGGGTGGACTGAAATACCTACAGGTTAACGCACTTTGCCCCGCAGACTTGGGAAACTTTGCTCTTTAGCAGCGCAAAGCAAACATTCACAGCCTGAAACCTGGCATCCAGCCACGGCTGGAAAGGGGCTGTGCTGGCAGAGCAGGGCGGGGATGGATGTTGCTGTCTTTTGCTGGCAGCAGCTGGGGTGGTGACAGGGACACCAAATACCGATTCCCTACTGTTGTTGCTGTCAGGGTGCCTGGCTGTTTTACTGTCTACAGACCCTGTCCTGTACCAGGGCTGAGCTTCCTCCAAGGGGTGATGGAGAGGGGTCAGAAAGGAGCTGGGTGATGCTTAAGTTGCTTTGGGTGCTACTCAGGGTTGAGCAGCCCTCCGCACGTTACAAATTACTGATAATTAATGTAGGTTGATGATGGCAGTGCCAGCAGGTGGGGACATTCTTCAGAAAGTTTTAACTTGCAAACTTTTGCGTGTAGTGTTAAAAGGGAGAGTTAAAAGGGAGTACTAGCTCCACCTATTAGAATCAATTAAAAACCCTAAGTTTTTGTTGTTGTTGAAGGCTGTGGTCTTTGTTTTTTCTGGCTTTGGTGTTGTGGGGTGGCTGGATGCTCCCCATCAGTGTGGGGACAGTCCAGAGGCAGGCAGTTATTCTGGAGGTCACACTGGAGCTATACTTCTCCACTACAGCCTGTTACTTGGTTCTGGAAATTGTCCAGACCAGGAATATCTCACAAAATAACACCTCTGGAGCGCTGAGTGACAATGTCCCTGTCCCCTTCGTGTGACATGTGTGAAAGCCACCTGGTTTTTGATGGGGCTTTGATGGGGCGATGACTCACGGCTGCAGCCCGCTGCTCCAACAGAGCGTGACTGCCCTGCCTCATCCCATGGGTGCTCCTCTGCCTGAACCACCCCACAGCACCTCCTTGTCCCCGTCTTCTCACCCTTCCTTGCTAGCAGAGCAGTTCCAAAGCCACCCTCTGCCAGGACAGGCAGAGAGCCTCTAACTGGCCTGGGGACTCATTTCAAAACAGATTTGCTGGTTTTGTGTGATGAGGCCACGAGTCCCACCCCACTGCCGCCCTACAGACTTCCCAGAGCTGGATCCCAGGGAGCAGAGGCACCGTGAGCTCAGCCAGCAGGTGGCTCTCCAGGAGCAAAGTCACCAAGGTCCCCTCCTGGGACGCGCAGGTGGCTCTGTCCTGAGCTGAGACACCTTGCCTCTGCTCCTGCAGGCAAAGGAACCTACATCAGCGCTCTTAAGGGTGGTACTGGAAACCTCGTTTTCCTGAGGACACAATTCCCTTCCTGGTACCACTCACCGTCCCGAGGAGCGGGGAGGGTTGACCACGCGGCTGCACATTGCTCACTGGCTCTGCTGCCTTTCCCTGCAGGAGGTTGGCCCCACCATGGTGGGAGACGAGCATTCGGATCCCAGCCTGATGCGCTACCTGGGGGCCACCAAGAGGAACATGCTGGGGAACCACTTGTAAGTGCATTTCCGTGATGGTTCAGGCTCTCTCCTCTCCAGATTTACCCAAGGGCATCGCTCCTCGTATTCACCACAGCACCTTCCAGCTGCACACCCACTTTTAATCCCAGCACTAATTCGATGCTGGAGGGGCACACACGTGTCCTTGGCCCTGCCTCTTAGTGCTCACCCAAGGAAACGCTTCCTGACACATCAGGAGGTGATGCTTTTTCTTTTTTTTTTCTCCTCACTGTGACCCCGTTTTAGCTCCTGACCCACCTTCTCCCAATCCTTACATGCTTGGGATGCTTCTGGTTGCTACCTGACACATGCCCTGGCTGAAATAAAACAGGCACAGTGAGCACTTTAATCTTTCTGCATAACTATCTGCCTTTATCCCATCCCTAGCTCTCAAAGACAAACCTCTGTCTTGTTACCATTTCCAGCCCCAAGATGCTCAGGAGCAAATCGAGTCCATCCCTCCCCCTGCACAGCCTTGCTCCGGCCTGTTTTGGTGCCAAATGACCCCAGATGCTCATCCACAGCCTGTCCTGCCCACTCCCCACCCTAGCTTGAGTTTTCTCCCCGTTATTGAGCACCCGAGCCAGCCCCTCTTGACAGCCCCAGATGCCTTTCCTTGGGCAGTTGAGCCCCAGGGTTAGAGCTGCTCCATGTCCCCACCCTGTGCGTTCCTAAACCATACATATCTGACACTTCCCTGCATCCCCAAGTCTCTCTCTGCCCACACCAAGTTTGACAACAGCTTTCAGGAGGGTGCAACTTGGAAATGCTGCCATCCTATTCCTTACATCTTGGCCCACTTCCCCCCCCCATTTGGTATCTCAACTTCTTGTTTTTCTCCAAGACTAAGCAAAACAACCCCCCTCCCAAATGCAAATTAAAACAGAGGGGAACAGTCAGATTTCTGCTCAAGCTTGCCCACTCGCGCCACAGCACAGAGGAGGAGTAGGAGGAAAACCAGGCGTGAAGCAGAAGGGGCTTCTTGGTCCCAGAATGTTCTCAGACTGCCGCCGGCAGGGCTGGGAAGACCCACCCCCTCAGCACCAGGCTGGCAAGCATCGAGGTCCAGCTCCTCCACTGCCGCAGCACCAAAAACCTAGAAGATTAAAGAGCAGGAAAAAGAATCAAATAAAAATCAAAGGCTGTCTGGTGAAGAGAAACCCTCCTGAATGCAAACTTGGGCCACCTGCCTCTGCAGGAGGGCTGATCCTGACCTCTCCAATTGCTCCTTTCCATCGCTTGCAGCTCTGGGGTGGGTTTGCAGGGCTGAGCCATCTCCATGCTGCTATTCCCAACCCCGTGGGTGGCGAGGAGATTGGCAGCAGTGTCAGCTTCATGCTGTTGCCTGTGAAGCCGAGCCCAGAAGCAGGCAGGGAGTTATGCAATAGGAGAAAGGAGACCCGAGGGGAAAAACAGAAGAGGCTTCAAGGAGGACAAAGTGCTCCTGAGATGGAGGCGAGTCTAAGATTTGGGTAAGGGAACAGCAAAGAAAGGCAAAATGCCCCCCACGCTGCCTGCCCCAAAAGCCAGGGAGGAGATGCAGAGTTGGAAGGAACAGGAGTGCCAGACTTTGCTTCTTTTGGGGAATTTTTTATTGAATCTCCTCTGCTGCAGCCTCCATCTGTGGCCTGGTAGGTATTTTGGGCTCTTTCTTGCCCCACCTGCTTCTTGTCACAGCTTGTGTCATACCCAGGGTCACCCCACTGCTTCCCTGCAGCACATCTTCCCCGGGTGCGCTTGAGCAACAGGGGGTGGAGAAAACAACCCGGCAGGAATGTGGCTGCTGACACCCCGAGAGGCGCAGCGACATGCCAGCGGGGTGAGCCCCATCCACCCTTCTGCCAAAAAAAACAATAAACGGCCAGGAAGGAAGGAAAGCACCGCAGCCAAGCAGGATTCTCCCTCTGCCTGGCTTCAGGGCTGCACTAGCAGTAAGCCTGGCAGTAGGATGCCACAAATCCTGCCCTTTCCATAGCACCGTGAGTCCCAAAACCTTAAACATGACCTAAGGAGCTCAGAGGGAGCCTGAAAGAAAAGCTCTAAGCAGCACAGACCAGCTGGAGCACTGTAATACACAGATGTAGTGCTTAATTGCCTCTAATAAAGGGGAGCATGAATTCTGTTATGCAGTTCTGCACCAGCTCCTGCAAATGGCACATTGTTAAGCTGCATCAGCTGCCAGCACGTATTGTCAGTCCCTTATCTGACGTGCAGGGGCAAAACCCCACAGGAATCTGGGTCAGGGAAGAGCCAGGCTCTGCCCAAGCCCGTGTGGGGTCAAGAAACCAAAAGCTGACCTTTGGCTGCTGCAGAACAGGGGCTTCTTGGGCAACCTGCATGCCCAGGTGGACGTGCATGTGTGGATGATCAGTCGGCGATGTCCTCCTGTAATTATAAGCGCCTCCTGTAATTATAAGGGTTCTTAATCAGTACTGCTGGGCCTGAAATGAAAGCTGACGCTTGCTTGTCAGATTGTGGGAGCTGAGGTCCAAGGCAGCCACTAGAGCCCTAACGTACCTGTTTCCCAGGGGCACAGTCAAAACCCATCCCCAAGGAAGCTAAAAGGACTGCTGTGCGTATCACCAGGAGATCGCTCCATCACTACTTTCTATTTAAAAGTCATTCCAAAACAGGCTAGAAATTCCCACGTTTGGAGGATACTCCTGTTCCAGCTCAATCCCATCCCCACGCACCACTCACTCGTCTAGTTTTGGCACATCTGGGAGGCAAGGCAGCTAGGGTCGTGTACTTACAATGTGCAAGTGCAGAAGTCCTCTCCCATCTGAGGCGACTTCTCTGTTCCCTGCTGGCTCTCAGCTGGGAGGAAAGGCTTTACAAATGTTCCCAGCCACTCCATCCTGATTCAGACGGAGAGGGCGGTGTGCTCGATACACGTTGTGTGTGATCTTTTGTTTCATTCAACGCAGAGTTGTGTTTAAGGCCCTAGGCAACTCAGCTTGTCTTCTGCTTTTAGCTCAGCCAGTCAGTTTTTTAGGCTCCTACAAATAGCAAACAATCCCTGCCTCAGCTCCTTCTGCATAATGGCAATAATATTTACCAACTTGAACATGTGAATCCGAAGGGTATGTAGCAAGCCTCTTAGAGAAAGCATCAAGTTCAAAGACACTTATAATAATACATATTATCTTTACACCACATCTATAATTACAGCAAAGTATAGTCTGTCTTGAGAAACTGAAAAAAACTTTCACATCTTAGTGTCATTTTAGGCTTTAAAAAGTATTCACCACTATTAACGTTTTGCAACCTTAGAAACTTTGCAAATGCTTTTTGGTCTTTTTTATTGTTACTGGTATGAAAGTCAGGACAGGCTTTGTTACGATGCCCAAGCAAGATCACCGAAGATCCCATAGCCCATCATTAGCAGCTTATCTGGCACAGTGAGTCATCTAAGAAATGAACAATTATGAAGCTCATCCCATCTGCTTGAATAAATACTGCAGCCCAAATGGCTGCGTTAGAGGAACGGAAAGGAAAGGCTGCCGAAGCTAGTGCTGAAGGTTACACTTGCCGTTTTGGCTCTGCTGCTTCCCAAGCTCATTCAGCACGTTGTGTGTCTGTATTGTGCTGTTCTTCCTCTCCACAACCACCACCTAATTTCCTTGATGGTGGGAGCATTCTCACAGCCCTCAGGTCTTCTGCTGAGCCTGAAGGACCAGGTGGAGCCAAGGTTAGTTCCTGTTCCAAATGCACAGAGCTGGCAGAAACTGTAAAGGAGCAAAAGCAAGGCAAAGATCCCAAGTATCGGTTCTCAGACATCCACAGGCATACAACCACTGTGAATTGCAAGGGTAGAGGATCCTGTGCTCCATCTTATTGGCAGCTGTGCTGAGGACAGAGGAATTCTGTTTTTCTGAATGCCTAACTCCTTGCTAAAGGCAGCATTTTTGTCTCCCAACCCCCAAATTTCGAGCACAGGCTCACAAAAGCCCCTGACTCACAGACATGCTTTGACGTACATAAAATATTGGCCTCCCATTCCTTTGAAACACTGAATCAGTCTGTAAAAAGCTTCCAGAACAGCCCAGCCATGTAAACAGATGCCCAGCTGCCAGCAACAGCAAACAGGGCCTGGTAACAGGGAGGTATTGTGCCCAGCAAGTTGTTAGTTCGGTCTGCTGCTTGCGGGAACATGGGAACAGCTATGCTCTCAAAGCAAAGAAAAAGCCCTAGCTGGTGTGTGCTGTTACAACACTGTTTGAAGCTGCTGTCCTACATTTTTTCCTGCTTTGCAGAGACTACCCTATTTTTCCATGAATTCTGAGCTATGCATACTTGCAAACTCCTGCCGCTGCAGTTTCAGCCCAGTTAACCATCAACCATCACAGCTTTGTACAACTGATCCCCAAACCACACTTCAATTTAAAGCTGAATTCCATTCCGGGCAGGCTTTTTCCTTGGTTTAGAAGCTGTGGGTTTTGTCTTTCCCCATCTGGTTAACCAAGATGTTGCAACACAGAGGCAGTATGCCAGCTGCGGTCACTGCAGTGTTTTATACCAGTTTATTAGCAATGCAGACTCAGTGCCACAAGGAAATTCTTTTCTCTTCCTTCTCCACCTCATCTTTCTCCTTTTTCCTGCTTGCAGCTGGGAGTACTACGTGGACGATGCACCACGGATAGTCCTGGACAAGCTGGAGAGGCATGGTTACCGCGTGGTCAGCATGACAGGCGTGGGCCAGACGTTGGTGTGGTGCCTCCACAAGGAGTAGCGAAGAGACTTCTGCACTCCATCTGGGGAAGGACCCTGCTGGCAATCACCTCACACAGAACTTAAAGCAAGCTTTTCTCCTTGAGTTATTTGTTTCTGTTCCAGATGCTCAGGTGTGGGGGGGAGGAGTGTTGTAGGGGCAAGTCTTCACCTAATGGAAACTCACCATCCCTGCCATTTCATAAGGCCCGGGGGGAGGAAGCTATCCCAGCCCAGACTATATCAGGCACGCACAACAGATGGCTTTAACTCCACATTCATCCAAATGGCAGTCTGGCAAATACCATCTTTTTACATTTTAATAATCTATTTAGCATGCATTGGAAGGAGTTCAAATAGCAGACTTGCCTGTCTGTTCCTCAGGGCTGTCCTGGAGGTACATGCTAAATGGGAGCTCAGAATATGCCTCCTCCCAGACCTAGGGGGGCAGGGATGGGAGGTCAAGCACGGATGGCATACTGCCTCATCCCCAAAACGAAAGCAGGAACTGCTAATCTCACACCGTGCTCTTTGAGAACCCCTCCACTCAGCAGCAAGGCCAATTTCCATCCCATACTGGATCGTGGTTATCAGCATCAGACTTTCAGTCCAAAGAGTGCCATTCAAGCATAACATGGTGGTTCCTGAAATACCTTAGATCAGCACAGAAAGGTTTTGTGAACGTTTCAGGTATTGGCTCTGTAAACATAGCAGCAGCAGTTGCAATGCTGGATTGTCTGGGACTGGCATCAATTCTGCTGTAAAGGTAACCCCAATAAAATATTTCTCTGAAGAGACCTACGTCTTTGTGTGGTTTGTTCTGAGGTGCCCAAAGCCTGCTGGATTCACAGCTCCCAAGCAAGCTTTCAGGAATTATAGAGCTCCAGGTTTTGAAAGGTTTGGTGTTCGTTCAGATAACACGTCTCAAAATCCTGTCCTCGGACTGAGCAGCTACTCTGAGTACGCAAACTGACAGGGTAACACTTACTCTGAAGCTTATGCAGCCATCTTTCCCTGTTCTCTGGAAAGCACTGCAGTCATGTGCAGTCTGTATTCCTACAACAGTTTTAAAAAAGGATGTTTATTGGCTTAATTTAAGAAACAGCTTTGGAAACGGAATGATGGGGTGGGGAGAATCCATACTCTCTCCTGCTAGGTGTGAGACTCTTCCTCGTCTTCCCGCTTCAGCTGTTCAATCAGCTGCTGCCTCTCTGCAGCTTGGCGCATCCGCATCATCACCAGGCTCTCGTAATCCCTCTCTGAGACCACAGATGCCTGGAAGCAAAAAACAAACGCAACCTGTGAAGGACAGCATATATTGCAAAGCTCCCACAGGTCCCCCCTCCGAAAGCCACACTCACAACATCCACATTTGAGTCAGGCAGGCCATTCATAGCAGTATGACACCAGGGAAATCAGGTAAGGTTTGAAAGCTGCCTGGGCTACAGAACATGGTTGGCTTCATAGCAAACAGCACTACTGACCCTTGATAGTGTCAGTGAAAAGACAAAGAATAGGACAGGCAGGGTGGTTGAAATACCCTCTTGATCCCCAACTCCTCTCACCAACTTCGCTCACAGAGGTTGGATGGGGAAACACAGCTGGTTATTTTGGATGACAAGCTTGCTCTGCAAGTCCAGCACGCACTTCATCCGTTACAAAGGCTAATGCCATAAAATCAAACCCTTGTGGTTTAGGCACGAAAGCAGCTACACAGAAAAAAAAACAGGTACGTTCCCAAACTTGGCGCAAGAATTTCAGTTCTCAAAAAGCTCTTGGAGCCTTTCTGCTGTGTGTGGTAGCAACTGTCACGTCAGCTAAGTGGTGACTGCAGACTACCTAATAAATGTAGGCAGCAAATGACAGCTGCTATCTCCGAGCAAAGTGGCGGTTTTGGCACTCTGCTTTCAAAAGCCTTTTAGCGTTAGTAGGTGGCCTTACTGATTTCAGATGTATTCAACGCGCCGCAATGCTTGGAAACATTCATCTCATTCGCTTGACAGTTCAGGCAGAAATAAAAGTATCTTGACAAAAGGTGAACAAAAAATCACACTAATTTTTCTAGGAACTAGATTTAGTGGTGATTTAAGGACATCTTGAACAGAAAATAGAAGGGCTGAAAAGACAATCAAAAAGCAAAAGCTTCTGCAGGAAAACAGTGCAAGGGTACATTTGCTACCATGTGCCAGCAAAGTGGTTCCTCCAGCTGCAGGGTGCCTAGCTGTGAGGACAAAATAGAAGCCCACAATAGATGAAAAAACAGGGGAATTAAGAGACTGGTATGCTGTAATTGGTGTCTTTGGAACTGCATGAATGAAATAACCTTTCGGTACTGCGCAGCACAGATTTTCATAGTGTTTGAGAAAGCACCAGATTGTATCAGACCTCAGTGGCAGAACGAGGTTTCTTCAAAGCTTCTGTCCACTAACCACAGATATTTACTGACATCTGCTTGGCTGAATGAAATAGCCTACATGAGACTCATGCAAATGAGTCACCCATACAAACCTGAATCTCTACCTCACACTCTGGATTTACATTTAAGACAGAGAAGAGATTATTTCCGGCCTCATTTGGGAGCCCTGCTGATACAACAAGCCATCAGAAGTGACAGTAGGGAGAGCACAAAGGGAAGAAGCAGTCTGATTCGAGATGGGCTACAAGTTGACGTTCACACTGACTGTTCTCAAGCAATCTGGGTGCCTCTGAGGGAGCTTGCTTTCTCCTCAGGCAGAGTGTGGGCTGATGCTTTGCCACTTTACACACCTACTTCCTGCAATCCTGACAATTACCAATAGTGTAAAACCCAGTTTCTGACGTGGCTGACTCAGCAAGGGCTTGGCTCAAAACAAATACATACGCACAGGGAACTGCAGCCGGGGAAGCAGTGACAAGAGGCACATGAAGAGAAGGCGGCGTGGATTTTTACCGCTCTGGGTCCAACCTGGCTGAATCATCCCTGGACTTGCTTCTTCCACCATCCCAGCGTATTGGTGAGCGTGGTGGTCACCGTTCTCCAAGAACTTCAGCAGTCTCTCTCCTCTGCCTGTTGGACTCAGGTGCCGCTCCGACACAGCGTAAGTCTATTTTGCATTCAATTTTCCTAACGCTTATCTTTTACATCTTCATTTTGCTGCTTTTTAAATTTCCATTCCACTATTTCTTTGGTTTTCTTCAGTGTGACTGAGTCACCAGATCCCTTCCTAACCACCCACCGAGATTTTTATACCGTGCCCTTCACCATGAAGGTGGCTGGTTACCATGGTACCAGAGTGCCCTTCTGTTCTAGATGCTAGATTAAATCTGTTCTCATGGTGACTGTGTGCCTTTGCTATTCTTCACCAGCTTGTTTCTGCAGCACAGATTTAATAAGCTCAGACATCACCATTCCTTCTCCACTGAAGGAGGCTCCCTAACATGTAAGACGGGGCAACTGCTCCTGAACACAGGGATGTAGTGTGTGAAGTTTGCATTTCCTGCAATACGAGCTTCTCTGTTTTCCTTCCAGCTACAGGAACAGGGAAGGAAGAAGTTGTTCCTGTTGCGTGGCTTGCTGCTGAGCCTGCGACTGAAGTTCAACACCTGACTGTGAAGAGTCAGCATTTTCTTTCTTCTCTTTGCCTTTCATCAGCATGGATACTTGGCGGAGAGGATCCATTAAGTCCACAACGTTCTTCAGACGTTTCTCACTCAGGAGACACAAAAAGCTGGGCAACCAAGTCATTATCTTGAATCAGAACAGCCACACACTGGACAGTGATGGACAGTGCCAGAAGAGGGAATGCTTGAGGGAACTGAAGGACAAGTCTGATTACCTGTCATGTCAGAGTGAGCAAAACCTAGCCAAGGCACAAGCACCTCCTAAGCCTCCCCGTCTGTACCTGGACAGTTCTAGCTGCCCGAATATCATTGATCATACAGATTCTCACTCTGACGTCTCCTTCTCTGGTGCTGCTCATCAATACCACAAAGCCACTCAAACTCAGTTCCACAAGGAGCAGGCTACAGACTGTGGGACCTCAGAGACTGGTTCCCAGAATGGCACTACTCTTTCTGATCTGTCTGATCCTTTCCTGTCCTTCAAAGTGGATTTGGGGCTATCGCTTCTTGAGGATGTTCTGCAGACCCTCAGGAAACAGAATCCAAGAGATTACGCCATTTGAAGGTATTTATCATTTAACATATCACATATACCTACTGCTGGTGCCAGTTTCTCTAGTCCTAACAGGAGGAAGGATACTGCATCACCCCTGTTGTGTGTGGTCTGTTTTGTTGTTGTTGCCTTACCCATCACAGACTGTTCTTGTCCTTGCCAAGAAGTCCTTCGGAAGGGAGCAGACAGGTTCCGTGCCTAGATGAGAGCACTGTCTGCTGGAACCTTGTGGGCAAGTTTCCGTTTTCCACGCTGGGAATTTCCCACTCTTGACTGTGCATCTCCAACTCACAGAAGAATGGCATTGTTTGGCAAAAGACTTGCTATTTGGGGGATGTGGCTGTGAAACTGCGGAGCACGGACAGAAAGGGGTATGGCATACATCACTTGTGGATAAGCAGGCAGCTTTTAAGGGGACAGGAACAATTGTTTTCTCAAAACCCATGGCAATGGTCAAGAGACAGAAACTGATGTTTCTTCTCCCACCACATTTGGATGTGAAGAATCAAAGCTGTTCCTCTTTTTTTTTTTTTTTTTAAATGTGAGTTTTTCCCCTAACTCAAGTGCAGTTGGCACTCCCAGCCTGGAAACAGGTAAGCATCCATATAGGCTCATAACGCAGCAAGAGCAGTTCATTTAGTCTACTAGCAGAAGAAATTTCTCTAGATACTGCTGCTTGAAGCATGCATTGATCTATCAGCTGTACAGACATGGAAGAATAAATGCATCTGTGACTGGAAATGTCTTGTTGCCTCATTTCATCGGTAGCAAGCCAAACCAACAAAGGCAAGAGCACAGGTCCCTTATCCACAGTGACCAAGATTTATCCTCTCTGGCACTTCAGGTTTTCATGAGGGAGGGGAAAGCAGCATTGCTCTGCTTTTCTGGGCTGGGAAACAGCTAGAGCTGCTAGTATTCTGTCCTCCCCTGGGAGGGAGAATGCACACAGCTCAGGACCAAGATCTAGTGTTGAAATGAACACAGTTCTTCACCCTGCAGGCTGAAAGTACTCTGCCTGGCTGAATACCTTTTAGGCAGGATCAGGGGTGAACTATTAAGAAGACACTGCAGAAGCTACTGGGTCACCGATGTCTTAACTTCTTTCATAGCTAGATTAGATAACAGGTCCCTTTTTAAGAAAAAAAAAAAAAAAAGGAACACCACTACATACCTTAACAACCATAAGCTTTGGAAGTAGGCTACAGCAAAGTGCTCAGAATGCAGAGAAGGCACAGACAGCTCAACCTACTAGATTCCTATCAGGCTGTAAAGTCAGATAACATGAATTTGCTGAAGCCTCAAAGGAGCTTAGAAAAGATGCAAGAGAATGCCAGACAGAAGGCGTTTGTCAGCACATTACTGTGGCTGAATGGATGGCCCAAAACAAATGTGGTGCACTGGTAGGGAGATACCACTAGTACAGATGCAAGGCTGACCTTCTCATGAAGAAGTGCTTCTTGCTGTTGTAGAGGCAAAAGGTGCTCCTCACAGCACTGTATAGTCCTTGTATGCTTTGAGCCACTCAAAGCTGCAGCAATCAAGCAATCATTGCTCTCAAATTGCCTAGAGTAATAGCAGTTAAACCACAGCTTTCGTAATTCAAGCTTAACACTCCCATTCAGCTCCAGCAGTTCTCCACAATCTGCTGGACAACACTCATCCCTTGCTGTGGGACTAAACAAGCCAGTAAAAAACATGGAGGCTAGTAATTTGCAGCTTGCCACCTCCTCACAACACAACCTTTCAGCAGGCAGTCTTGCTTTCACCTAGGAACTGCTTCCAAAGCTGCCCTGGTCGAGCCTGTCTGCAGCTCTCCATTATTTGATGACTTTGGTGTACAGCTCCTGGCTGAGTACCCCACGCATAGAGCACAAGTGGATGAGTAGTGAGTGCGTTGCCATGAGAACAGTGCAGCTCTTCAGCTGTTTTCTGAAGCAGAGCAGGGAAGGAGCTTCATTTGCACTGAGTGGGAGCAAGCAGGGGGTGGAATCAGACAAAAATAGGAGCTACCCAGAGAGAGCAAAGAGGAAATGAGGGCAGCTTCAATCAGAATGAAATTAGTGCAGCTTGAAAATGAGAATGTAGTCTGTGATGGATGGAAAGCCAGACTGGGTATGAAAGGATAAGGAAGTAGATTGGAGCAGTGGCAACTGATACTCAAAAGACCTCATTTTGGATAGTCTAGAATTTAAGAGCTGAGAACAAAGAGGATAAGACACCTAGAAGCAACACAGCCAAGAGAAGTGATGACCAAGTTACATGTTCTGGAAACATTTTAGTGGAAGCAGCAGCAGGCCTTGAGGAAGGCATGGTGTAGGGAGTAGGAAAAAGAACCAGAGCAGCTCAGAGACCTTAGCCTAGACAGCAAGGCTACACTGCAAGAGTTGCAGCTGCTTACACAAAAGCAGTAGAAAGAAAAAGCATTGCAAATGAAACTCCTGGGAAAGGATACAAGTCACTGGCCATAACTCCTCACCATTTTGAGAACTAGCACAGGACTGATGAAGGTGTGCTGGACAGAAATGAGTCACCACCTCCACGCAGCACGAACACCACCAGCTGCTTTAGCCCGCCCTGCCTTGCTGCTGGCTCCACCAGGCTAATCCTCTGCAGCAGGCAGACGCTGCAGTTTCAAACTAACAAAGCTTTGTCTTGGCTTCTTTCCACAACCAAAATTAGTCAAATGCTAAGTCTTTCACAGTTGAACCCACTGAGGCAAGAATCCATTAACAATTTTTGCACTAGTGACCCCCTCAGGTATGAATAAGCTCTTCAGAGCCAGTTCTTGTCTCCACTAGTGAGGGACAGTCAGACTTGATTCTGGTTTCTCCCAGATTGTCTTCTAACGCTGACCCAACTCTGAGAATTTGCTGTCTGCAGGGCTCACTGGTTCTACATCACACATGAAGATCTGCTTGGCTACTGAATTAAGATGCTTGAACTGCCTTGCCTGAGATCTCTGGGAAATGATGCTGGTTCAGCCCAGGCTGTTCAGACAGAATATACAATTCTAAACAAAACTAGGATAGAAGCAAGGCATTCTGATGTGTAAATTCTGTAAATAAATACCTGAAAAGTCAGGAGAGAATGCATTGAACAGTCTCACAAGCCACTACAATATTTAGGCCATGAACACATACAAAGCTGACAGACACAGACATGTGGACTGAGGCCACCTGTAGCACATAAGGCAGGGGAAAAGGAGAGGGAAGGAAGTGTCACATGAAGTTTGAACTGGATTGAATCGGAACTCAAATAACCAGAAGATCTCAGGCCCCTTCGCACCTTTTCTCAGGGAATTACTAACTAGACCAGAAAACAGGCAGAACATGAGATATACTACACTTAGCTCTACAGCACAGAATTTAACATGCTGTAAAAGAAGTGGATATAGTTCCTACTCCAAAGAAGCAACAGGAGCAGGGGGTAACCGACAGCCAACAATTTGCTGCAGCATTGCCTGTTCAAGGAGAGATTTGGCTTTATGTTTAAGCCACTAGTTGTTGCCTTTTATGCATTTCATGACTGAAGCAACAACTTCAGATTGATCATCTGGTGGAATAAACAGGAAGCAGCTAAGAGTTAGCAAACACCTTGTACTTGAAGCGTCTACCAAGCTTTAACAGCACTGGTGAAGGCCAGACCAAACAATAAGGCCTCTTTACAAGGATATTCAATGATACCACTTTCTTTTCCCTCCTGCAAACCCTAAGAACATAGGCTTGGTTTCAGCACTGAAATTCCATCCTCTTGTGAATGCAGTAACCAAACCTTCCTAAAGCTGCCTTCTAGGAGAGCTGTTTTAATGAGCTATCAGCCAGAGGTTTCCCACAAAGTCTACTAAATTAACAGAATAGCATTTGAGGTGTCGTGTTGAGGAAGAAGCATCCTTATTTTTCAGAGACACACTGTGCAAAGCTCCAGTTACTCAAGTAGCTTGTGCCTCAGTGTGCTGCTACTCAGGCAAAAGGTCCTTTAAAAAAGCCACTGCTTCAGCATAAAAAGGATCATCAGAAAGCCAAACCTTTCCCTAAGAGCTTCTTTTCCAGCTCTGCGAAGAATCAATGCATCTTACCATAAATGCAAAGCACACTTTTAAATTTGGGTTGCTATAGAAACAGACTTAGGTAACAGCAGCCTATGTTCTCCTTACCTGTGAAGTCCTAGGCTGACTACTGCTGTCAGAAAGGACAGTGCTGGGATTGTTCTGAGGCTGGCCTTCCAGCCACGAAATCTTTAGAGGATTATTTGTCAGGCCAACTTCATTCTTCACAGCCATCTCCTATCAATGAAAATATTCCATCATCATCTGAATTTTGGGTCATGCTCCCTCACATTTCACTAACAGTCTTGAGATTTTCTATCTCAGCCTGTTATCAATGCCAATGAAGATTTCACAGCTGCCCTACATGATAAGCACCCTTCAAAGCTCATACCCACATCAAGCATGGACAGAAAATACCACTGCCAGTACTTCTGATAAACTGGGCACAGACAATTTTTCTTTTTTTTTTTTTTTTTGACTGTTTGAATATATCAAGTGAAAGAACAGTGACAAGGAATAAAGAGACTCTTGTAGTGTAAATTTAAGTTGATGGAACTACTAAAACATAGGTAAACTGATGCATTCTGCTTCCACAGTAACATGAATTATTATAACTCACTGTGAGTCAAGACATTTAGATTTCTTTTAAACTGCAAATGCCTGATATAACCTCTAAGACTCATTAAGCCCATCTCCACAATTGGTAATTCACCCTCAGTGAGAGCTGGTTAAATAGCTTAATGTCTGCTCTTTAAAGCAGTGTCTCTTCCCTCAGCTGCTTACCTGCACAGCCTGCTTGTTTATGTGCATGATCTGCTCTGGGTTTACGCCTCAAGCTTTGCCACTCCCTTCATGCATCTATACCTTTAGACTCTCATTACCCTTCTCCACTGCCTTAATGACAAGGCAGCATTTCCAGGCTGTCAGACAGCAAACCCTTCCCTTCTGAAGCACCTTCTTGCCCACTTTCCACTGCACACATCTGTGGTCTCCACGAGACTTACAGCAGCCTTAACCGTAGCAAATTCCACAACTGCACTCCCAGTCTTCCTGCTGGAGATCAACAAATTTAGCACATCACCATACTGTTAGGAGAGAGAGAAAAAGAAAAGTTAATAACGAAACAAGAAGTTTACATACAAAGCAACTGCAAAGAAAAAGGGTATCTTCACAGACAGAAGGCTTGAGCTGTCACCCTTTCTGTCTTGCACAGTCTCCCATTCATCCCAACCCGTCATAATTCCTGTCCCTCCAGGAAACAGTGCTGGAGAGACATGTAGCTACACACTTTGCTTCCAGTGAGCCCTAATTCAAGAAGGCTGTTCAGCTTAGTCAGAGCTGCAGGAGATACTCATATGAAGGGAAAATACAGACCACATGCTGGGGTTAATCAGATCAAAGGTTTGTCTATTCCTGCCTCCGAACTCCCCTCAGAAGTTAATGCATAGTACTTTAAGTGAAGGTAAAAGTGCACCATAACCACACAGCCTGTCTAAACCTTATAAAGGGTATGAACCATTGAAGGGGAAGAGTTTGCATTTGCTCTGTTTCATTAGGAGTCCCTGCTGGGAACAAGACAGAAGTGCACCTCAGGAGCAGTTACAGATAATGGATTGTGCCGATAATCTCTGGAAATGGCATGATCAAGAGGGCTCAGCAGAGAAGAAAATGAGCTACTCTGGTTCATATGGAGCTTCCCAAAATTTACTATCCATTCTTATAGCATTGAGAGCAGGGAAAGATCACGGAATAGAGAAACAGACAGGACCTTTTGGAGAATCCGCAACAGAACATCCTTTGAGTATCCCCCTCCTGTCTCATCTTCTTTCCTGCATTTCCATTTTAGCTAGGAAACAAATGCAACAAGTTAATTTTGTCCAGCTGAACATACGTTGCCACGCTGAATACAGCTCATACCACCTGCACAATAATCAAGTTTGCTATTTACAGCTACAGTCCCAGAATTGCCAAGACAATGACTTCAACATCAGCATGAAAAGGGAACAAATTATTTGTGGAACAGTGAGAAAAGCCTTACTGGAATTAAAATTAAACTTGAAGGCATATTAACGGCTATATCAGGGTGAAAAACAGAAGCTTCTCAATGCCTAAAGCAGAGATGGCTGAAAAGTTCAGATCAGAAAGCAGAGGAGAAAAAGATAGGGGAAAAAGGGTGCTTTAAACACAACAACACATGCATGGGGGAGCTGTTGGCATGCATGATGTGCATTAAGTAGAGGAGATTCACCACCTCTGTACAAAGGGGCACGCCAGTTCAGCAGAGGAGTCCCTTCTGTTTTCCAAAACTGCAGAAGTTCTACCAGTTTTTACCAAAACCCATCTTTCTAGAGATGTCTTACTTTGAGTTTGGGAGTTATTCTGCCTTCTGCTCCATTTCCTTCTTGCCTGCCTACAGAGAAGAGAGAAAATAAAGATGAAAAGGACATGGTTAAAAATTCATCAGCTAAAGAGCATTAGCACAAAATTTGCCCTGAGAATGTAATAAGCACACTTCTGGCTTTCTTTTGCACTAGATCAGTTCAGCACCCCAAAAATCTTACACAACAGTGTCAGTATGAGCTGTAGTGTAAACTGAGTATCAGATGCCTGCATTTTTTCTTTCCGTGATGCCCAGGCTGCCCATGATCAAGGTCAGAAAATAGCTGAGTTAAAAACACAAGTGTGAGACATGCTATATTCTGTGACATTTCTCCCTGCAAAGGGGTTGTGCTGGTAGGAACAAATGAGGAAAAATAAGGGAGGACAAAAAAAAACAATGCTAAAACATAGCTTAAGAATTGAATCTGTCCCTGCAACTAAATACTTAATAGTGAAATACTTCATAGCAATCTGCTCCTGTTCCAAGGACCAAAAAGTGATTTACAGTAACTAAATGCTCAACACCCTTCCCAATTTCCAATATGTGAAATTAAGAGAGGTTAGCGTGGGCTGAACAGCTTATAGACTGTCATACAGGAAACCAACCCATGGTGATGCCAAAACAGTTTCTGCATCTGGACCTCTGGTGCTATTCTTTTTTATTATTCCTTAGAACAACATTTTTCCTGTGAGAAAGCAGAAAATCTTGCACTATGTCAACAGCCAGAATACAAAAGGGGTAGGAAGCAAGAAACAGCAAATTTTTCTATTGAACTGAAGCCCTAAACAGCACTCTAACATGTTTTGAAAAGCAGAACAGAACTTCCTGAAATATAAAACTGCATTTTAAGCCCACAGAAATACAGAATATTTAAAAAAAAAAAAAAAAGGCAAATCACTAGAGAAATGTGTGGATGGGAGTGAGTTTCAAGAATCCCAGAGCCTCATCCCCTCCAAGGGAAACTAACCACAGCTACTAAGCAGCCCATAAGATCTAGAGGGAGAAAATTAAATTCCAGAAGGTAAAACCTCAGCAACCACAGACTATGCAAAACTTCATTCTCCTCACTGCGTCTCTTTTGGATACTAAGAATTTTCATGGGGATACATAGGTAGTAGCCCCAATGACATGTGGTGGGTTTATTTTTTGGCAACCTTGAAACAGTCCTTGTGTGTGCAACACTGACTGCTTTAATTGTGACAGATGAGTTGGACTTTAGGTTTCCTTCCAGCACACCTGTGGGGATCCACATCAGGCCCTCCACATTTAATGCTTTAGAATATTTATTGAAGAGGAGCAAAAATATGCCACATAAGAAAAAAGTCTCACAGAAAAGCTCCTCTTTTTACTTATCCCTGAAAAAGGTGCTAAGTCGGATCCTATATGTGGCAATGTGACCAAGTCAGAAGGCTGCATTTGCATGCAAGCCCTGTTCCACCTGCAGAGAAGTAAGAGTCCTAGGGGCAACTTAGTTTGGCTAAGGACTCCAGTCTCACCTATTCTCACCTTGGATGCGCTGCTCTCTTTCAAGCCGGATCTGTTCTCGAATGAGCCTCTGCTGCTCTTCAAGCTGACGAGAGCCTTCTTCACGCAGCCGTATTATCTGGAGCAGAGGTAAAACAGCATGGATATCTCAGTGCACAGTTCCACACTTGGCTCATGCCAGCTGAAGACTGCCAAGGACCACTTCTGTCTTATCCCCATATCCTGGGGGCAAACCTCCCCCTCGTTCCCCCACGCCAGCTCCACTGCTCATATAATTGCACCCCTTGTGATCCTAGTGACACAGTCCCTGCCAGCCAATATATACCCCATTAGCTGTTACTCTCTACTACACAAAAGAGTAGACAAAGAACCCCAAACCCTGGGACAGCGACATTTGCCAGACTGCTCCACATGCCTCTTTCACAGAGCCCATTAATCCAAAAGGCTGAGTGACTGCTACACATTTTTTTCATCTCTTCATGTGGTTTGCATCATGAAGTAAAGTCTTTCAGCAATTCTTCTCAAATGCAGTTTAAGAATTTAAAAGTGATCATTACCTCTTGTTCTAAGGTCCTTGTGATCCGGATCTCCTCCTCTTCGCTGTCACGGGTCTGAGCTTCTCGTTCCCTGGCTTCAAGATCTGCAGAGAAAAAAACAAAATTAAAACAGTGCAAAGCGAATTTTCACTGCTGACACTGCTGTCCGGAGCTGGAGGGAATGATCCCAAACTTTGCTTTGTCTACAACAGATTCAAAAGTAGAGACCTGATGCTCTGCTCTCTCTCCTCAGCCCAGGCACAGCCATGTATCAGCAGTCCTAATGGTCATCAAAAGTCACACTTGCCATCCCTAGCTATGACTACTAGAGATTTCAGATGGCTACTATGTTATACTGGATGTAAAAAACAGCCATCACAGATGAGGAGCAGTTTAACCATTAGTGGTGAATTCCAGCAGCAGAAGAAATGCAAGCACCCAGCTAACGAAGACTCCAAGCCCAGAGAAAATTAAGATTTATTACCAAGCTTTACTTTCTTTCTCTTCTCATCAAGTTTTTGTGTCCTTTCTGCTGCTTGCTTTTTGGCTTTTCTCACTTTGTCATATGCCGCCTGTCAGAGATCCAACAGAAGAGTAAGTACACATAAAGCAACATGGAAAAAAAATGAAAACTGTGAATAAAGGAGACGTCAGATACTGAAACACTGCTGTAACAAGAGGTGAAGCATTTTCTGCTTCTTGCTAACACTTCTAAAAGTGTTGGCCATTAACACAAATATTCTGAAAGATAAGAGGCCCCAGGATTTCCAAACAGAGCCTGAAAGGATGAGGAAGTCTAGGAGTAAATGCAAAGTGGACTGTAGAAAAAAAATCTCACATCTTTAGAGGTGGGAAAACTACATATTTTTCAGGAACAGGCCAAAAGTAGCTTTATGGGCACTGGAAACAAATCAGATTTGGCTTAGGGCATAGTTTTAGGATTAAAAAGTATCTATTTTATGTTAAGAATTTACTTGCAGGACAGATGCTTGACTTACATGAACATATCAAGAGCAAAGAGCATCATTCTTCAGTTGCAATAGCACATTAACATTCACGTAGAGAGACTTAAGAAACAGGGTAGACTGGCAGCTTTACTGACATCTGCTCAAACCACTGAATAATTTGTTAATCCCCCTTCAGAGCCTTTCTGTAGTAGGTAAAGCATGGCCCTACACAGAAGCTCATACATCGCTTGAGCATTTTCCTTGCTTGAATAATTGTTCATGAGAGCTCTTCTCTTGGTTTTAAATAAGAAAAAGTGGTATTTTCCCCTTCATGAAAGCAAACCACTTCCTAAACACTTTTTTCCTTTTTAAGTGTAGAAGCCAAAAACTTCTTGGATACCAAAAGCACCATTGCCCCTTGGATCAAACATTACAATCTTTGCCAATATTTGAAAAGAGAAGAGCTATTTCATGCTTTTAAATCTTACGATCTATAAATTTAATATACATTCTCTCAAGTAGATGGATATCCAGATGGATAGGGGTTACTTGCTCATACTGGTCTGCTTTCATTTTGTTTTTATTCTTTCCTTTCACATATTTGGATTACTTTCAGGCCTTGAGCAGTAGGCACTCAAACACTTCCTTGCAGCAAGAACAGAGAGTCCAAGCTACATCTGGCAGCCTGCAAAGCGCGTGCGGCAAAAGGAGAGAGATCATGACTATGAGCTTTTCACTTTACAAGTCTCTCATGCCCCATTGAAAGAAGTGTTTTGAGTCCTAAGTGATCACATATCTAGATACTATTTATGTCAGACCTTGATTTCCAGCAAACTGCAAATACACTGTTGTCACACAAATTTAAAGCACTCCTGAAAGTGGTGGTTACTTTTTAAAAGACAAATATATCCCAGTTAAGCACGTTATTAAAACGGTGTCTCACATGTGCCACAAAACAAAGCTAATCCCAGCACACCAGATCAGGAAAAAAACATTTGTTGAAGTCCTTATCTGGTGCCTACTATTTGGTATCACAGACAACAACAGGGTACAGACAAGACTTGCATTCATGAAAGCTCAGTTGGAGAAGAGAGCACAGAGCAAGGCAGACAGGATGAGATTTTCCACTACTTTTCCAGCATGCACGCACAGAGTAACACCACACAATCCCACCATTACAGAGAGAGAGGCATCCTTACCCTTGCTGCTGCATCTGTTAGCACAGCTAAGGCCTGAGACAGTTGGTGGAAGACTTCCGCTGGGAATTAGAAGAAAAAAGGGTAAGATGCAGAAAACCATGGCAGTGGCTTGGAGATGAACCAAAAAAGACAATCCCTTATGGAAGAGACCTGCAGAACATCAGAAAGAAAAAAAATCTTTCCAAAATATTTTGTAAGCCAAACTATAACTAGAATCTGGTTATCTGGTTATTAAACCTGTGCAAATTAAGAAACAAAAACCTCCAACCACTTCTTTTTAAGAGAAACCTTGCAAACATGAATTCAATAGAACCCATCTACAGACAATTCTTCAATTTGCAGCCAGACTGAACATTACAAACAAATTTTGTCTCTAAAGTAGCTTTTCAGCCCAAGATCCAAACTCTCAATTTTACAGCAATATTGCTGACCCTCTTCCTGGAGGAATACACACGTAAGTTGGGGGTCTGCCCACTGCATTGACTTAACACTTGTATTTTTAAAACCAGCATGTATGCATTCAACTTTAAAACCCTGAGCTACCTGATAGTGCTGCAAAGAACTCTTAATCCTGCATATGTACGCATTACATGACACAAAGCCAGGCATTCCCTTAACAACATACAAAGAGACCTGAAGTTAAACAGTTAAACACTTCCAGGAGTCTCCACACATGACAATAAACACAATATGGTTTGACAATATGGTTTGCAGCCATATAGTTTCATCTTACCTGCTCTGGGATTGTCTGGGTTCTTATCTGGGTGACATGTCAGGGCCTTCTGGCGGTACGCTTTCTTAATCTGCAAGAGCCAAACAGAGATCTGCCAGTTATACCATTTAGTCCACGTTGAGACTTGAACTTGGAAAAAAACATACTACAGAATCAAAAAAGCAACTCAGGGTGGGCCCCTTGGGCCTGGCAGAAAAATAAATCCAGTTCTGATGTTGACCACACCATTAACCCACCACACTGAAAATACCTTCCCCTGTTTTCACCAGTCTCCTGCAATAAGGCAAGACTTCTGAAAAGCTCAGTTTTCTACTTAGCACAGCGACCTGCCCTTTTAGACCACACTGTTCTGCAAAGATAAGCATTTGAGCCCAGGGTACTTGGTAGGCTGGCAGCCATATTTTGAATGAGTTTGAGCTTTTCAAAGCTGGAAGTTTTACCTCTAGTTACACTGTATTACAGCAGTTAATTCTCCTGATCATCAAGGCCAAGTCTGGTTCACAGAGGCAGTTTTCTAGCCAGAGGGATACCATGTTCCTTGCAACTACAGCTCTTTGGGACATTTACTGAACAACAATTGAGCTTGGCAAGGTGAAGAAATTTGGACTGCAGACTGCTTAATCTCTTCTACACTTCACAGAAAAATTGACAACTTTATGGGCTAAGTTACTAATAAAGTTTTTAATAAACTGAGTTCCCATTCTCAAGGAAACATCTGCATGCAAGAAAGGAAAGGAACAAAAGCTGCTCTGCTCAACTGCCAGTTTTTTGTTAGATTGTGTGGAATTAGTGGTGGTCCGGCACCACCTGGTGGACAAAGCTGATGGAATGAAAATGTGCAGCTGAAGCCTCACAGGCCTAATGCTGTCTCTTCCATAAGAGAGACTCCAATAAACAGCAAGTTAAGTCATGACTATGCCAGAAGCTGTTTACATGGCAAGTTCAGATAAGGCTTCTCTAAGCAATGAAGTTACTTAACAGTTTTTCTCCCCTTTGTTCACGTCTTTCAGTAAAATCTCTCTGAATACAAACGGTCCTTGTGTTGGTTGCTTCAAGTATTTTACATCAAGGATCAGCACTCTAAAGTACACTTGCCAATGTAAGGCACATCATAACTTCCCATTTGTAATGTCCTCCTCCTTTTTTCAGCTCCAGTAACTAGCTCAGCAGTGAAACTGATGCCACTTGAAGCCCTTCATCTCATTCAACCCTATGAATTAATTGTATTCGGCTTGTTCACCTGTTTTGTGGTTACAACAGAATTTCCAGTTAGTCCCTGGCACATTTGCTGGTTAGGCAGTCTTTTAGTTCTGAGTTTTACCTTGTTGTACTTTTACTGCTCTTTACCACAATAAAAAAAAAGTGAGAAAGCTTAAGGTAAGAAAAGCTTTCCTTTTAACTTCGTTCAGTTCATAGTTTTACCCTGAGAGTTACTTCCCTGGAACAGGTCACCTTCCCAGTTCAGTGGTGCAAGTCTTTTGAATGTTTAGCACTGACTTAACTATTAAATTAACAAAACAACATAACCATGTAATTCCAAACCCGCAAAACTAACGAGATTACTTCCAGGAGCCTACAGCGCCTAGAACGCCCTCTAGCAACTGGATTCCTGGCAAACACCGGAGGAACTTTGCTTGTGAGAGTACATAAACGAGGCAAAAGGAACCAGCTGGCTGGGGCTCGCTTCAGGAAGAAGCCTGGTACCAAGCGGGCACTTGGAGCAGCCGTGAGGGGAGGAGGAGAGCAGCCCCTGGCCCTGACCCAGCCCCGAGCCCCCTCCCGGCCGCCCAGGGCCAGCCGGGGAGCGGCAGAGCAGGGCCGGGGGCGCCCAGGACGGCTGAGAGAAGGGGACAGCCTCGCCCCGAGCCTCCCTACGGCGCTGACCTCCTTCTCCGACGCCTTCTCGCCGACCCCCAGCAGCCCGTAGAGGTCCAGCTGCAGCAGGTCCTTATCGACCGCCATCTTGGAGCGACCGACTTCTCCCCACGCCGCCGCCGGGCCCGCGCTGCCTGCTGGGAAATGTAGTCTTCCCCCCGCCGCCTCCCCGCTCTCAGCGCTAGGAGCTTCCCACGAGCCTGCCTACATGTACCAGATTGCCCCGCGCCGACGGGCTGCCCTGCCTCTCCCAGAGAGCACAGGAGGGCGCGAGGCTTGCTGGGTGATGTAGTTTGCTTGGGGCCACGGCCAGCATTGCCGAGCGGCCGAGGGACTACAAATCCCATCGGGCCTTGCAGGGGAGGAACGGTTTTCGTTCCCCGCAGGTCTAAACCCCTCCTTGTGGAGAGTTGTGTCAGCGTTACACGAAAAAAGCACCAAAACAAAATATAGCCATGCACCGGTCTCGCAGCCAAGCTGCGGGGGACTGTATTGGGGAAAGCAGTTCACAAAGCATGAGTCACGCTGCAGGCCTCCCCCAAAACATGCTAAATATGCCCTTATTAGGGAAAAGTTCACACTTTCTGTAGTGTGTATGATGTGAAATAAATGGACCTGTGATAGCTAGCAAACGGGTCTGTCTCCAGTAGATTAAAAGACTTAATTAGAAGTATGATTAGAGTCATTTTGTAGGTATGCCCCTTGCATTTTCATCCTTGATGCGAGTGCTAGCACATCTGATAGCTGTTGTGTTAGGAGACTCCCTTTTTCGAGGCTCTTCTTGCACAGTTACCCAGTACATACTGCTGTTCTCTTTCTCTAAAGGGACTATACAGCAGGAAGAAACTGTGGGTGGCCTTACAGGCAAATAGGGACCATGATTTTTGGAAGGTCTCCAGTCTAACCTCAGGTCTAAGCCAATCTTCATGCCTTTGGCAAACCAGTGCAGGGATTGTGTATCACTAGACATTGCTGTACTGTCTGCCACAAGGAGATTGTGTCTGTAGTCTTTATCACAGGGCAGACAGTTTGGTGAATACCACAGAAGACATTGAACAAGCATGGATAGCTGCTTACCTTCCAGACAACATAGCTCCACAAACATGTTGAAGGTATTCTCTAACAATACAGACACACAACTATGCAACCTACCTTCAGAAACAGGCAGTGTCATGGTGATAAGTCAGGTCCAAGTCCAAACCAAGAAGCCACTTCACAGGTCAGGTGAGTGCCAGATACATTCAGAACGACAAGATATGGCTGAGGCCAAGTGATGAAGTTAGCGCACAGGTTGAGGTCTGGATCAAGAAGCTCCATTACCAGGTAGGGACCAATACTCATCTGACACATCAAAAGGAGAAGAACAGCCCAGGGCTGAGCTTAAATAGAGCTCCTGGGCCAATGCATGGAGGGATGGAGGGTCCAGGTGAAACTGATCGGGGCAATTAAGACTTGGTGCAGTGAGGGCCCTGACACGGGCCTTTATTGTGTTGCTTTGGGCACTTCTTGCAACCTCTCTTAATCTGATGTGTGAATCCAGAAATGAGAGACATGAATCATGAAAGCATATGATCACCACAGGCGATCCTTGTGTTCCTCACTTTGTGCAGAAGAACAGACAGCAGGAGGAAAGACTGAGGAACCAAGAATGAGCAGACAGTAGATTTCCCAAGTTTCAGGGACTGAGCTAGAACTAGGCAGAAATGTCTGAAGTAAATGTTTCTGTGCTGCTCCAGTGCATATTTGGGCACACCAAACCTCAGTTCCAGCCAATGTGCCATTGTGTTATGTGGGATGGGAGGAATGAAACCATTGCTCAGCAAATCCTGTGGTTTCCTAGTGACATTGTTAGGTAATACGGCTGGATTCTCACATGAGGGAAGACCAGCTTGTATAAATTCCTTGAGCTTTTCTTAGGACAAGATCCTGCAGTCTTAAACCATATAAAGATATGTGGTTGTTGAAATGCATACAGAAGAGCCTTGTCCCATCAGTCAAGGCTTTCAGTGGCTACAGTCATACTTCTTAAACACCTGAAACTGATTTCTGGAATAAATAAATAAATAAATAAATAAATAAATAAATAAATAAATAAATAAATAGATAGAAGTGTACGTCTGGTTTGTGAAGTTAATTCCCATGGATGTAAAATTGATTTGTCAGAGATTCTTATGTGGCTTCTCTTTGTCATGCCTGATACAAACACACTGGAGTTGTCTGGGATGTCACGTTAGTGTTGGGTGACATTTAGACAGTCTGGTTGGGAGAGCTGTGGTTGTGGGAGATGCTCATCAGTGTATGCTCTAACTTCTGCCTTTGGAGAGGTGGGAATAGAGTGGGTGAGAAAATATTTCTTATATCTTCAAGAAACATGTAGACGTACAACTTATTAGCATGGTTTAGTGGTGGAGTTGGCAGTACTAAGTTAAAGGTTGGACTAGATGATCGTAGAGGTCTTTTCCAACCTGAATGATTCTATGATTATATGATACTAAAATGGAAAGGAAACAAATGACTGCCCGTGACACATTTATTTTCTTTTACCAAAACAAAATACAAGCGACTCAGAAATTTGGTCGTTCCTGTGTCTCAAGTGTTTGCTTATCTAGCAAGGTCTATCCTTGGTGCTGATACACCTTCCTTCCCCAAAGCCATTCTCTTCTGTGGCTGAGATGTCAGAATGCATCATACGATGTACTGTGTCCATTAGAGGTGGTTTCCAAACTTGATAACTTATGGGAAAGTCATGATGCACTTTCTGAAGCTGTTTCTCACCTCCTTGTTTCTCAAGCTGTAGATCAGGGGGTTCAGCATGGGGACCACCAGGGTATAGAAGACTGCCGAGATTTTCTCCTGCTCCATCGAGTAGCTGGAGCTGGGTTGGATGTAGCTAAAAGTAACAGATCCATAGAAAATGGTGACAGCTGTCAGGTGAGAGGCACAGGTGTGGAAGGTTTTCTTCCTGCCATCATCTGACTGGATCCTCAGGACGGCAGAGAGGATGAGCATGTAGGAAACAGCAATGACAAAGAGGGTGAACAGGGCAATAACTACAGAAAAAGCTATTAGCAAAGTCTCATTATGATGGGTATCTGCACATGCAAGTTGCAGCAAGGGAGGTATGTCACAACAGTAATGATTGATGAGGTTGGGTCCACAGAATGGCAGCTCCAGCAAGCCACAAGTGTGAGTCAATGAATTCAGGAGTCCCCCCATATATGATCCCACCACTAATTGCCTACAGACTCTCTTGGTCATTACAGTCGTATAGAGCAGTGGTCTACAGATGGCTACATAACGGTCATATGCCATGGCAGCCAGCAAGAACCCCTCTGTAGTGAGCAAAACAGCAGAAAAGAAAATCTGGGAAAGGCATGTGGAATAGGAAATGGTTTTGCTCTGCACTAAGAAGCTCACCAGCAACCTTGGAACAAAGACAGTAGAACAGCAGAGGTCAATCAGAGACAAGTTACTGAGGAAAAAATACATAGGAGTGTGAAGTTGGAGATGAGTCCAAATCAAAACGATCATCCCAAGGTTCCCCAACAGAGTGATGATGTAGATCCCTAAGAATAAGAAGAAGAGAGGGACCTGCAACTCCAGATGATCTGTCAATCCTAGGAGGATGAAATGGGTTATCGTGCTGTCATTCCTCCCATCCATCTGACTTAAGGGATACAACAGGAGATCTGCTGAATTACAAAGAATGGTCAGGATGAAGAAGGCGGTATTAATTACACAGAGTAACACAAACTAGCAATTTGAGGTTTATTCTGAAATTGTAGTCTGGTTATGCCTTCAATGCTGAATCAAGATAAGGTACGAAAACATTTGTCCTTATAATTTTGTTTCATTCCAGGCCAGGTGGTGTTTGTATATCTAACAAAATGCAGCAGCAAGTAACACATTCCTGAGCTTAAATCTCTACAAGCTTATGTGTAATGGAGTGAACTCTAAAAGCGAGTGCATGGCTTCTTTTCCACCTACATCATTTTAATCTGTGATTCTTGTACCTTTGCCTCACTTGCTAAAATATTATGTTGTCCATATATCGATTGTCTAGATTTCTTCTGGAGAGGAGAGGATACATTAAAACATTAGAAAACTCTTACACGGAACTTTTTCAGCTCTACAACTGTTTCTGTCACAGCTAGGATTACTAATTTTAGCTGGTTACTTCTTCCTCATCATTATCAATACAGTTGATGAAACTCCTCGATATCAGATGCCAGATATTTGAACCCTGGCACACAATCCAAACAGAAGCCTAGAAGACATAGCTTAGTGGAAGATTTGGAGAAACAGGGTTTGAGAACACTATTTTCACAGAAAACAATGATGAGAAGTTAACGGTCATTTCCTACCATTATTTAGCTACTGAAGGATTAGCTATATATTCAAAGGTTATTTCTGATATTCTTAAAATCAGAAAAAAAAAATAATTCTGTCTGCCTATGCTTGTGCTTAGCTACCTTTATGCTTCTTTGTGACCAAAGAGCATCATACACACTAAGGGAGAACCACAGCTCAGGGCCCACATAACCCAGGAAACTGAAGGGAATAAAAAGTTTCTGTGTAGTGAAGAGGGAGCCACAATGAAGCAAAGAGCTAGAGATAGAAAGAAAAAAGTAGAGAGAGCTTTGCACAGTGTAGCAATTTAGGAGGGAATCATCTTCTTACCAGTGCATCAAGATCTTTGCAGCCAATACACAGCAACATGCTGTTTTCTTGAACAATGTGCTGTTGTAATGCACATTGCAGTTTCTTACCTTGGATTGACTTCTATACAGCCCAAATTCAGACTGGTAGAATTAGGTAGCCATAGACCTGAAGCATATGTTTTAGTCGGAGGTTAGACCTCAAACAATTATAGCCTGTTGTCTTGAAGTATTTTCTTTTTCTTCTTGCTTTTCTTCTTAATGGAATGATCTGGTGCATTTTTCTAGGCTTGTTACCCCAAGAAAGTACAGCAAGTTGTTGGGCATTGAAATCTGTGTCAGGTTTTGCAAGTTAAAAGTCTAGTTGCAGATGTACCAGAAACGTGGGGTATAATTGCTTCAGGTGAGTAATGGTTGCTCAGCCTTAAACCCTCTTCAGAGCATGCGATTCTTCCATTGCTTTTAGGAATTCAGTAAAGTCAGTGCTCTAGGAAGAGTTTTCCTTTTAATGGAAAGACCTGCTGTGTGCTCTGGGAGCTGGAGTTTTTACCCTACATGTTTTACGTCAGGCTCAAAGGGCCCAGTGATTTCCCTTGATGCTGTTCTTTCAGTGTTTACAGATTGCTCTCCTGAATCTAATGGTCTGAAACTTGAGCGGAAGAAAAGTGCAAGGAGTTAACTTCCATATCAGTGGCTCTATTACAACCTGACTGATAAGTGAAATGTAAATCAACAATTGGAAGTTTTCCCTGTAAAGAGTTTAAAGACAGAATTCTTTGGAGAATGCTAATACTGATTAAGATCATTCAGATATTGTATGTAAAAACTTTTCTGCTTACTTTGACTGCCAGGATAGCAATGGCAGTCCTCCAGACCTCTCATCCTTGGTCTTTGGTTGAAATAACACATTGGAGGGAACTCCAGACAAGACTGTCCTTTTCCTGATGGGTAAAATGAGTAAAGAGAAAGAAGGACGATATCCAAGGGCTCTGTGTGCAAAAAGTAGAGAAAAGCCTTCCAGAGAAATATTTTGTATTTGCTCTACTTCACAAACATGCTCAAAACAGTGTCTATAGATATAATCTGTCTGCTTCACTCTATTAAATATTCTGCCAGCTGCCGCCTTTAATCTGGCTAATGTGTGACATTATGGATAGGAAACCAGAACTCGGACATATCAAGATCCAGAGACTAATTAAGTCAGATTCATTGCTTAAGTCTTGAAAATATTAATCTGAGAACAAACAACTACACCAAACTCTTTCTAAGCCAATGGAGAGAAGTAAACCTTTATGGAATCCTACTTCTTAAAGAAGTATCTTTGGATAGGATGATTGTTCTTGTGGTGCCTATAACCCACCACTGACACAAAACATTAATTATTCTAATGCCATCGGTTCATTACCCAGCTGTCCTTTGGCTGTAATGGGAACTTAAACCATCACGATGACTGTTCAAGTGAGGTGAACTGAATCGTCCTTTTAGCGGCACAGGGTTAGAGCCACAGATGTTCTGACTGACCCCATCTCTGCAAAACAGACAAGTATTTTGGGGACAGAACTGCACGTGAGATGTGATCTTATTTTTTTCTGTAGACATCTTCTGTTAACTGCTCTAAAAGATAAAGTTCCTTGCTTTGACATGAATATTCTTGTACTGTTGTTTTAAAGGGAAATAAATCCTACTTATCCCACTGGCACACGAGAGAAAAAATGACAACTGGTATTGGATCTGGATACTGGAGTTTAAAGAACCCCCAGGATATGAGCTTTTATCTTACTTGACTACCTCATACACCAACTCACTCGTCCCCTCCGCCCTCCAGCGTTGTATTTACAATATCTCAACTTGTCTTCCCAGTGAGGAGGTGGCTGCTGGTCTGTGAAGGCCAGGCAGAAAATCCTGCTGGCTGGGACATTACTGACCAACATCCCCATCAATCATTTCCATGCCACTTTTTGCTCTCCAAGATCTTCTCTTCTCTCACTTCCAGGGTCTTTCCTCCAGCCAAGACCTACAGCTGCTTCATTCCATGACTGCTTGTTATTCAGAAAGTCTTCTTCTAGGCACCAGCTCTTCTTCTCCAGTGTCCCAGGCTCCAGATTTTCCCAATTTAAAGTCTAGGTCCAGATGCACAAAGCATGATTAGCCTTCTAGTAAGTTTTGTGTCCTGCTTCCTTATTAATTGGAGTATTTGGAAAGCACTATTTCTATTTAGACCAGGTGTTAGCAACATTTATAACCAATAATCTGCTGTAAAACCTTTCTGGTGTTATTTGTCTCTTTTCTGGGATATTTTGCTGATTTTTTATTTTTATCTTTTTCATGTGTAGAAGTATTAAATATAAACAGAGTATTTCATTATGCTTAGAAACAATGAGGGGAGCTCACCTGTTCAGATATGGACATCTGCAATGGCTACCACAAACCTGAAAATGTAACCTTCTCTTCCAAAACTTAAACTTCTTTGTCCAATACAGATATCTACACAAGTTCTTGTCTTGGGCTTCATATTCAGTCAAGAGAAAAATCAAGCAAAGCAAACAAACAAAAATGCATTTTTGGGGCTTATTCATCCCCTGCTAACATGAGTGGGTGTCTAAAACCACTTAGATGACTGTGACCAAGAAGTGTTGATTTTTGGTTGTAATTATAAAGGAAAATAAGAGTAACCAATTTACAAGTGGATATTGATATTGTGGACACAACAAGTTAAACAGGAGGAGTTCTGCCTACTTAGAGTGTAATGTAACTTCAAGAAAATGAAGTGATGTGAAAGTGCTTTAGCAGGCACTGTATGCACTTTCTGCAAGCAACTTCTTTAGAGGTTAATTAATGCAGTTGTAAGCTCCAGGGCAAGTGGAGGGCAGGTGGCAGCTTCTTCTCTCTCCTGTTGTTGCAGAAGAGGGAACAGGAGCAGATAGAATTGATTACCAAGCTAATGTAATGTGAAATCTAAACTAACAACGTCCATCTGCCTAATTTGCATGTGAACAAAGTGAGATTGAGAGCTGATCCTTCTTCACATAAGGCTTTGATACTATCACCATCTAAAAGCACAGTAAATGCACTGCATGAAAGCTTGATATTTTTATTAGCTCTTGGTCAAGTGTCTTCATGCAAAAATCAGCCAAGCAACCACTTATGAATCTGTTTCTCATAGGCAGTGGATGGAAGGACTTGAAAGTAGCGTTTTCCAGTTCTGTGTTTCTTTCCTTTTACAAGTTTGACTGGGATGAGTAATGTGTGAAAGTACTCACAAAAACCCAATTTCATACCCACCAAATCCAGGTGGGTCTGAATGTAACTTGACATCGCTGAATATCAGGTTTTGCACTCTAGCTTTACCCAGGTAAAACCACAGGGCACTGGATAACCTATCTCTTGCACATTTCTCATCATGATAGCTGCTACTGAAGAGCATCTCCTTATAACTTATAGACAGGTTGAGTAATTTTGGGTGCCTCTTCTCTGGAAGACACTTGATTACTTATTGACACTGCATAGAAGTGAAGAAGACAGCCTGCTCAGCTGACAATTCTTGATGGCAATGGAATGACGTGGACTGGCAGAAAAGTGAGTTGTTTCCCAAACTGGCTTGGGCATTTTGCTAACTAACTTTCTTCTTAATTTACCAAGAAATAGTGATTTATACAGCTGAGACCTTACAGGACTTTTAATATAGATAATCCCAGCCCAAAGTTATCCTGGGCTCCTTTCTGTGGGCTGGGCCTCATCAGATACAGCTACGCCATTGAAAACAAACAAAAACAATCAGTGAAACAAAACAAAATAAAAAATAAAATAATAATAATAATAAATAAATAATAAATTAAAAAAAAAAAAAAAAAAAAAAACCAAAAACAAAACACCACAGAAGCAATAAAAACAAGTTAGGCAGGATTCAACTCTGGAAACTAACTCTGTGAGCATGCATTTGTAAGTATCTGTCTTTTGAGGTAAAGAGTTAAACATTTTCCTAGAAGCTCCAACCAAAAACATGAATATATGTTAAGAGAACCAAACAGTAGAAGTAGGCAATTTTTACCTTCTCCTCCAGGAAATCAGTAATATGTTAGGAAGATGAAAGAATACAATTGCAGGGGAAAAAAAAAAAATGTTTCTTGGTTTATCCTACTGTTCATTTAGCTCTAACATCCTAAGTTCAATGTTTAAATTATAGCAGATAGACTAGTAAAAAAAAGATCACTCTAGATCTTATTAGTTCTCTGAGGTACTAAAAAGTTTCTGCCAAGGTTTCTCTAACTTTTCAGTTACGTTTGATTCATACATGTTTATAGTTGGTATAGTATAAATACAAACATTGCTACCAAACTGATACCTCATTCTCTTTTCACCTTTCCTATGGAATTGGCTATTATTCTGACAAGCAAGTTGATAAGCAGCATTTTTTCCTTTTCATCACCCTTCTTAGAGCATTTTTCACCTCCTTGTTCCTGAGGCTGTAAATCAGGGGATTCAGCATAGGAACTGCCAGCGTGTAAAATACTGCAGAGATTTTCTCACGATCCAGCGAGTATCTTGAACTGGGCTGCACATGGCTCAAACTCACAGGCCCGTAGAATAGGGTTACAGCCGTCAGATGGGAGGCGCAGGTGGAAAAGGCTTTGTACCTGGTTGCAGAGCCATTGCTCAGAACGGAGAAGAGGATGTAGATGTAGGAGACGATGACAATAAGGAGTGTTGACATAGCTATGATCCCTGAGAGGGTTACAAGCACTAGCTCATTCACGCGGTTGTCAGAGCAAGTGAGTTGTAGCAGTGGGTTTGTGTCACAGAAATAATGGTTGATGGTATTAGGGCCACAGAATGACAATTTCAGTAAGCCACAAGTATGTACCAATGAGTTAAAGAGTCCCCCTAAATATGATGCAACCACCAGGCAAATACAGACTTTCCTGGGCATAAGAACGGTGTAAAGTAGTGGGCTGCAAATAGCTATGTAGCGGTCATAAGCCATTACAGCCAGCAGAAATCCCTCTGTGGTCACAAACACAACAAATAAGAAGTGCTGGGTGACACATGCTGAGTAAGAAATAGTCTTATTCTCCACTAAGAAGTTTATCAACATCCTTGGAACAAAAACTGAAGAATAACAGAGATCCACAATTGACAAGTTAATGAGGAAGAAATACATGGGTGTTTGCAGCTGGAAGTCAGTCGTGATCAAGCCAATCATACCAAGATTACTTGCAAGCGTGACAACATAGATTAGTAGGATCATCACAAAGAGCAGGGACTGTAGTTCCGGGCGATCTGTCAGTCCCAAGAGGATGAAGTAAGTTACTGTGGTGTGATTGCTTGCTGCCATCCTTACCTCTGTAACAGATTACCTGCTGAGATAAGATGAGTTGACTATACAGTTAAAAAAGAAAGAAAGGTTGTTTATGAGTAGGAGTAACCTACTGTAAAGAAGAACGAGGGCTGAGATTAAATACCCGGATCTTGATTCCCTTTTGTGCAGCAGCAATTTTTGAGCATGCTCAAAAGTGCCTATTTTCATCAATCAGACCAGCCTCACAGGGGGATCCTCTGTGCCCATTGTGCACAAGCTAATAGTAGCAAGCTGCCTAGTGGTGTTGCTTGTGGACAGCAGTACACATCTGCAACACAGCTACTGAGTATTATTTTTAGGTGATGCAAAGTTTGACATGCAGGTATCATTCGTGAGTTTTGAAACACGTATGATAAACACTGAATGAATTCTGCAATTTTCTTCATCTTTTCAGCAAGGTATTTCATGTTATTTACTCACCAGGAAAGACTGAAACTCACCAGAGAGAAGGTATCTCACCTAAATCCTTAGCACTCTCTTTGCTCTATGAATGTGTCCTTTCCTTCTCAGTCACTAGTAGAGGGAGCCTGCACAACTTGCTCAGCATTGTGCCTTGGGCAGCACAAGGCTTTCTTCAGAAGACACTCTCAGCAGCTTCTTTCCTTCCTTATGTCAATGGAAGAAGAGATGACATGTAACAGTAGTCAACTTTTTAAAACACCAACATAGAAAGAGAGAGAGTTACACATCGGGTCTATTTTATGACTAAATTAATGAGATCCAAACCTACTTTGTAGAAGAGAGTCCAGAACAGGGTGGGAGACGAGATCTGGTGCCTCCTCTCATGACTGATCCCATATTTTATCCACAAGCAAGCCACACAAAATACATAAAAGGGGGATCATAGCCTAATTTTAGGTATCTGGGTCTCTTGTTGGATTTTAACTTGAGATCCAGAGGAGACTTTTTCAGGCAATCATGCAATTACCATTTACTTGTCTAAATTTAATCTAGACTTCCAGGTCAACTAGGCTACTTCTGTGATCAGTGTATGATCAAACTATGGTGTAGCCAACTACTCATCCTACTTATTTCACCTCCTTCTCTGAAGGGAGTGAGCAGCCTGAAAGCCTATCAACAGGGTGAATTGCCCTCTGGGGGAGTCCCGTCTTTTTCCATTAATCAAAAAAGCACCTGAGGTGTTTAACTCTGAATGTAAGTGATCAGTGGAGAAATCTAAAGCTCAGTGAAATCTATCCCACAGAGATTGTACCCATTTTTATGTGCAATGTTTGGTCTTACAGTTGAAACTACCTGACCATCCTGCTGACCTTACAATTCACAACTTACACAAAGCAAACAAACAAGAAAGGTATTTTTGAGCTCTCTGGATGTGCAATACAGAGAGCAATATTGCTTTATTGCTTTTCCCAGTCTTTCTTGTGCATTCAGATGCTGAATTTTTAAAGGAGTCTCTCGGCATGTGTTTGTCAAATACTCAGAGCATGGGACCTGTCAAGGTCCGTCTGGCAGGTCAGTGCTAAAACTGTCAAGGACATACCTGGTTTTTGATGCTCAGACACACTTCTTGAATCCTGAACTTCCAAACACTCTAGCACTGCAGGAGTCTGGATTTAACTCTCAAGGATGCCATCACAACCTAGGTTTGTCCCTATAAAGGTATCTTCATGTCTAGCTTTCAGCTCTTTCATGATCTTCCCTAAGTGATATCTGCAATACGTAATTTCTCCTTAGAGAAGATATGCAACCAAAGGAAATGTATGTGACCAGCTCACTGCATTGGCATGATAGTGAGAGGTGTCTGCAGACACCTGGGAAGAGAAAAAATAACCCTCGTCCCTCCACAGAAAAGAAATATTATTGTTCCACACTTGCATGTGGCACAGAAAAGCCACTTATCCCTCAGACCTGAGAGGTCATGTCAGGACCTGCTACTGCAAACATTTGCTACTTTGACTATTAGGAACTGAACAAACAACTGAGTCTTCAGCTAATATTTTTCAGATTGAACACAAAGGACATAATTAAAGTATCCTCGTGGGAGGCTTTAAATAGGTAAACAGAGGCCTGGTCTCCCACAGCAACATGCATGAAATGAGTATGCTTACAGTCCTTTATGGCCCCATTTATGGCAAATCCTGTCTGCTTTATTAAGACAAAGGAAAAGAGAAAGGAGACTTGGGTATATTCTGTGTCTGTAGGACACTGGAAAGATCATTGTTGAACTTCAGTCTAAAAGGAACACAGACATCAAACTGCTTGCAGTCATTTTTGAGTCAGTCCCCTCTCTCATCCCATCATTCATGCAGTTGTATATAATGTAGGGCATGGGCAGGGTGGACACAGTCCTGGTCTTTCTGGCTGACATGTCCATTGGGTGGACACAAAGATCACTGATACCAGCAACCCACGTTAGATAGCTTGAAATGCAGGGGCTCATTGCTCTGGTTAGCTGTTTTTCAGAAGTTGTTTCATGGTTGGGTGGCTGAAAGAGAATGCATGACTTTTTAATACCCAGTCATGAAACTCCACCCATCCTAAATTAAAGTCTTTAACTGATGGAGAATCTATCAGAATTGAAGTAGAATTTTATATTTGGTTGTTTATATATGCTGATGAAACAAAATTAAAAAAAAGTAAAATTTTAGTAGTCCTTGTTTTCCTGGCTGACCACATAACAGACAAGGTGTCCTCTTTTGGAAAATAACAAATAGGAGACTAAGAATATTGTAATGATGGCTCTTTATCTAGTTGAAAAGAAAGGGATTGCGTGAAATATCAAGAAAAAGAATTTATAAAGTATTTCAGTATTTATCTTTTGTTTTTTCTTAATCAGTTTTGAGTGATCACAAACATTTTGTTCTGCTTGGTTGTGCATGAAATTGCTACATGCAGTGTTTGAGGAGGAGGGAATGGCTTGTGGAAGTGTCTTTTAATTTGTAGGGTTCCAGTGGCAGGGTAGTGATGAGGGCTCTGACTGTCAGGTCTGTGAGACCTCATGGATATGTGCTGGAATGCGCGGTTTATTCTGTACCTAGAAAGTACATCACGGATTAAACTTTTATACAAACCCTGTTGTGTTGGAAGACACTGCAGGCAAAAGGCAGATACATTTCTCATACAGTTTACCGCTCCTATAAGTAGATGTCATCTACCTAGAGCAACTCCTACAACACCTTTAGTCCTACTTCTGTGAATTGAGCTGGTTAAGATTCAGCCTTTGAGACTTTCACCAGTCCAAGGTTGTTTATTTTCCTCACTGAAGATCTGATGTGTATTTGAGAAAGAAATCATAACAGTGGTTCTCAAAGCATGCACACTTGGAGCAAAATGACACACAATTGTACAAGCCACTTCCTGGAGGATTTCTATTGATACTATTACCAATGCCACATGCTTACAAGACAAGTTTCCTCTCCTTCTTTATTTTCTTCCTAGACAACTTCAAAGTCACCTTTCAGATTGCCTGGTTGCTATGTTTTTCAGAACATGCACAAATATTTTGAATCTTACAGTGCCACTATTAACACTTCCTTTGCATTAATCCTAGGGGCAACAGCTGATAATAACAGTAACCACAATGAATAGTTAAAGCCTTGAGGTAAAATTTAGGTACCTAAATTTGGGCAGATGAAAATTCCAAAATGTTGACCTTGGCTGGTCATGTTAGATCTTTCCATAGTCCACAGAGAAAACAGGCAGCTTTGGTGGCTTTACCCAGCTGGGCAGCTGAACTCCACCACAATTGCTCTCTCTCACTTTCCCTCCTCAAAGGGAAAGGGTGAGAAAATATGATGGAAAGGGCTCAAGTGTTGAGGTAAGGACAGGGAGATCACTCAGCAATTATATTCATGGGCAAAACAGACTCAGCATAGCTAGATTAATGAAATTTATTACCTATTACTAACAAGCTAGAGCAGTGAGAACAACAAAAATAAAAATAAAAACAAACTAAAAACACTTTTCCCCATCCACCCTCTTCTATGTCCTCCCCCTGAGTAGAGCAGGGGAATGGGAACTGTGGTCAGTTCTAACATTTCGTCTCCGCTCCTCCTTCATGGTCGCTCTCTGCCCCTGCTCCATGTGGGGTCCCTCTCACGAGATGTCGTCCTTCCCAAACTGAACTTGCACGGACTGCCCACAGGCAGCAGCTCTTCAAGCACTGCTCCTACACGGCTCCATCCCAGGGGGTCCATCTATCAGGAGCAAACTGCACCAACACGGGTCCCCTGCGGGCGGCAGCTCCCCCCAGGCCTCCTGCTCCTGCATGGGCTCCACTCCATGGGCCACAGATCTGGCCTGGGCCTGCTCCTGCAGTGTCCTTCAGGCCAACATCCACCTGCTCCACCAGGGGCCTCTCCACAGGCTGCAGGGGAACTGCTGCTGCCTGCAGCACCTCCTGCCCTCCTGCTACCCTCACCTTGGGGGCTGCAGGGCTGGTTCTCACTCCTTGCTCTCACAGCTGCTATTGCACAGCAGTTTTTTTCCCTTTCTTAAAACTGCTCTCACAGAGGCACAAACAACATCGGTATCCAAAGACTTCAGAGAACTTGCAGGTGACTTAAAACCTCTGTAATGCAGTGCCTGTGTGTTATACTGACTCGGAGTTTGCTGAAATAAAGCTTTAATAAGAGGATTTATCTGTCTTTCCATATTGCACATCCTTCAATTAGCAATCTTAGAATTATAGAATAACTTAGGTTGGAAAAGACCTCTAAGGTCACCAAGTCCAACCATTAACCTAGCACTGCCAAGTCCACCACTAAACTGTGTCCCTAAGTACCGCATCTATGGCTCTTTTAAATACTTGCAGGAATGGTGACTCAACTACTTTCCTGGGCAGCCTTTTCCAATGCTTTACAATACCTTCAGTAAAGAAATTTTCCCTAATATCTAACCTAAGCCTCCCTTGGCACAACTTGAGGTCATTTTCTCTTGTTCTATTCATTGTTGTTTGGGAGAGGAGACCAATCCGCCACCTCACTACAACCTCCTCTGAGGTAGTTGTAGAGAGCAATAAGGTCTCCCCTGAGCCTCCTTTTCTCTGGGTTAAATTACCCAACTTCCCTCAGTCGCTCTTCATAGGCCTTGTTCTCTAGACCCTTCACCATCCTTGTCTTTCTTCGGACACACTCCAGCACCTTGATGTGACTGGCCTCCAACTGGATTTAGCTCCATTAAATCTGGATTTAACACCACAACTGTTTGGGCCTGGCCACTCAGCCAGTTTTTTACCCAGCAAAGCGTACACCTGTCCAAACCATGAGCAGCCAGTTTCTCCAAGAGAGGGCTGTGGGACACAGTGTCAAAAGCTTTACGAAAGTCTAGGCAGACAACATCCACAGCCTTTGCCTCATGCACTAAGTGCATCACCTTGACATAGAAGGTGATCAGGTTAGTCAGGCAGGACCTACCTTTCATAAACCCATGCTGAGTGGGCCTGATCACCTGGGTGTCCTGTATATGTTGCATGGTGGCATTTAAGAAGATGGTACTATGCTCCATAACCTTCCCCAGCACCAAAGTCAGACTGACAGGCCTGCAGTTCCTTGCATCCTTCTTCTGGCCCTTCTTGCAGATGAATGCCACATTTGCTAGCCTCCAGTCAACTGTGACCTCATAATCCACATCCAAAACAATGGGGGTTTTGTACAGATTCACCCCAGATGCCACTGTGGAAGGCTTTCAACACATTAAGACTGTCCTCTTCAGCAGTTTCCTTGCAGCACATTTCACACCGTTGTTTCTCAAGCTGTATATTAAGGGGTTGAGCAGAGGAATGCCCACCGTGTAGAACACAGAAACAGTTTTATCAGTGCTCAGCAAGTGGGTGGAGCTGGGGAAGAAATACATGAACAGGATTGTGCCATGAAATGTGAAAACACCTGTAAGGTGGGAGGCACACGTGGAGAAAGTTTTTTGCCTGCCCTTGGCAGAACGGATCTTCAGCACCGTGACAACGATGAAAAAGTAAGAAATTATGGTGATTGTAAAAGTGGTTGCCTCAAACAAGGAGCCAAATACAGTAACAAGCACCTTGTTGAGATGGGTGTCACTGCAGGAGAGTTTTAGGAGAGGGAGGAGGTCACAGAAAAAGTGATCAATAACATTTGAGCCGCAAAAGGACAATTTTAGCAAGCCGTGGGTGTGTATCAGTGAATTTACAATACCCCCAAAATAGGATCCAGCTATTAACAGTACACAAACCTTTTTGGTCACAGTGACAGTGTAGAGCAGAGGGTTACAAATGGCCATATAGCGGTCATATGCCATTGCAGCCAAGAGAAACATTTCTGTGGTGGCAAAAAGTGCAAAGAAGCCATACTGTATAAGGCATCCACTATATGACATTCCTCTTGACACTTTTAAAAAGTTGAGCAGCATATTGGGAGTAATAGTGGAAGAATAACAGACATCTAAGAAGGACAGGTTGCTGAGGAAAAAGTACATAGGGGTATGCAGGTATGGGTCAAACCTAATGATCAGTATCATTCCTAGATTGCCCAGCAAGGTCATCCCATAAATCAAAGAAAAGACAGCAAACAGTGGAAGTTGCAGGTCTGGTCTATCAGTTAATCCTGTGAAAATGAAGCTAGCCACAGTGGTATGATTCTCTTGCACCCTCATTTTCATTTAAGTGTTGCCTGCTGGAGTAAAAAAGGAAACCAAATATCAGAGCATAGGATGGATTGTCAGCATCCCTCACCACAGTCCCTGTGCCACTCATCCCCTCCAGTTTTGGCTTTTACACCTAAAATTATAACCAGTTATCTCATTTCTTTCTAGGTTCCATTGGTCCCCTTCCTTCTCTTTTATTTTCCATAATTACCTTTCTCTGACATAAGATGGAACAATCTATCCATGGATTTTGATGGGTCTGGTCTCTATGTCTTCTTGAATAGCAGGGCTATTCAAGAAGACAGAGACCAGACCCATCAAAATCCATGGAGCTGAATTTTGGAGGAAGTGAAGGGAGCTCAAGAAATTTTTTAGCCTACCTCAACGCTCCATGGTAGAGTTCCACTATGCCAGTGGTATTCCTGAATTTGAAGCAGTCCTCGATGCCCCATACCAATGGAGAATTTACAGCTTCTGCAAGCGTGCCTTTTCCCCAATGCACTTTTGAATGAGTATTTCAAAACATAATGACTAACATTTTCTAAAGTGGTTGATATTTTGAGGTGATTTTACTGGTTTGTGAAATAACTAACAGTCTGTTGGCAGACTGAATTTTAGAAGGCATCAAGCACTCACTGTTGCCCATTTCTTGGAATAACTTTGAAGAAATGGTCCCAAATTAGGGGCTTGTAAGCACACTGTTTTCATCACAAACATTTGATGCATGTGACTATCTCATTTGTATAAGCTGCAGTAGCAGAAACCCAGGAACAAATGTACAGGAAAAGAAGATTAAAACAAGCAGTAAGACCTAAACTATTTTCACCAGCAAAGCAGAAAAAACTCTGAGAGACAATGAAAACTCCTAGGTACTTCTTAACTCAGGGTGGAGAATATTGTCCTCATAAAGAGCCAAAACCAAGCATTCATCAATAAATAAGGCTGTAAGCTGGCATCACAGCTTTCATACAATCATAGAATGGCTTGGTTTGGAAGGGACCTTAAAGACCACCTAGTTCCAATCCCCTGCCATGAGCAGGGATGCCACCCACTAGATCAGGTTGCCCAGGGCCTCATCCAACCTGGTCTTGAACACCTCCAGGGATGGGGCATCCAAAACTTTGCAGGGCAAAATCCATAGCTTTAAGTCTCTTTCATGCTTGCTCAGTACTTTTGAGGCATCATATCTAAGTCAAAGCATCTTTTAAAAATCTTAACAAGTCATAATATCTTTTTAAAATGTTCTTAAAAGCTACAAAGTCATATTTTTTTCTTATTTCCAAAGCAACAGATGAAGAAACCTCATTCATGTTGTTTATGCTTTACTCCTTAAGCAGTCATTTCCAAATTTGTGATGCTGTTTTGAGAGATTCCAGTTTAGGAAGGTACTTACGTTTGAGTGAGGTGCCTCTCTCCTGACTGCAGCTATCTCAAAGGAATGCTTCTAGTGATAGCACTTTCCTAGGTTAGGATACGATGGTCACTTCTGTTGTAAGATAGTTGCCTAGGACAGGTGACTTGAAACAAACTTGATGATCATTTCTTCTCATGGAGTACCACTGTAGCAGAGACTAAGGTGAGGTGAGAGTGCCCAGACAGATTAGCTTAGATCATTAAATGTTAGAAGATACAGACCTCACTTTATGCACCTGGAAGACCAAAATGCTCTTCCATCCATTGAGCTAGATTCATGCACAGGAAAAATTATCTTACATTAGGTGTTTATGACACAATCTAGACATCTGTAACTAGCATTATTAATAAAGAGTAAGTCTTAAATGTTTTATAGCATATCTGAAAAGTACCAGTGTTTATGTTGAAAGAATCATGGTGTGATTTACCATTGTGATGCATTTACCATGTGGGGCATTTTCATTATTTGGATATTGACAAATTCAGTCCTAAGAACCTTTCACTTCCTGCCTTTGATTCATTATGTCATTATCTGCTATGTTACCAGTCTTACATGATGGAAAACAGAAAGAAGACCGTGAAAGGTTTTATAATTTCCTAAAGAAGGCTTACCACTGTGTTCCTCTCATTAAAGGTTCAAGAGAAGATTGATCTTCCAGATGCTTTTCTTAGAACAAAATACCCTGTAAGGTAAACATATTTCATGTTAGAAACAAACATTGGCATATTGTTGCAGAAAAAAAATATCACAGAAAATAATTGTATTTTCTTTTACCTGCTTCATTTCATTCTAGGACTGGTTCTATATCTGTGTTAGAGAAAAGTTCATTGGAAAAAATACATGTATTGGAAGAGTTTGGTGTAATTTTTCTGTGGAGACACTCAGCACGAATAGGAGGAAAACAATTCTGAGAGACAGGGAGAGAGAAATGACTGACAGCATTGAAGTTTGATGCTTGTTTTGGTTTTGCAAAGATAACACCTCTTGCTTCTCTTCCGTCCAGTTCAGGATAAGGAATATCAGTAAACTCTAAATTATTTAATTCCATGGTCACCTGCAATTTATACTTACTGCTATAATACTTCCCTGCGTGAGAAGGGAACCAGCCCCATTGTACATGCAGAGAATCCCTCTCTCAGATGAAAAAACTTGTTGAGATGGAAATGAACTCATACTTGCATTTATATTTTTCCATCCAGATAGATACCTGGAACAACTGGCCAGTACAAATTAATACTACTATTTCAAAACAAGCTTTCAGTGTAGAGTAATTGCTCTCAGTTGAATTGTCCCATGAGAAAAGCAAATTATGTTTACAACTGCTTCTATTATTATCAAGTGACTTAAGAGTCTTTCTACAGGCTGGAACTAATCAATGCAGCCAAAGCCACTCAGAGATTGATACAACTCATTTATGAGCTACCATCATTATGGTGGCTAGTTGTCCAGTGAGTACACTGGGATCCTATACATCCTAGTCACTTATAGACACCTATACATTCCTCTCTAAATGTTTATTCTGTGAGCTGAGTCACAACAAAAAGCATGACTGTATCCTGAACAGGAATCTGCTCTGATATTCTGGCATTGCAAGTGCAACACTATTTTAGCAGAAATAGATAAATATATCTATGCAAATCTATTCCCCTTCTCTTCTTGCTTTACTCTATATCTCAAGCACAAGGTCTCAGCTTCTCATCTCTAATTATAGACAAGCTATTTTTTGTTTTGTTCTTGTGGATATACTCACCTCTCTTCAGCAATGCTATGCTGAGATATTTGTTTCAGTTCCGACTGCCCCTAACTGTCTTTGCACTAGGAATGTACAGAGGCCCTGGAGGGCTAGAAGGCGCCCTGGAGGGCTAGAAGGCGCCCTGGAGGGCTAGAAGGCGCCCTGGAGGGCTAGAAGGCGCCCTGGAGGGCTAGAAGGCGCCCTGGAGGGCTAGAAGGCGCCCTGGAGGGCTAGAAGGCGCCCTGGAGGGCTAGAAGGCGCCCTGGAGGGCTAGAAGGCGCCCTGGAGGGCTAGAAGGCGCCCTGGAGGGCTAGAAGGCGCCCTGGAGGGCTAGAAGGCGCCCTGGAGGGCTAGAAGGCGCCCTGGAGGGCTAGAAGGCGCCCTGGAGGGCTAGAAGGCGCCCTGGAGGGCTAGAAGGCGCCCTGGAGGGCTAGAAGGCGCCCTGGAGGGCTAGAAGGCGCCCTGGAGGGCTAGAAGGCGCCCTGGAGGGCTAGAAGGCGCCCTGGAGGGCTAGAAGGCGCCCTGGAGGGCTAGAAGGCGCCCTGGAGGGCTAGAAGGCGCCCTGGAGGGCTAGAAGGCGCCCTGGAGGGCTAGAAGGCGCCCTGGAGGGCTAGAAGGCGCCCTGGAGGACTAGAAGGCGCCCTGGAGGACTAGAAGGCGCCCTGGAGGACTAGAAGGCGCCCTGGAGGACTAGAAGGCGCCCTGGAGGACTAGAAGGCGCCCTGGAGGACTAGAAGGCGCCCTGGAGGACTAGAAGGCGCCCTGGAGGACTAGAAGGCGCCCTGGAGGACTAGAAGGCGCCCTGGAGGACTAGAAGGCGCCCTGGAGGACTAGAAGGCGCCCTGGAGGACTAGAAGGCGCCCTGGAGGACTAGAAGGCGCCCTGGAGGACTAGAAGGCGCCCTGGAGGACTAGAAGGCGCCCTGGAGGACTAGAAGGCGCCCTGGAGGACTAGAAGGCGCCCTGGAGGACTAGAAGGCGCCCTGGAGGACTAGAAGGCGCCCTGGAGGACTAGAAGGCGCCCTGGAGGACTAGAAGGCGCCCTGGAGGACTAGAAGGCGCCCTGGAGGACTAGAAGGCGCCCTGGAGGACTAGAAGGCGCCCTGGAGGACTAGAAGGCGCCCTGGAGGACTAGAAGGCGCCCTGGAGGACTAGAAGGCGCCCTGGAGGACTAGAAGGCGCCCTGGAGGACTAGAAGGCGCCCTGGAGGACTAGAAGGCGCCCTGGAGGACTAGAAGGCGCCCTGGAGGACTAGAAGGCGCCCTGGAGGACTAGAAGGCGCCCTGGAGGACTAGAAGGCGCCCTGGAGGACTAGAAGGCGCCCTGGAGGACTAGAAGGCGCCCTGGAGGACTAGAAGGCGCCCTGGAGGACTAGAAGGCGCCCTGGAGGACTAGAAGGCGCCCTGGAGGACTAGAAGGCGCCCTGGAGGACTAGAAGGCGCCCTGGAGGACTAGAAGGCGCCCTGGAGGACTAGAAGGCGCCCTGGAGGACTAGAAGGCGCCCTGGAGGACTAGAAGGCGCCCTGGAGGACTAGAAGGCGCCCTGGACTGTCTTGTCCATGATCACATGCCAGAAAATTTTTAAAACCCCAAGTTCCCAAGATTCCTGTAGCTATGTGGAATAGTACTGCCCAGATACTAAAATCTAATTACCCATCCATTTTTCCTTGAAATTAAAAAAAAAGCCATCTCAATGCTATATGTCCGCTAGGAGATAGTTAAAACCCCTCTTTGTAAATGGCAACTTAATTTTAAATATCTACAGAGACTTTTAGCGTCTATATTTATCAGAGAGAAATAAGGCACTGGTACAGTGGCATGCATCTGATCTATGCCATGCACTCCTAAGATATATGCCTGAGGATGAGAACCTAAAGGCATTAAACCTAAAATAGTTGGTTATGAACCTCAACTTAAGACAGAAGAGACAAATCCTAAATCTTAGTGTAAATATGCTTTTCAGTAGCTGTGTTTTGCTTATCCCCCATAGCTGAATGTGAGAAGCATTCAAGAAATCCAAGCTGGAAATGGAAAAAATAAATAATAATAAAAAAACAAGGTCCACAGTTACAGACAAAAAAAAATATGTAAAAAATAAAATCAGACAAATCCCCTTTATTCTCTTCTACGCTGTCTTTGCCCACTTAGTGCAGAGGCATACCTTTGTAACTAGGACTTAATTCAGGCACAGATATGATAGCTTTGCAGAATCAAACAATCAACATGCAACTTTCAGCACATACTTACTTTTCAAAGTAAACATTCAAGAATAAGAACTAATTTTTTACAAGAACTGACAAGCATTATCTTGCTTCTTTATGCTTTGCCAACTTCACCTCATTTTTACATCTCACTTCCAGGAGGCAGGCTTTTATATGAAGCTGTGTTTTCATACACTCAGAAAAAAAAAAAACTAAGTGATTATATCTTTGACAAGCCAGACTGAACGAGCATGGCAATTATACCATACTGTATATCTCCTGAGGGATAGGAGTTAATCACATCACAACATCATTTTGAGAAGATAAGCAATATCTTAGATGTTTTAAGGTTTTCCCTGTTCTGTACATCTAGCTGACCAAATTGGTGCCATAAACGATTGCTACCTGTGGAAAGCAGATTTGATTAAGTGAAGATAATCTGTGATATTGTTCTTTAGTCTTAGTAGCGGATGTTAGTTTTGATAACATCAATATATTGGAGGACTCAGGGCCCTGTTACAGACATGATCAAAGAAATTCTCAAGCTCCCCAACCCATATTAAATTTTTAACCCAGGAACACTTACCTGCCAGCTTCTGAATTTTACTTACTATCAAACAACTTCATGGGGAAGTGGAAGTAGCACCACCAGGGTTTTCCCATTTTGAGTAGTCACCACCAATGTTACTAGCTCATAGAGTGTCCCAAACTATTTCACAGAGATTGTAGAAAACACGATGAAAAAGCAGCCTACTTAAGAACACTGATTCCATTTCACCAGGGCAGTAGAAAAGCACCCTAAGCAACCTGAACCTCATACTCCCCTAGAGTGGCAAGTCTTCCCATGCTCCTCATGCTTCCTTTATGGCAAACGTCAAATGATCCCCACCTGGCAGATTTCACTTCACATGTGTGGAGTCATGAGACCTTGTGGAATAGGCTCATCAACCTAGGTTTCAATGTTTAAGGTTCAATTGCTCCTTATCGCTAATAGAAATAACCTGGTTTAGTGGTTAGAGTTGACCTAATGAATTAAATACAAAAGGCACGTAAGGCTCATATTTCTGCTAGTCATTCTGTGAGGAAAATTAGTACAGAGCCTGTTAAAATAAGACCAATAAACTTAAATAAAATAAAAAAGAAAATGACCTAAAAGGCAAAATTGCCGTCATAGATTTTCATCCGTCTAGTCACGACAGATAAAGAATATAGCAATCAGAAAGACTTTGCTTGACATTAATGTTGCTTAAATTTGCTTTTCTGAGATCTCTTCTTTATGCCGGACTTTTCAAAATGTAGCGCCATGACCTCCGACTGCAGTATTTACTTTGGCTGCACATAAACTATCACGTATAAATGCCAGGATACGGATCCTCACTCCCTGTTCAGGTCAAGGACCGGGCTGAAAGTTTTGGCTTCAATTTGGTTACATGACTACATTGCTGTTGTCATGGTTTCCCCTATCCGGCAGCTAAGCACCACACAGCCGTTCGCACAGCCGTTCATTCGCTCAAGGCTTGTTGGAGCTGTGCCAGGGGGAACAATGGCAAGGCCGGGGGATAAGGCAATGGCCCAGCTGAAGTGCATCTACACCAATGCACGCAGCATGGGTAACAAACAGGAGGAGCTGGAAGCCATCGTGCAGCAGGCAGGCTACGACTTGGTTGCCGTCACGGAGATGTGGTAGGACCAGTCTCATGACTGGAGTGCTGCAATGCCTGGTTATAAGCTCTTCAGAAGGAACAGGCAGCACAGAAGGGGTGGTGGTTTGGCTCTCTATATTAGAGAGTCTTTCGATGTTGTGGAACTCGAGGCTGGGAATGGCAAGGTTGAGTCCCTTTGGGTTAGGATCAGCGGGAAGGCCAACAAGGCTAGCGTCCTGGTCGGGGTCTGTTATAGACTGCCGAACCAGGATGAGGAGACGGATGAGGAGTTCTACAGGCAACTGACAGAAGTTGCAAAATCATCGGCGCTTGTTCTCGTGGGGGACTTCAACTTCCCTGACATATCCTGGAAGCACAACACAGCCCAGAGAAAGCAGTCTAGGAGGTTTCTGTGGAAGGTAGTTTCCTGATGCAGCTGGTTAGTGAGCCTACCAGGGGTGGCGCCCCGCTAGACCTTCTCTTCACAAACAGAGAAGGACTGGTGGGAGATGTGGTAGTCGGAAGCTGTCTTGGGCAGAGTGACCACGAAATGGTGGAGTTCTCTATTCTTGGTGAGGCCAGGAAGGGGACCAGTAAAACCGCTGTACTGGAGTTCCGGAGGACTGACTTTGAGCTGCTCGGGACACTGGTTGGTGGAGTCCCTTGGGAGGCGGTTCTGAAGGGCAGAGGAGTCCAGGAAGGCTGGGCGCTCTTCAAGAGGGAAATCTTAATGGCGCGGGAGTGGTCTGTCCCCACGTGCCCAAAGACGAGCCAGTGTGGAAGAAGAACGGCCTGGCTCAACAGAGAGTTGCAGCCTGAACTTAGGAGAAAAAAGTGGGTATACAATCTTTGGAAAAAAGTGCGGGACACTGAGGAGGACTATAAGGATGTTATAGGCTGTGCAGGGACAAAATTAGAAAGGCCAAAGCTCATCTGGAGCTCAAGCTGGCTGCTGCCGTTAAAGACAACAAAAAATCTTTTTACAAATATATCAATGCAAAACGGAGGATTAAGGAGAATCTCCATCCTTTACTGGATGCGGGGGGAAATGTGGGTAGTTAGGGTCTGGCGGCCGGAAGATGTGGCGCTGTACGGAAAGGTGGAGCCCCTCCCTTGATGGACAGTAGCGTGTGGCCTGTGATGTAAGCAAGCGGAAGTGACGCTATGGGCCTCGGGTATATAACCCCATGTGACTCGACAATAAACGCCATTTGCCATCCACCACATTGGTGTCTGTGAGCCGATGGACCGAGCGGCCTGGGGTTGGTCGCCGTGCCATTCCTGAACCAGGTCGCCACTGCCCCCTGAAGGCAACAGGGAAACCTTGTTACAAAAGATGAGGAAAAGGCGGAGGTGCTTAATGCCTTCTTTGCCTCAGTCTTTAGCGGCAATACTGGTTGTTCTTCGGATACGCAGTACCCTGAGCTGGTGGAAGGGGATGGGGAGCAGGATGTGGCCCTCACTATCCACGAATAAATGGTTAGCCACCTGCTATGGCACTTGGATGTGCGCAAGTCGATGGGGCTGGATGGGATCCACCCAAGGGTACTGAGAGAACTGGCAGAGGAGCTGGCCAAGCCGCTTTCCATCATTTATCTGCAGTCCTGGCTATCGGGGGATGTCCCAGTTGACTGGTGGCTAGCAAACATGACGCCCATCTACATGAAGGGCTGGAGGGCAGACCCGGGAAACTACAGGCCTGTCAGTTTGACCTCAGTGCCAGGGAAGCTCATGGAGCAGATTATCTTGAGAGTCATCACGCAGCATTTGCAGGGCAAGCAGGCGATCAGGCCCAGTCAGCATGGGTTTATGAAAGGCAGGTCCTGCTTGACGAACCTGATCTCCTTCTATGACAAAGTGATGCGCTTGGTGGATGAGGGAAAGGCTGTGGATGTGGTCTACCTTGACTTCAGCAAGGCTTTTGACACCGTTTCCCACAGCATTCTCCTCAAGAAACTGGCTGCTCTTGGCTTGGACTGGCGTATGCTTCGTTGAGTTAGAAACTGGCTGGATAGCCGGGCCCAAAGAGTCGTGGTGAATGGAGTCAAATCCAGTTGGAGGCCGGTCACTAGTGGCATTCCCCAGGGCTCGGTGCTGGGGCCGGTCCTCTTTAATATCTTCATTGATGATCTGGATGAAGGCATTGAGTGTACACTCAGTAAGTTCGCAGATGACACCAAGTTAGGTGCGTGTGTCAATCTGCTCGAGGGTAGGAAGGCTCTGCAGGAGGATCTGGATAGGCTGCACCGATGGGCTGAGGTCAACTGCATGAAGTTCAACAAGGCCAAGTGCCGGGTCCTGCACCTGGGGTGCAATAACCCCAAGCAGAGCTACAGACTGGGAGAGGAATGGTTGGAAAGCTGCCAGGCAGAGAAGGACCTGGGAGTATTGGTTGATAGTGGCCAGCAGCGTGCTCAGGTGGCCGAGAAAGCCAATGGCATCCTGGCTTGTATAAGAAGCAGTGTGGCCAGCAGGGCTAGGGAAGTGATTGTCCCCCTGTACTCGTCTCTGGTGAGGCCGCACCTCGAGTACTGTGTTCAGTTTTGGACCCCTCTCTACAAGAAGGGCATCGAGGTGCTTGAGCGAGTCCAGAGAAGGGCAATGAAGTTGGTGAGGGGTCTGGAGAACAAGTCCCACGAGGAGCAGCTGAGGGAGCCGCTTGTTCCTCCTGGAGAAGAGGAGGCTCGGGGCGACCTTATTGCTCTCTACAGGTACCTTAAAGGAGGCTGTAGCGAGGTGGGGGTTGGTCTGTTCTCCCACGTGCCTGGTGACAGGACGAGGGGGAATGGGATAAAGTTGCCCCAGGGGAGTTTTAGGTTGGATCTTAGGAAGAACTTCTTTACCGAAAGGGTTGTTAGACATTGGAACAGGCTGCTCAGGGAAGTGGTGGAGTCACCATCCCTGGGTGTCTTTAAAAGACATTTAGATGTAGAGTTCAGTGATATGGTTTAGTGGAGGACTGGTTAGTGTTAGGTCAGAGGTTGGACTCGATGATCTTGGAGGTCTCTTCCAACCTAGATCACTCTGTGATTCTGTTGCAGTCTCCCAGCTCAGAGCCAGCCACCTATTAGTCTGGCGCAACGGATTTGTGCGTTCCTTGCACTAGCTGTTCCTTCACCTCCTCTTCACATACAAGGACACGCATCTCTTTCACGCTCCCTTCAGGAGTAAACAAGCCAGGAGAGATTAAAGCCTCTTTCTTCAGGTCAGTAAGATCCCTGCCTTTGGTTTCAGTGAGAATTCAGGCCCTAAAAACTCAAGTGTCTTCTGGACGGTGTTTCTTCTGGTAGGATGATTTCATTTCTCTTTTGAAGGCTTACAGGGATGTAGTAGCAA